>NC_046188.1:17098333-17401666 GCF_011004875.1 Balearica regulorum gibbericeps | reverse complement strand
TGAAAGCTAAAAGACAAGGCACAGGCTACCTTACAGTCACAAAAGCAAGCAAATTGGTTACTGGTTGCTGTCTGCACTTTCCTCAGGCTTTACACGGAGGTTTGGACCTGCACAGGTAGGGGAGATGTAGCAGAGATCCTGCTCACCATCACTCCCTACTGAAGCCTACAGCACTATACAGCCAGCGCTGCAGAATGATGCTCCATGAGGCTGAGGTAGAGCACCTGCAGCCTGCCAAATCAAACCCAGGGTTAAACCTAACCCTCCCTTTGCTCCATTAATAGTCATTTCCTTTGATAGTGGCTATGAAATAAGATTAAGCACTGCTTCCAAAAGGAAAGGAAAATGTCCAGGGATGAATCATTTAGAATCTGCTCCATTGGTAAAAGTCCAGTTTAATAGCAGCAGTGCTCCTGGTAAAAGTCCAGTTTAATAACAGCATTTGTCAAGGAACAGATTTTTGTGTAAAATATTTCTAACCAATGAACTGATGAAATACCAGCTCCATTTAAAAGATACTTCAAAATGATAAAACAATTCATTTTAATAACAATTAGGAATTAACAATTTGCTACTGTATATATGTGGTTATAATGTGACATGATTTACCAGTGGAAGTGCTAAATTAACTTACATAATTATTAATGACAGTTTCTAGCAGTGGCATCAGTTATTAACCTATGTTTGTACTATATTAATGGACACTGTGTACTCACTTTGGGTTAACATCCCAAATGTCCAGACTGCTGTTTCCTTGATCTGCTATGTCAGCTTAAAAAACCTACTCATACGTTGCAATTACATGGGCAGCGCAACACCTTTATGTCACGTTTGCAACAAAGACAATACACAAAACCATTACAAGAACATACATTTCTATGGGACTACTTGAGCAAGGTCGGCTGCTTAGCCTTCCTGCTAGAACAGCTTGTGCCAATTAAGAGTTTACTTCTGACTCGTCGAGATGAGGCACAACTCCTTCCACCAGGGGCAGGGGAACCTACAATTACTTGTAAATCAGCAGCCTCTGACTCATCAGTAACTTCACTGAAGATTTGTTATCTTCTTAATCAGTGAAATGGTTGGCATGTACAAATGGACTGCCATCCATGCAGGGAATTAATGTCTTCAGCTTAGCCAACTCCTTTTGCTTAAAAAATAAATAAATCAGACTACTGGAATATGCATCTCAGAGTAGAAAGGACTGTTCTACTGCAGAATCAGTTTAATATCTAATGCTTCCTTTTTCAAAATTAGACAATACTTCTAATCTATAGATAACAGAACTCCCACTGATTTCTGTACTGCAAAGCTAGCCTGAGGCTCTTACTTTTAAATACTTCAAAATGTATGAACGAGTGCATTTTCAAGAGAGCGGATTTTTCCATAATATGGATTTATTACTGCATGAAAAATTCAAAACAAATCTGCAAGGTCCCAGAGCAGAGGAAAGATTCATCCCTTGCCTAAATAAAAATTAGACTTGACAAAACATTTCAGAACTTACTGTGGTGAAAAACTCCGAATTGGGAAAGCAATGGAAGCCGTGACTGACAGCCTGATCTAACCAGTGTTTTACAAAAATAGAGAGTTTACAAGAACACAATATGAGGAGATGTTAGGTGCATGAATGATAGCAGAATCCTATCATGAAAGTATTAGCATGAACCTTTCCAGTCTTACCTGCTTTCTAGTCACTAATCCAGCTCTTCAGACTTAACATAACATCCTGGATGTCCAGACTATTTCAAACTTTGCATTTGATTGCTCCTCACTCTAAATAATTTTCTCATTGTAACTGGGAGGTGAGGACTTGCAACTTTTATTTCTACGCCAGAAATAACTGTGCTAAATGCAAAAAAATATTAGGATTTTGAAGTCTTTATGTCTTTAGTGATAAAAACACAAGTGCCTGCAATTGGAGGCAGGAAATCTAATCATTGCATTTCTGATTTAGGTGGGTGAATTCTGCCTAAATCCCATCTTGGATGCTTAATGATTTGGTTCACTATGCTAACAGAGAAGGCAGTGTCTGTGATGTGAAAACAACACGATGGGGACCTAGACTAGACTCTGATGTGCCATCATCCCTGACTCCAGGCTGTGGGGCTCGATTTCAATTTAGATTGGAAAGCCGCAAAATCATACTGCCAGTTCTTAGATTCACAATTCTCCAGCAAAATGAAAGTGTAGCTGGGAGAAGACAAGAACTGAATTTTGGGTTTGCTTTGTAAATTATAAACAATGCTCTCACACAAGACTGTAATTCACAGTATGACAGCTGTGTTACCAAAACTGAAAGGGCTTCCCTGTTTCAGCATTCTGCATGCATTAAAAAAAATCACTGTCTAGACCAGACTTGTGGTAAAACAATATTCCCTCACAGTAGCTGTCATTACCATAAATGTCTTGATGTAGGAGTCGATGTGCCCCCTCCTCTTTTGGTGCTACTGTAGTTCTCTTCCATCACCACTCAGTTTTTTGTAGTCGCTGTGTTGTATGAAGTATGGATGAAAACACCTTCCCCGTATTGTAGAACAAAACCACCCCCATATGTTTGCTAACAAATCCTTTGGGCATCAGCACTGAGGATAAATTAATCTGAGACTCCTGCCCAAATACCTCAGAACTACTCAGAACCAGTCCTTCTGGCAGAAGGGCTGTAGGTAAGGGCTGGTCCTGCCAGCTGAGTCCTTCGGGTCAAAATTGCATTGGTGGCACCTTTTCGGAAAGGTGCAAAGCACTCACAAGACAGAAGGTCTACCCAAAGAGAAACAACACCAGAGCTCTCTGAGATGCTCAGCCCGTATCGCAGGAGCAACATCAGACTGCTTGCAGCAAATTCTTTGGCACCTCATGTTTTAAAACATGTGGTGGCCTCCAGGAGGATTTCAATTCAGTTTTGCAATCACAACCTCCCCTCAATTCCTGGAGGACAATCATAGACCTCTGCCAAGGACAAAGGTCCTTTTGGCATTGTGTAGGCAAGCACATCTACATCTGTACCCATGTAGTACAGGAAGCGATGTGGTGAGCATCAGCACCACGCTCAGATCTCCTGCTTGAATGGTCATGTGGAGACACTGCTCAGCATGAGGCTCAAACTCATCCTCTGGATCCACACTGGGTCGCCCTGTCCTTTCTACTGCCAGCATTTAGGTTGTAGAAAAACCTTAGGAAAAACCATTTTCTTATTCTTTTATGTCCCAGAGCCATACATTTTTTATTTCTACAACAAGTTCCTGCTGCAAAAGGCTACGTTGTTAACAGCCAGCAAGCCAAATGTGCAAATTTTAGTTGCTTTAAAACTTACTGAAAGTTTGAGAAGTTCCAGACTGTTCCTGTACCTCAGACTCCTGCCTATATACACACATTGTGACCATCTGTCCTGAAAGATCTGAATGTCCTTAGTTTTCCTACTTGCACTGAAGGGACCCTGCACACTTTCTGAAATTAAGCTATACATCTGTGCTCCTATAGTTGCCAAAAAGTTGTGCCTTTCCTGCAGTTGGTCATTTTTATTTTGGCATTTTCACCAGCCCAAATAATTAGTTAATTAGATGCACTATCACCAAAGATAAAGGAAATGATTTCACCTTGAAAAACAAAATCATACAATTACAGCCTGGAGATGAGAGTCCTCTGCAGTGATGTCATTCACTTCGGCGTTGCACTGCCTTGATTGTGCTTTATCTCAACTGATAGCTCAGGGCAAACTTTCACTGAGGTCAGGAGCTGTAAAGACCTCCCTGTGTTCCTATGTGCAAGCATCCACCGAGTGAGAGGTTGGTTCACATATCCAGACTCAGCTGTACTAGTACAGCTTGTAATGATCTCAGATAAAAACTTTTATATAAGTTTCCTCTTCTAAATTTTTACTGAAGCAATGTTTGACTGGACACTTCCATCATCCAGAGAGGGGCTGGCAGTACCATGGACTCCTTGTCCAACACGGGAGATGGGTAGAGCAGAGATAGCAAATGTTGCTAACCAGCAAGTGAGGAGTTCACGCTGAACAACCTTTCTCTTCCTTGTATCATTTTGCAGAAGTCACTTCTGAAATGATTTATCCTCAAACCTCACACAGGTTAAAACTGATACTCACTGCAGTGTATGTCTAGCTTTAACCTTTTCCTCTTTTGAAAACCTAGCTTCTACTTCCAAAGTCCTTTCTTCTTTGCAATGCCCCTGGAGAAACCTGCGTGCTCACAAAGTATTTAAGGGTTGACAACAGCAGTATTTTAGAGTTTGAAGGGTCAACATCATTTGAACTAGCTTAATCTCATGGGTCTGTGAAGCTGGGTTAGAAATGCTGCCTAAACAAGTACTCTATCCACCTTGTCTTAGTCCTGGCTGAAATCCAGAGACAAGGAGGAAAGCAGATGGGGGAAAAAAAGAAACACTTAATTAAAGGCCAGGTCTGAGCATCTCTATCTCCTTTAGGTCATTGCAGCCATATCTAGGGAACACACTCAATTTCACTGAAAGTTCCTTCGTTCTTTGCCATCAGCATCTAAGCTTTGTTGGCCTTAGGCCCTTCAGAGACTCGTGAGCCTCCCTTTCACTTCATCAACTAGCAGTTTTCTAGGCATGGGTTAAAGAGCAGGCTGCTGCTTGCATAAGGGGATTTACTGTGGAAACATCAATATGCCAGACCGTCTGGAAGAGCTGCTACTGGCTCAGTGACCATGTCTCCTGACAGTCCCCACCATCCCAGTTACTTCTAACACAGGCTGGAGCGCCTTTTCTTGAAGACCCTCAGTAAGGTACATGTCTATACTGAATAAGGCAGCAGTATCTCAGTAGGATGCCAACAAACTGCACCTGGAATGAAGCTCAGGAAACTCAAAACTGAAATGCTCCTGAGGAAGATCCACATGTCCCACTTTACAGAAAGAGACAAGGCTGAACTAGCAATACTGAGAGAACCAGCATCCACAGGGACCAGCATGGCTGATCCTAGCCTTCGCTTAGATACCGTAAAGCAGACGGATTCACTGGGCCAGACCAGGAGTCCTCCGTAGCGAGGGGGAGGCACGTGGATATGCTGCTGTGGGGAAATGTCCTGTGACAGCTGCAGAGGGGATGAGTAAAGGCAAGAACAGAGGTTGGATGGGACATGGGAAATACCAGTGGTCTGTGTAGGAGTTAGAAACATGGGAGAGGAGGCCTGGAGTGATGGCTGAAGGAGGGCAAAAGCAGCCTGTGTTTCCTTCCCTGGGGCCTGGAGTTCAGGTGACAGAATTATTCCCTGAATTCACCAGTCCATAATTTTGTTATCCATGTTTGAAAATACATGGGCTACATGATCTAATTTTATTTCCCGTATTCATATTGTTGAACGAATGATATACTTCCTCCTGGTGCACTGAAACACACGCCACACATTCCTGTAGTAAATATGTGACTATAATAGTGAGGTGCCTCCTAAACCCTGGAAAGTTGGTGCTTCTTCCATCGCTCATGTATTTAGACTGACTGCTAATTGTGTGTGATTCTACTCATTTTCTGTGGAGGGAATTAGCTCAGAGTCAACACATTTACCAGTGTTTATATGTGAATTCTTGAAGTCCCAATATTTAAGAGATTTTATGTAAATCTATCTGTACCCTGTCAATATTGAAATGTATTAAGAGACACTAAATGCCCTGTAATTGTTCCTGAAAGTCCTCAGTTGTCCTCAACCACAATAAAAACCTTGCAGGGAGTGATTCAGCTGCTCACAAACAGTTACCCAGTGCCATACTTTCAAGTAGGGATTTAAAAGACATGTAGACATGGTGCTTAGGGACGTGGTTTAGTGGTGGACTTGGTAGTGTTAGGCTAATGGTTGGACTCAATGATCTTAAAAGTCTTTTCCAAGCAAAATGATTCCAAGATTTGCAAAACATTCAGGTAGGATTGATGGAGAGGACACAAAGAGGGTTTTCTGCTTTTCCACAGCAGCAGCTGCAAACCAGACAGGAGATGTCAAAAGAGCACTAGATGACTTCATTTAGCAGGTAACTGAGCTGTCAGTGTCTGTAGTAACTGGATGGACAGGAATTTTGTACCTATTTGCTTTAATCATCAGGCTCAAACCACAATAGCTGCTTTAGGAGGATGTAGAGATGATCTAAACCTCCAACAACGTTCAGTTTGATTGCAAAAAGAGCTTTTAAGGACAGTGCCTAGCAGGCTGCAGCCTTTGGTAGCTCACAAAGCTCTGGGAGCAATGCCAGCATCTTTATGAAGTGCCTCACAGTGCAGACACTGTACCTTGTAAAGGTAAAAAACTTGCAGCTCCTGGGCTGCTGTTTTTTTGTAGAGGTCTTTCCGGTACTTAACTTTAATCACTTAGAAAGTGCAAAGTGCAAGTCTAGCATCAACCACTTAATAATAGCTTGTCTTGGCCCTCTACTGCCCTCTCTTCTGAATGCTGTTTAAAAGTGGTGTCTATAACATCAATATTTAACCACGAGGCTTGCTCATTCTCACAAGGATGGGGATTGCTGTACACGTGGGCTAAATCACAGTGCCTAGACAGCTGATAATAATGAAAGCATCTTTCAAGATGAGGCACTTGATTGCTACTCTAAAGCTTATTGGTGAAAGAAATGTGTAATCTATTTTTTTTATTGCATTTGAAATGAAACAGCTTGTTTAAATATTAGTCATCTGGATTTATATAGCTCATTTTTAGAACTGGGTTAGCACCTGGCAATCCAGCCTGAGTAAGCATCAGGCTATCCCAGCCACAGGCCCTTTTAATTTCTCTTTCCTCTTTTTGCAATGTGTGGCAGACTTCTTTTTTTTTGTCCTGATATGATTTCCTTCCCACTTCATGGGAGACAAATCCACGCACTCAGACCAGCTGCCTGACAGCAGCCCGGGGAGGGGAAGCAGCCTGGCAGCGGAGCTCTCCTCTCGGTGCAGCTGAGCAGCCAGGCTGGTCCCTGTGCGGACACTGCTCTGCCACTTCTCCTGTGGGTAAGAGCAGCTCCCTCAGGGCAACAGGGTACCCCAGGTACAAGAAAGCAAAGTGGCAAAAAGTGCTTTATTTTCTGGCTGTGAGACAAAGATCAAGGGAATTTTCAATATTACTGTCCATGACATTTTCCTGAACATTGAAAGAGATTTTTCCTGCTATTGAAAAAACTTCATCTCTGTTTTCCAAGCTGTCTTTGTATTTCCTTTCCCAAGTGTTTCACTAGGTTTTTTTCCTGCCTTTGCCTTAAATTTCTGCAGTGTGGCACAAATACAAAGCACGCTCCTGGCAGAAAACACACTGCAAAATTCTGCCTGTCCTCTGTCCGGCTAAAAGCTGTACAGAAGCATTCTTTGTGTCTTCTGCACATCTGGGGATGGCGCTGATAAAGACAAACAGCCAAATGATGCTACCTAATGATTTCTTTTCCCTTGGGGGAAATACTGAGAAGAATAACAGATATACTTTGCAACACTGTTCCCAGGGGAGTTTATCTAAGCAGGGAGAAGAATTAATAGGCAGCCTTTTAGGAAGAGACAAATTTGCAAAAATATAGAAGCATTAAGGAGATTTGCTGGGATATCAAGTACCTGGGACCTAAAAGTGGCTGCGCAGGGTCCAGCCCACGTCCCTGCACCCACAGCCAGCACAAGTAGCGCCGGCGAGGTCCGTCCCACTGCAGCAGGACTGCCTCTCCCCCGGGGACCACCGGCACAGCTCTCAGCCTCCAGAAATGATCTGTGCGTCAGGGATCACAGGAACACTGATGTGGAAGGAAGCTGGCTGAGCTAGCCAGCAGGAACTGTGGGCAGTAGGTGTGCTGGACATGGGGGTGCACAGCTGGAAATTACGAGGAGCTTGGATGGGCTGCATGAGGTTTGGGAGCACTGATTTGGATGAAGAGAAATAGATGAGCCTTAGCCTGTACGTGTTTTAGTGGGAAAACTGCTTGCTTGCCATTGACTCCTGACATGCCTCTGCCTTTTGTTACAGTTGTAAGCAATTTAAAACCAGTGAGCCTGACCTCACTGCTATGGTAAACCAGTAGAGCTATGGTGTCTTGAAGTCAATCAAACCTGCAGGATGGTCTAGGCAGAGTGTTTGAATTTTTGCCTGCTTACAAATTAATTTGTCTTGGAGCACCTAGACCTCCAAGGTGCACACCTGGTGAAACCGGAGGTCACATAACTCAAGGGGAAGCACAGTGCTATGTCTCTGTAGTAAAGCATTTTCCATGGCTAGGGTATTAGGGAACCATTTAAAGCTAGGGAATCATATATAATACAATGAAAGGAGGGAATTTCTCTGGCTTTCCTCCAAAAGCCAAGCATTATTCATTGATCAGAAAACAGATCTCCATCTCTACTGAGAACATTTTTTCCTCCAATTGCTAAGTGGAAAATGACAAATGAGCTAGCTGTGCCCTCTCCCACATCCTTTCTCCTTCCATCTGTCCAGGTGTCCCCATTGCTTTGCCCTCCCTCAGCACACCACAACCATACCAACGGCTACTTACTTGGCACCACTAGCAACCTCGGGGGCGGTGGAGGTGGAGGAGGCGGTGGTAACAGCGGAGGTGGCCTGCACTGGCAAATTTGCTGGCAGCTCTCTGTGACTTTGTCTGCTACAGGCTTGGAGCATGACTTCTGGGGCTCACCCTGAGTGATCTGTGAAGAAACAAGTCATTGCATGAGCAGCAGAAACAGGGAAAACTTTCCATGAATGTGTTTCTTGGACTTGAGTACCCAACTGGCACCTCAGACCTGTAGTGAGAACTGAGCTCATGTTCCTCACTTAAGGCCACTTCAAGGAGGTCTCTTCTCTACATGGTTCCCATTTTTGTTTTTTTTTTTTTTTTACTTAACATCTTCAAAACCTCTTTCCCTCTGTCAGATTCAGTTGAAATTGGCTGGCTGGTTTCTGAGTTATTATGGGGTAAGGAGAAGGTGGGTAGTGGCAGACAACATGATTGCGTAAGCCTTCTTTCCTTAGGAAAGCCATCTAGCAGCATGCATTATTCACAGGGTCATTGCTGCAAGCCAAAGAGCTAATAAAAATTACAAGACAGTTAGGGTCAGGATTATGTTCATTTTCCTTATATCAGAACTGAAAGCCGGAGGAGATCTCTCCTCTGCTTTGCCAGCCTTGCTTTGATGTTCAGAGAGCATTTCATGGAGTGTTTCACTTCCCACCAAGAGGAGTGGGAGCCCATATTTTACTCATCTGTGGACTACAGCCACGACACGGTCAAAATGGAAATGCCACAAACTGTGACTTGTAGACTCCGTAATCTGCAATGTGGGCTAGTAAAAAAGCTGAAGATGAGCCATTGCAGAACCCAAGTGTTGGCATCGCTTGGTGATGAAGAATGATTTAGCCAGTATTGATATACAATATATTCAATAGCTTGATCTAGTCATGACAAGGACCATTTATTAACAGCATATTTTTCTTACCATCAGGAATAGTTACATGACTAGAGATTTAAGGAATAATCAGTAAAATTCCTAATCTAATGCTATAAAATGAAGAGGAGTAAGTCTCTAATGAAAAGGAAATTTGCCGAACATCGCAGGAGCTTCTGAGAGGTGTTAACTTCAGAGGTCTCTAAGCCAGCTCTTTCTGAATGGACTGATACTCAGATGGAAAATACTGGATACAATTTTAAGGATACAAAGCCTAAACGATGAATAAGCATGTTATGTAACAAGCACTTTGAATGTAAGATTAAATGTGCTTGTTGAAGCACTGGAACAGGTTGCCCTGAGAGAGGTTATGGAGGGCCCCTCCCTGGAAGTGTTCAAGGCCAGGCTGGATGAGGTTTTGGGCAACCTGGTCTAGTGGAGGGTGTCCCTGCCCATAGCAGGGGGGCTGGAACTAGATGGGCTTTAAGGCTCCTTCCAACCCAAACTATTTTGTGATACTATGATTAAGATTAGGAGACCACCTGGGACAGGCTTGTGTCTTTCTGAAGCTAAGGATAGTTATGCTAGCATTCAACTGTTGCCTTGTCCAGTGGGGTCTTGGGCACGTTATTGTCCTTATAGTTTTGGCCTAACATCATCTTCTTTAATTAGCTCTTTTCCAGGACGTGTTGGTCATTACAAAGAGGATGTCTCATGCCATGCTTTCCGACCTGTTTTAGGCAGGCCTCTTCTGCCTCCCTGCCTATCCCCAGGGTCACCCAGGGTTGCCGCCTTCCCCCTCCTCTCTCCTGCCCAAGCTTTGCTTCCCTTCCCCTGCCAGCTACAGGCACACAGTCTGTCTCCTCTCTCCTTTCAACCCTTGCCCCCAGCCCACGGCATCGCCAGAGAGCCTCTCCCACCACCCACAGCTGGGCACTAAGGGTGCTGTGCTGCCTCTTGGCTGCAGGAAAGCTGCACACAGTCATTTCATGTATTTCTGGCCAAAAAGAGAGATGTGGCTAATTAAAACAACATCACTGCACAAAGGACATGTTCACATGCGTAGGAGGTTTCTAAATGCAGAAAGATGCATTACTCTGGCCTCAGGGAAATGGAGGTAGGGCTTTGTTGATTAAATATTATAGAGATGGAGGAAAGAATAGAAGAGACTATGCGTAGCTGAGTTGGAAGGATGGCTCGGCACAGCACAAGTCAGAAGGCTCAGTTCTTTAAACAGCTTGTCAAAATCTATTACCAAACATAGGGAAAAACAAATCCAGCACAAGTGCTTTCCAACTTTCCCCTTCACCATCAGGTAACAGTAAGAGGATGGTTAAAGACCATCCCAGACAGCTTCCAGGAACTTACACAAACTCTCTGAATGCTCTAATGAATCAAAGTGACTCGGCTTTGTAATCCCTTATGGCTGGTAATAAATCTGTCTGCTAAGCAGGCTTATTTATTTTTAAATTAAGTGATCATGGGCAGCAGCATATCCTCCATACTGCTTCAGCTCTTCCAATGCTATTCACATGGGTGTTAGGGTATCTCCCAAGAGAAGCCCCGTAGGAAGAGCACCCACTCCATGCGGTGGCAGTGGCACACCTGGGGCACCTCCTAGTTGTACTGGTGTGACA
The DNA here is from genome assembly GCF_011004875.1 of Balearica regulorum gibbericeps. Lineage (NCBI taxonomy): Eukaryota > Metazoa > Chordata > Aves > Gruiformes > Gruidae > Balearica > Balearica regulorum. The sequence goes on along the minus strand of NC_046188.1, from coordinate 17,390,657 downwards.
TCATGTACTGTGCTAACAGAGGAGGTAGGGCAGCATCTCTCCTCTGGCCTTGGCAGCTGATTAGGAAGAAACTATGAACTCCTAGCTACAATGACCATTGCCTACCTAGTTCCCTGGTTGCTGAATCCTACGGCTCGCTGCTCCCTTGCGGGAGCCAGTGCAATGAGAGAGGGATAGAGACAGGGCAGAATAACATTGAGCAGACCTGGAGCCAGCTCCATTTGCAGACCAGAAGCAGCTTTGTGTATCTAAGTCTGAAGACGGTGCTGGTATGGAAAAGCTACATTGACTTATTGCTCTAACTTAATATCAACCAGAACCAAAGGCTTTCTCTGTCTTTTTTTAGAACTATTGACTGCTTTAAACCCCTGGAGGTCCTCCTACCTTAGGCTGGTAATAGAGTGTCCTCAGAAACCAGTGGATATTTTTCTCAACTACTTTGCAGACAACATTAACCCTATACATGCCCAGCCACTCCCTGCTCCTGGGTACTTTTAAAATACTATTTCTGGGGGAAAAAAAAAAAAAAGTTGCTTTGTCTCTCAATACCTTAGTCTGAACCTTTATCAAAATTCCCCATGATCATTTTTAAATGGTCGGGAAATAACTGACATTCAAAACCATGGGCTTTATCACCTTTCCTGTCTCTTGTCACTCAGTAAAATGTCTGGTTGTTAGAAGATACCTGTAGGAACACAGATGTTACCTTGCCAGGGGGTTGTCTTAGAGGGTTAGTTTAAAATAACAAAGATATCTTAAGTTGGCTGAAATCTGGCAGGAAAAGGAAAGACATGAATTGAGGTTGAGGGCCTCGAGGAGGAGAGAAATAGTCAAGGACTGCTGCAAGAAGATTAACTAACAGTAACAAGATAGAATTAAGAAAAAAAGAAAAGACATTTGGCTCCTTTCCAAGAAAAAAAAAAAAATCCCGCTGTTGATGTCTATTAGTCGTCTTATGAAAGGAATGAAGGCTATTACTTGTGTCTTCTAAAGGTAAGCAGAACAAATCACTAGAAAATATGCTTTAGGGAACAATCTTGCTCTGGCAAAGGATGATGAAATAAATTACTCCATGTTTCTTTCTTACTGTCTGCAATTCAAGGTAAGCTGCCTTTACAGGAGATGTCAGGAACAAAAAGGCATGTTGAAAGAGCCTAATCCTTCTCTGGCCAGGTCTGCTAATTTGAGTCCAGCCTCAAACTTTACTGCTTGTTTGTTATGCCAGGCACAACCATGGCCCCAGAATGGCTTTGGAAGCACTTTGCAGGTAATGACTAACCAGACACCCGCCAGGCTGCCAGGCAGTTCATAGCACAGAGGTTGCCTTGGCAAGGGGTCATCACCGGAGATGGACCACATAGGGCTTGCTCCCTAGTTGTTACTTCTGCACCTTCCAGCCATTCCTCCAGGTACTGAAGGTGCCATGAACGTGTATCTCCTCAGCCTGCCTAAACCTTGGTTGCTTGTTTGGCATGATGTTTTCTTAACACACTCAGCAGTTGGCCAGTTTGGACATATACGTTGCCTGGACTTTCAAGCTGATGCATTTTTTGCCCTGCTCTGAAAAGACATAAAGAGTTGACTTTATGGATATGTGCATTTCATATGAAGATGCTTTGCAAAAAAGGACAAATGCTTTTAAATAGTAATGGAAATTAAAATCTGATCCACAAATGTCCAGGGAAAAGCAAACAGAAAGTGGTAACTGGTGGTTTTCTTTCACAGTCTCTCTGTTGAAGTTTGTGCCTGTGACGTATTTCTTTTCAATCCGAGATTTCCTTCAGAAACAGTGGTCCTAGTTCTGCTTTGCATAGAGTGGAAGAACAAATCTGCATGTGGTCAGAGCTGTTTAGTATTTCTGTAGAGTCCCATGGGGTTGCAGCAGTCCATGAGCATGCTCTACAGAGTGGGATGGGAAAAGAGGATTAATACAGTCCCCGGAGGGTGGCCCTCTTGTGACTTTTTGAATCAGGTAAAAGGAGGAAAGCTTGAAAAGAAAAGCACAGTTGACTGAAAAGGCACAGAGGCCTCTAAAAGCCTGCTGATGTGGCAAGAGCTTTGTCTCTTGGAAGCAGTCTACAGATATGAGATCTCAATGCCACTGCGTAAATCCCAGGACGGCTCTGCATAATTCACATCAGAGTTAATCCAGATCCATGTTTACGAAACCAGAGAAAACGTGACCCTGCTATTTTTCATGACACTTACTGTTCTTTTCTTTAATTATGTCAAAAGCCTCAGACAGAATCATCCCTTCCTTCTTGTCACAGTGCTGGCTACGATGCTAATAAGCGGGTTTTAGTCTGGGTTTTTTTTTAATAAAATAAATGCTTCTCCTCTGATTAGCATCTGACTGATTCTCCTAAGTGCCTCAAGGCAGGCCCTGAGGAGGGAATGCAAGGATATGGGAGGGAAGGCCATGCCACCCATAAGTCATCACATGGATGATCGGGTCAAGAAGGGCTGGGAGAAGAGATGTGAGAAAACATGATGGCTGCCTTAGATGGAGCAGGGGCAGGGGAGCGACATGATGGGACATTAGTGGATTAGTCGAGCAGTATGGCTTGTGAGACTTTGAAGATAAGAGCAAGGATTATGACTCAACATGGGGAAAGGAGTCATGGGAGAGATTCAAAGATGAGGGAGTTTCGGTCACAGGAAGGCTGGCATGCCAGTGAGCGCTCCACACTTGTCCTTCCCATTGGTGCCTGCCAATGGGAGCCTTAAATACATCCTAGTTTTGGGAGAGCTGGAAAAAAGCTTGAGTATGAGCAGATTTATTGATTGTCCTTACACCGAACAGCAGGTAATAGCACAAGTATAGATGAAGAATGGGATAATAAAACTTAGAAATTATTGCAAGGAAAGGCTGGGCCCCTCGGCTTTTGCATTTCTCAGAGCCTGTTTCAATTCTTATAGACATAATTATTTTTGAAAGATTGGCTTAGATCACCTGAGCAGTTTGCCAGAAAAATGTTTATGCAAGTTTGGTTTTTTTGTGTGTGTGCTTGACTGACTGACTGATTACAGGAGAGAGGTTTCAGAAGGCTCCTCTTTTCACACAACTGTGTTTCCCTTGAAAAATGCAGTTACAGTTTTAACTTATTCTTAGCTACCTGAATACTTGAGCAGGACAGCGGGAAGGTAGTGGTGGCAGAGATTTTTATGATGAGGGCACTGGTTTCAAGGAGGTTGTTTTTGTTGTATTTCTGTTCATTTTAACCTGTAAGGAGCACAAATCCTCTTTGTCGTTCACGGCAAGAGCCAACATGCTAAAACAAACAACATCCCTGTTTAATCTCTTGGGAGTCACTAAGTTTAGAACAGGGAGTAAAAGATCTGGAGTCTCCACTGTGTTTTCTCTAAGAAAGAAACTGCAATTGTTCTGTTCTTGAACAGCACTTGGCTGGCTCATCAATCACTCCTCTGAAGACATATATTATAAATAAACTTTAAAATATCAAAGTGATGCATTTGAGGCGAGCTTTGCTGCCGTTCTGATTCTCCGAACTGGATGAGCGCTCTCCCTCACTGTATACCAATTTCTTTCAGTCCATCTTGCTGGTCACCCCACATTACAATCAAGGTCACACAACATCACAGCGTCGGAGTTGGCAAAAGCTGATTCAGCCCTTTACCCTGAGAATCCCCAATTCGCAATCAGCATCGAAACCCCAGAGCAAAACATTACCAAAATTAAACAGCCTGTGCATCGCTCCGTGCATTGCTTCTTTCTGTGCATCTTGCCACCTACAGCAAAATGCGCTTACAAACCCTCTGGCTGCCGGCGCGCCAAAGAAAGTCAACTACATCTTGCTCAGACAGACCACATCGAGTTCAGCGCTCCCGGGGGAGCGGAGCCGGCCGCCCATCCCTTACACACGCCGTCCCGCAGCAGCCGACAGGGGGGGGGGACCGCGCCGAGAAGAGCAACAGCTCTCCCTGCCCCGGGGGGGCCGCCTGCGCGACCACCGCCCCGCCACCACCCGCCTGCACCAGCCCCCTCCCCGCACTGCCGGGGGTGTCGGCCGGGGGGCTCTGCCTGCCGCCCCCGGGCCCCCCGCCCCGGCCCCGCCGCCCCCCGCTCCCTGCATGCGGGCGTGCGGGCGCGGCGCAGCTCCGGGCAGGCTCGGGCGGCCCTACCTGGACGGAGCCCCAGAGCGGGTGGAGGGCACAGTGCAGCAGCAGGGAGGGCCAGCAGCAGCGGAGCAGCCCCAGCAGCTCCCGGAGCAGCATCCCTCCTGGGCGGGCGGGCGGGGGCGCGGGCTCCGGGCGACCTGGGGAGGGAGCAGAGCGAGCCGGCAGCAGAGGCGTTGGCTCGCACCCATCCCCGGAGCGCGACTGTCCCAACTTTAATTCTGGAGGGGAGGGAGGGAAGAAGGGAGGGAAGGGGGGGGGGGGGGGGGGAGGCAGGGAGATGGGCGGGTGGGGAGGGGAAAGGGTGGTCGGGAAAACCCAGCACTCTGCAAGTCCCGGCTCCCTCAGCCGGGAGACATGCCTCCACCCCCGCCCTGCCCGCCTCCCTCCCTGCCCGCCCCGCCGGCTCCCCCTCCCCGGGATGCTCCGCCGGCCGCCTGCCCGCACCGGGGGCTCCCCGGCCGGCGCTCACCGCTGAGCCCGGGGCTCCCTCACACCCCGGGGGGTGGGGGGTGGGGGCGGGCGGGTGGCGGAAAAAGTTTGGAGCCGGGCGCGGGGGTAGAAGGGACGGGCGCTGCCGGGGGCGCTGCCGGAGCCGGCGGGGAGAGGCGGGGAGAGCGGCGTGGCGGCGCAGCCCGGGGATTGCATCTCCCCCCTGCCCGCCGCTGCTGCAGTGATTTTTCAAGCCCATCGAGGCAGTCCCTTGCGCGCTCGGCTCCCCTCGGCTCTCCCTCCCCGCCCGGGCTCTTCCCGACGGCCGCTTCCCTCCGCTCGGCCTCGGCGAGGCTGGCGCAGAGCGGGGGCGGCCCCCGGGGCGGCTCGGGGAGCTCCGGAGGGTCCGGGAGGCGCCGCACCCGCCCCCCCGAGCCGTCCCGGCAGCCGGGAGCGGGGCCAAGCCAAGGGGCAAGCGAGGGATCAACCGGCACCCCCGTGTCCTGGAGGAGCCTCATCCCAAATCGCAGCCAGCTGGGTTTTGAGTTGGTGGTTTTGGTTGCTTTTTATTTGCCCCAGGGTGACGCGAGGGCTTGTGCTGTGACAGGCCGGAGTTGCCGGCTCTGCGTCCCCAGCCTGACGGCTGTGAGATGTGATAAGGAAGACACTTCGTGGCATTTGTGTTTCTGTGTAATAACAAAGCATGCGGAAATGTTTAACAGCGCTTGTGGGGAAGTGGATAAAGGATCCTCTAATAAAAAGGCACCGCAGCCTGGCCTCCCTGTGAATAGGAAACAGGAGAAATTAAAAGATGAAGAGTAGAAAAGCGAAGATGAAGATGGTTTCACTTCCAGTGAAGCAGTTAATGAGCAAAACAGCTGCTCGTTGAATGGTGGCCGTTACTGCAAGTTGGACTTGGTGTGTATCAGGATGCCCATAAATGTCCGTTGTTGGGTCAATGGCACTGAGGTCCTGTTTTTAGTGTTTTGAATGCGGTAAGCAAATGGGTTTGAACAAAATGTTGGGCCTAGAGTTTACATTTCATACCCAGAGATGAATGAGTTTGAGGATACTGATTTTAGCTTTTCTTTGTATTTCTGGCACCCACTGAGCCAAGTTTAATAAACAGTTTCATAAAATCCTGCTCAGTGAAGCAGGAATGGAAATACATTAACCTCTCACATAATACAGGGCTAAAATTCTCTTTTCAAACCACTGTCACAACCAACATATCTCCATTCATTTCAGCCCCGACAGGCACTGGTTTAAATGTCAGGACTATCGGTCCAGCAACACCTTACAAATGAGAGCAGCGTAGTGGAATTTAATGGAGTTACACCTGAGCGGAAGTAGACCCATTGTGGCTAGGCATTTATATAAATCCCTGTCTCGTGGGTATGTAAGGGCAGAATACAGAGAGACACAGACATTACAACCTTAGGTATAGGCAGTAATTGTACAGCAAATATATTTTCTGTAACGATGCTGAAAAAGATGGCGTCCTTTTCTGTAAGTCTACTGTGTAACATGCAGTGCTTAACATATTGTGCTCATTCAATTATAGTTTTAGTGAGCTGGAGTCACAAGAGACAGCAAAGCTTTTCAGGCTTTCTGGTGATTTCCTGAAGGTATTTCAGCACTTGGTCACAGTACAGAACATAATAAATTGCACCATCTGTATATATAGTTCTTGGTTCCTGACAGAATGAGAGATAAAGCTTTAGGCGTTGTACGCCAAAAAAATACAACACAGATTTCTTTCAGTATTTACAATGCCTTAATGTCAGAAGAACCGTGGATTTTCCTGCCATTAGCAATTGCCCAAGTAGCATTCTCGAAGCGTTGTTCGTGTGGTTCAAAGACAACCCAGGGAACTGAGGACACAGGGCCAAACTCGACCCGCAGTTGCACGGAAGCAAGTGCAATCAGGGATATTGTTCTAACACAAACAAGAGCAGAGTTTGGCCCAGGTAATCAGCATCTTTTCTGTTTTGCACTGGTAATTGATAGTTCCCTTGGGGAAATGATTGGACTGCGGATATATTAAAGCCAGTGTTTGGCCCGACTCATGCGGTCCACGGAGAGGCGTATTTCCCATTAGACTGAATGGCTGAAGAAAGGGCCCTATTCTTGTCCACATGATACCAGTGCTTTTCATTAATTGCATTGACTTCTATTCTGTAGTTTCTATGGAGAGAAAATAGAGTCCAGGAATTTTTCCCACTTACAAGGAAGATAAATGATATGGTGCTTGTAAGACTGCAGGCCCTGAATCAATGACAGCCTTGAAATATGTTTTGCTTAATAACACATTAAGTGTTCTGTAGCACCAGGACTGGTGTGAGGAAGAACACGATGATTTGTCTGCAGCAGTCACAATACTGAAGTGTTGAGATGGATATCGGCTAGGGCTGCGATCTCTGAACCAGAAGCAGGATTTCCTGGGTTGTAGTCCCACTAGTAGCCACGACTTCCTCTGCTACCTTGGGCACATTTTTCAAATTACCTGCACCAGGTTCCCTGCCTGTCAAAACAGCATGGCCAAATCCAGCTACCTGAAGGCAGCGGTGTGTTCGGTGGCAGAGGCAGTAATGGGGTCCTGTCCTCCAAGATGTTTTCAGCACATCACAGAAATCAGGAGCAACGTCAGATGCTTTGCTGGTGGGATCAACACAGGTCCATGCTCTGGCACAGTGCTCTGGAGATGAAAAGTGCCTTCTAAGGCAGTGTCACAGCTCAAAATAAAAACTTAAGCTGCTCGAAAAGATTTTTTTCTTTGTTTTCAGCAAAGTACTGCACAAACAGCATCATTCAAGCAGTCACAAAAATTTAAGACGAGTATTAACACTCAGCAGAATGATGACCATTAGTCTTCTTCCCTTTCATCTTTGGTTTGATTATTAGAGGAGAGTATTTATCTTGTTTGCTTTGTGTTGTTTTTTTTTTTTAACAATTGCTGATAATCAGAACAATCATGATTAACACTCCAATACAGCAACTACTCAGGAAACATTAGTAAGGTCTGCAACACTGATTAGCTGTACAAACAAATATTATCGTACTCCTTTAATCTAAGTAGCTGTAATGGTTATAATGGACTCTAAGAGGTTATTTATTTTGTCAGTATAGATTGAGTTTACAACATGTATGCAAGTGCTCAGAGGGCACAGGAGAAGGCTCTCTTCCACGTTGATTTGTCAAAACTTCATTAAAACCAATACATACTCACCAATCTGACTTCAGGTAGAATTTGTGCCTATGTCTTCTGATACATCAGAGTAGGCTTTTGGCCGGAGCTAGTGGCAGAGGAAGTGAAGGCGTCCACTTCTCAGGCTTTGTGGTCAGTCAGGCCTAGGGTACGAAGAACCCACTTAAGCTTTTTTTGCTAATGACATTTCTGGATGTGAGTCAATGAACTCAAGAAGAGTGCCCGACCTGGTGAAACGCTAGCCAAAACATAAACAGAACACATTTCAGCACTGAGATTTCAAAGCCTCCTGCAGCCCAAAGGCACCATCTCTCTCAGACTGATTTTTGGTTTTGAGTCTAGAATACCATCAACAGGCAGGTAAATGTACAGCATCGCTGCACTTTGAACATTGCCTTCCACTGAAAATATTCTTGGTGCTATTCTTTTAAAGTTATTTTTATTGCTCCATATATCTGAAAGGTGCTTTCAACGCATGAAAAGCAAATTTATTGGTTTGGGATTTAAAGTGTCTACCCAGGAATCCACACTTTATTGGGAATTTTTAGGGGATCACAAATTAATAAAGGTCACAGCAGCAGAAACAGTGGAGGAATTTGCAGTTCTCCAAACAGCACCATTAATTCTCAGGGACGGGAGAGAGTTCTTCCTGATGATCCAAATTATTTTAAAGGACACAGAAAACCACTAGGACCCTTAATTGTATTTACACATACAAACAACAGATTTGATTTTTGGAAGACTTGATCGTTCAATTGTTTGATAATTCCAGCTTGTGTGAAAAGATTCCCAACTTTGAGCACATCCAGAATAAATTGTCAAGATAACTGATTTTCAAATTTTCATTATGTTAAATTAATAGTTAATCAAATATCGGACGTGGGTTTTAGGTTATGAAAGTGTCAGAATTTCAGTAAGTGCTCCTACTGAAGTTTTCTCCTAGATAAATTTGGGCTATTGCACTGCATCTGGAAAACAAAGGCATCCTTTCCATTGGTATCTTCGCTGAAATCAATGGATCCACATCAGTTTAGGTGAGGAGTAAATAGTACCAACACGAAAAGCTGCATCATGCAATCTTTAGCTTATGCTCCAGCACCTGGAGTTAGAGGACACTGCACATTTGTATTCATGGCCAGAAAAGCTCTGGCCATACATCACAAAAGCCTGTTCTGGCCTTTTCAGTTTTCTAGCTCTGAAATGCTGCATTCAGTGATAAACAGGCCTGCTGCTTACTCACTTTTGGTAGTTTCTCATAATTTGTTCTCTTCAGCAGATGGATTTGCTCAGCAGCATCACTGTTCTTTGTTTGTAAAGGTAAAATGTATGGGAATACTTGTTAAAATGTCCAGAAAATTCCCAGATGTGAGGAAGCGGTTGTACATCCCCATATATGTCTGGTAGCTTTATCAATTGCTCACACAACACATTGCTTCTCCTTACAGACAGTACATTCTCAGTCCCTTGTGGCTTTTATAATGAAGTCCCTATATCCTGAGTGATCTGCAGGTTGCAGGAATCACTTAAGTGCTATATCACTTCTACACTCAATGTTCATTGCTGCTTAGGTTTCATCTGTCCTTACAGAAGATGAAGTACTTGTTGCTGAAATGTGTAGAAGATAATATGAAAACAACACCTTCCCATCTACTCTTGGATTCTGTTTGGCTCCCTTGCAGATCTGATGTAAAAGGCAAGGCTGGTTACACATTTACAGGAGGAATTCTTCATCCATTTTGCCATGGAAATCCAGTACAATTCCCTAACAGGTTATGGTCTGTAGCTGCTCCACTGGAAAATGGCTGATCTGGTGATAAAAGTTCATCAAACCTTTGTAAGCCCTGAAAAGATACCTTGTTGTTTATTCCATACTACTGTTAAGGATGTGTTTCTCTACTGTCTTTGAGGTTGTTGTAGATGAAGAATGAAATAAGACCAGAACCATGATTGCCCAGACCATTATGGAAATGGGTAGATGGCAAGGATGAGGCTGAGTAAATGTACAAGAGTGTAAGTAGTTCCAGCTGAAAGGCAAGGACAGAGAATCACTATTTCTAAGAAAAAATTATTAGCATAGCTTCTTTTTTTAACTCCCCCTGCAAATAGAAACCTGCATATATTTTGGTCTAATTGTTTGGTCTTACTGATCTAATTTTGTGTGTCAGTTTAGTGAACTCCAACCACCAGAATCTTCCCCAAAACTACAAGTCCAAGAGTTTCTGTGCCCAGCAAAAATAAGACTGAATTGGTGACTAAAACAATTGTCTGTAAATTTGACAATGTTTCATCAAAAAATGCTTGAAAGATGGTCCATTTCACAGAACATTGCTTTCTCTTTCTGCTCTCTCTCTCTCTCACTTCTTACCTCTGTTTCTAATCAACATGATTCCCAGTCTGAAAAACTAGGAACCAGATTTCAGAAAGCTGTCAGTCTGCAGATCTCAGGTGTGGGTTGTCCAACCTGCCTTTGTGGCTGCAAGCACATGGACCATCTGGATTCATATTTGGATTCCAAAATGTGGGGATGCTTTGACCTGGGCACTCAGGTGAGAGGATGAGGAACACGGTACAAAATCCTCAGAGGATGAAAGAGAGCAGAGCTGATTTGTATCTACATCTTCTGCATTTTAATACAGAGCATCGTGCTGCTGTGTGGGGTCAGGAGAGTGGAAACCATCCAAGAAGAGCGTCTCAGACACAAGGTAGCAGAAGAAAGAGCACCCAGCAGAGCCCTGGCACAGAGAGGTTCCCTCTCTACCTGTGTGCAAACACACCATTTACACAGGAGTCAGGAGCACAAGGTGCTGGGTGATGGATTCCGGTCCTTAAGGGTGTTTGATGATAGTATAACGTGCAGGAAAAGCTTGAATAATGTATGAAATTATTCAATAATTAATAAAAGTAATCAGAAACACTCCACTGAAAACTAGCTTTGTAAATAGTTTCTCACCATTCTTTTTCTGTTTCCTTATTATTTTGGTCAGTGGGATACATTTGAAACACGATGGCAGCAGTGCCTCCATTTTGATTTAGCAACTCTCTGATGATGTTTGACTATGGGGGAATAGATGTGAGGGGTTCACTTATTGCCAGGCAATAGCTGTTGCCATTACAGGTGCGTGGAAAAAAGTGAAATCTGTTGCAGGAAGCCAAGCAGATGACTTGGCAAGCAAGCAGTTAGTATGGAGTCATGAAAGAGGGAGTGACAGTGTTCACCGAAGAGCTGAGCCACCCAGTACCACTGCGCTCACCTCTGTGTGAGCACAGACTTAGGAAGGAAAGGATGGACAGTTGTTCTTGGTGGTCTGCCTCCCTCAGTTCTACTGCTAGTGCATACCCGACCTGCATCTTGTTGGAGAGGGTGTTGATTGTGAAAATCCTGTGCAAATCACACTGGACCATTCCCTCACCTGCAAATTACTCTACAGTGCAAGGGGATCTGAGAGGGATCTCCATGTGTGGGGAGGAAGGAGAGAGTTACTCGTCTATGTGCACATATGGACAGTTACTGGCAGGAGAAAACAAAACGACTTTGTAATGATGAGCTTTTTGAGATATGTGTATCATGTTTTCTTTCACTATTCCCCATCCCACCTACCCTGCAAGCCCCATCAGGAAGACTTGGCGATGCCTGGATGTCAAAGTGTAGCCTGTACCCAGGGAAGAGCAGTCTTCACGTGGACTGCTGAAGTAAAAGGAGTTTCAGGTTTGTATCACTGCAGTACCTGTACAACCATGGTTTGAATATGCACATAAACTCCCCACACTGGTGAGTGCCCCTTCCCCTTCCCATCACTTACAGTATCACCTTTGTCCCTTTAGGCTGGGCTTGTGGCCTCCTCTGTGGAGATCCCTCATCAAGGGCACTCCAGGCTGCAGCAGACATGCAAACCTACACTCCTTCAGGCAGGCAATGTAGGAGCCCTTTGTCATTTAGCATGGCTAAACTTGGCTAAAATTCATCAGGGTGAGTTGTCCCTGACCTTGGTTTCCAGAGGAAATCACGAAGGTGTTATTAATTGTAAGAAAATATGGGTAGAAACACACCCCAAGTTATTTTTGTTTTTCTTCGCTTACCCATAAGCTCGACAGTGGATTTTGGTAAAGAGCCATTCTACTGTTCTTTAACAACGCATTCAACAAATGTGGCATCTGCTGGGGTGAAGCGGATGTGATAATTTGTGCCACTGACGAATGTGTGACATTTGTTAATGGCAGGGAAAGAAATACAGGTTGTGCCAATGATGTCTAACACAGAATTTTGTTGAATATTTTGTATCATCCAAGGTTAAGTGTTAAGAGCCAGATGCCCAGCAGGTTGGATTGTAATGGCCCCATCTGTCTCATAACAAGAGCTATTGATTGGTTATTAGTCATAGCTCGTAGGGGTCTATCACAAAGCTACCACTGGCAGCAGAGCTCACCGTTGAGATTTGCTGCAGTCGGATAACACTGGGGTTAATGGGAGAGTTTTTCTCCAACATCTGGATGCTGAGAACCAAACACTGCGCTGCGACAAACACTGGTAGCTCCCAGTGGCATCACTGGTGGCAGGTCCCAGTTCTCCCAACCAAACTCTGTTTGGTATGTAATGTAGGCCTTTGCTTTTTGTACTAATTCAAAACTGTCCAGTACATCTGTTCTCTCCCGAAAATATACTGTGGTTCTGTCTGCAGCTGGGAAGGAAGATCCATCAGTTTTTCAGTGGTTTCTAGGCTTTTACAGGGTGTTAAATCTCTGTGAGACTTTTGCATCACCTATGTCTGAAGTCATCATGAGGTGTGCACACCAATACAGTAGGCTACTGCCATGATTTCTTAGATCCTGTGTGGTCTGTATCTATCTGAAGAAGGACAGACACTTAAACTGGTGCCTACAGTTTCTGGCGTGCATAAGACATACTGGGGACTGCCTGCTATCCATAGGTAGTAGGTTATCTTCATGTCTGGTAAGACATTGCTAGAACCTTGTTAGATGTGGCTAGCCAACAGAAGTTGGGAGTGTGATTCCTCATGGCTTAGACTGACTATGAAAAAGCCACAGACTTTTTGTCTGAAGGCCTGACAGGCCTCCTTTGTACAGAAGAGAGCTAAACATATAGGTCTATCAGGACTGATGTTGTGGTTTAATGCCTGTGCAAGTGCTCGCTCATGTCTCTTCCACAGTGGACTGGGCAGGAGAATGGAAAAAAATCTTGTGGGTTGAGAGAAAGACAGTTTAATAGAATAGCAAAGGAAGATAATAACAACAACAACAAAACCAACAACAATAATCATAATTCAAGTGATGCACAAATGCAATTGCTCACCACATGTGGAAGGGAATAAAAACCAACCCGATGCCCAGTCTGTTTCCAAGCAGTGATCCTGCTTCCTGGCTAGTTTCCCCAGTTATATATGGAGCATGACATTATATGGTAGGGAATATCCCTTTGGCCAGTCCGGGTCAGCTTTATCAGTCTACAGTTTCAACACACCATTGGTTTTGCTGTGGATCAGCCATCTTTAGCTTTCTAAGATTATAATGTTACATTTTGCGTTATTATTGGAAAAATTCAAATCCTTGATCGGTTCCTTTTCCTTCTTCATCTTAACAAATATGTGCACTAGGTAGAAGAAGAAAGCTCTGTGTGTAGGGCCTGACAGTCCATAGTTCCTCCAGCTGAAGAACTTATACCTTGGACCAGTCTTTATCTTGCAGTCTTCTTTGTCTCACTAAACAGTGTGAGAGCTCTCAGGAAGTCCCAGAAAGATGGTGGTTAAGATGTCCATCATCATGTCTCCTAACATTGGTGCCCACACTCTGTTCCACACAGACTGAGGTATGCTCTCTCTTGCTTTATATTTCAGAGGTGGTACATGTCCAAGAAAGAGCTGAACACCTTTACCTTCAAGAGTCACAGCTTTCCACCATCCCTGCTCAGCCTGTGTGGAAAGAGATGAAGGAAAGTGCTGCAAAATTCCTGCACTCCCTTTGGGGAAGGGCTTTCTTCTCGTGATGAGTGATGGGCCGCACCATGTTTTCGCTGGCACTAATAACACTTGGCTAGTGAGTAACTTCTTGGTGTATTATTGTGTTCACAACATATTTGTTTGCTGCTTACCTGTAGGCACCGTGATATAATCAGAAAGAAGAAAAAGGTTGTACCCTATCACTGGATATTTTAAAGGATATTAGAAATACATGTCAGGGTCAACAGAGGCTGAACCTGTTTGGGGATAAAAGGGTGCATCAGATCCATCTTTGTCAGCCCTTTCTGTTCCTCAGACCACAAAGTATCACCCTGCACCATATTTTCACAATGGTTTTAATTTCAAAACGGACTACATTTTGAATGCTGATGTTTTCATTTTTTCCATTTTTTTGCTTGCTAGTCCTGCATGTCTGTGCAGGAGGTGGGGGAAGAGTCTGTGTGATTTTTTGTTTTTAAGTTCTCAATTTGTTTTTTCACATTCTGATGTCTTGGAAACCCCTAGGGGCTGCTGTTTTGAGGAACCTTCCCATCCATTTCTTTGATGCAGTGGTGGGAGATAACTGACGTGCAAGGTGTTATGAAGAGATAATTGAGGCAACAGTAGCCAATCTTTGCTAATGATGACACATTTCAGCTTATCCAGGCACAACAGCCTCCTAAGCATGCAGACACACACAGCCTCAGAAGTGTTAGCTGGGGCCACTTGCTCCTTGGGAGGTAACATGCCAGTGCGTGGTATGTCTCACATTGCTGACTGCTCCTCACACTGTTTCGTCTGTCCCCATGTTTGAAGGTCCAGTCTTGGTTTGCTGACTGTTAGATCTCCGCTGACACTTCCTATTTCCTTTATCGTATCCCTCACTTCAAATCCCAAGTGCACCACCCCCCACTAGCTGCTGATTTGAAAAGAAATGCACCCAAAGCTGTGAGACTGACATTATTTTGCATTCTCAGTGCCTCCAAAGCATTTCGAGATCCTCCGATGAAAGTCATGACATAAATGCAAAGCATTGTATTGTTAAAACTTTAAATCATGAGAGATTTTGAATACATATTTTTTGTGACTCAGTCATGAATAATCACAATTTGCATATAATATTTTCCTGTGCTCAGCATACCCTCCTCACATAATCCTTCTGACTCGTGCTGCTATAATAACTCTAAACCTGAATTACAGAAGCATCTGTGGGTCACCTTGCTGTTAACTTGGTGATGAGTAATCTTGATATACCTATAGGCAGGAATAGTTGACAATTGTTTGTAATGAGCATGGAGGAAACCCATAATCAGAGGAAACATTTTGCCGTTTATGAACAAGTGCATCCATTTTGCTTGCTTTGTATCCAAAGCTATAGTGGCTATCTAACATGAATATTATTTCCTTGTACTTATTACTGCAGTGCCAAGGGATGAGCTAATATTGGGGCTTTGCTTAATAAGGCCCTGGTTAAATACTGAGAAATAGGCAGTGATGCCCCAGTGCACTTATGGTCTTAAAGAGCAGAACAGGCACCCAGTGAGAAGGTATAAAATGCAAGCATTAATGGAAAGTGATAAGCAATTCTCTGTCTTTGAAGTATCTTTGCAAAGCACAGCTTAATTTTTCTTGGAAACTCTGTGCTATTTACCTAATCAGCTCCTTAGCTGCCATTTTCTGGTTTCCCCTGAATAAATCGGCTAGGTTACAGCGGCAGTCCTGCAGGGTCCCAGCTGTGGGAGAGGAGCTGAAATGCCTGCAGCAGCCTGCCTGTGCCCACACCTATAGAGCACTGTCCAGTGAACTGGAAATCCAGACTCCAGCTCCACACACTTGCCCTAGACATACAGGGATGTAAATCTGCCATTGTATGTTGGATATTGCAGGCAAAACCCTGTTGTCTTTTTTGCCTTCAGAAAGGGACATGACCAGAGTTAGGACCTTCGTGGCCAGGAGAAGGTGGCCAGCCTGCCATGCTGCTTTCCATAACAAACCCCTGCTGTCATTTGAAGTCTTTGCAATGTGTCCTCTCAGTGGGAGAGGAAAGAGGCTCCTGAATATGATATATCCTATGGCTCCTTTCATTACGGTGGATTTTAGCTGGGATGACTTCTTGCCTGGGGGAACAAATGTTTACTCTTCAGTAAAAGAATTGCCTTGCAACAAAGCTGTTTTACCAGATGCTGGTTAGCCCCATCCTCTAATGCACGTGAATATATTCTCATAATGTTCATTTTTGCTGGAATAATCCAGCATCAGCTATGCTGACATTCCCACATGGAGCTATTCAGAGCAGCTAAGGGCTGTTTCGGGTCCCACAGCAAACAGGCTGGTTCTCTTCCCCCTTTTTCCTTCCTTCTCCACCCTATGAGTTAACCCAGTGCTGAGCTCCCCCTCTCCCCAGCCCTACTGGTGGTGGAGGTGGAGGCACTTGCTGGGGTGCAACTCTAGAATCCCAGGGCGTTCATCCCTGCCCCCTGTGTTGTTTCTGGTGGGCTTCAGCAGTCCTGCTCTGAGCGTGCATTAGTCCTTTTCAATTTTATGGTGCTGGAGCATGATTAGCTCTCCACTAGTACAGGTCTCACGCTCTTCATCTTTTCAAATGTAACTCAGTCATCAGACTTCTTCCCAAGCATCTCGTATGAGCAGTTATTGGATCCCATTTCACTGTTTGAATCTGGAAGCTGAACTCACCGCTGCCACACTGGAAAATACGCCACCACACAGCTGCAGAAAGAGAATAATTGCACCAGGATGATTTTGGTTGGAATTACTTGGGGTAAGCTGACAAACTCTCTGGGTGCATTTTCATGCACTAGCTTCAGTGGGGTAACCTGCCTGCAGTGAGCCACCTGTGTGCAGAGGCTTGCAGGGACCTTCAGCTCTGGTAACATCCTCTGTCTCCCACAGTTCAAACTCATTTCTGTAACTAGCTTGAGTGCAAGAAAAGACTGATTCTCCTTTCTTCACAACCTGTTTTAGGTAGAACCAGGTTTTAGGCAAGTTTTAGCTTTGAATCATAGAATCATAGAACACCAGGTTGGAAGGGACCTCAAGGATCATCTGGTTCAACCTTTCTTGGCAAAAGCATGGTCTTTGCTTGATTCATGCAGAGAGTTCTGGTGATTACCACCAGAGCCTGCTGGCACCTACAGGGTGTGAAATCAGCAACAGGCACTCTGCATAATTTCCTTTTGGAAGGAGGGAAAAATTGTGTCCAAAAGGCTTGTCCAGTATCAGCCATCTGCTTTCAAGAACATTTCTCTTTGTGCTATTTCCAGTCTGAACTGGGGATGAGGTTTAGCCTTTTTCAGATACTCATTCACGCTTCCATTTCATTTGTTTAAATTACACTCATCCATCTTGTCCATCAATACATTGCCTTGCTTACCACAATGATAATAAACTCCTACACCCATAAACACTTTGGTCCATAACTTCTCTCACATAAATATGCTCATTAACTTTTCTACAGGATGACTTGCATGAGGAAGATGACATATGTGCTCATTGGTAGGAAGATAAGAGTCTGAGGTAATTGGATTAGCTGTAATAGAAAAATGGGTGAGCTGTGGGGATGGAATTCACCCAGGACTGATTTGGAGCAGAGAATATTTGAGTGCTGCAAATCTGATAGCAAATGCTGCTTGTTTAGATGGCAGTTCAGGGGGCTTTGGAAGTGTATATCTAACACTGAATCTGTGTATCATCTATAGGACCATGCACCCACAGATGCTTGCATACAGTATTCTTTGATGAAAAAGGGGCCCTGATGAATACATTTCTTCAGGCTAAGAAACCCATAGGAATTTTACCACATTTCACAATCCAGTAAAAATAGCCGCCCTAAAATTCTGAAGCAGTGATGTATTCTGCCTTCCCTCTCCTCCTTACCTTTAGTTCTCAAATCTGGAACCACCCCTGCTCCCTCCATGCCATCCCAGTGGCATCAGTCGGAGGCACTGCTTGTAGGGAATCCTGTATGTTTAATTATGTGGGAGGTTCCTTAGAGCTAGCTCAAAAAAGAACAGTATTGACCTTTAAACCAAGAAAGGACATTTAGAACTAGTTTTTTACAGAAGTCTTAAATAATGTGATTCTTCCAGAAGGCTGGCTGCAGAAAGATAGACCTAGGGTAACTCACACATACTGTATACACACCTGTGACTCGTACACATCAACTGGACAAGATGAACTTGCTCAGTTCTTTTGACCTGTGAGGACCAACAGTGCCCTGTGTCAAAATTTAAAGCCTCTGCTATGTTCTCCATGTCCCTTTTCCCCTCTCCAATGACTTGCTCCTACTCCTGTTGACAAAAAATTCAGCTTTCCTACTGATCTCCTTCCTGGACCAGAGATAATTACTGCCCACAGTGGTCTCCAGGACCTGCATGAGGCTCATGGAGACCTGAAGTTTCATGTTCAACCTTGTCAAAGATGACCCAAGAGTCAGTTCTTCGGGGCCTCTCGACAGCTGAACTCAGCCAGCATTGCAACGATGTCTGCTCAGGGCTGTGTTACCAGTGATGGAGCTGTTATTTTCAACCCCTCTTTACCCTGTTTCACTTTCATTCAATTTATAGTTGTCTCTGATAGTTGAGATAAATGTGGATTTTATTTTATGAGCGAGCATGGAGTTCATTTGCAGGGTATTTATTGCTCCAGCCATGTAGAGGAGATAAATCACCCTTGAAAGAAAAAGTCCTGTTGCATGCAATGGGCTCAGTAAGTTTGTCTAACTCTTTAAAAGTTCCCATTTAATCTCTGCCTGGAGTTAAATCCTGTGAAACTAGGACTGAGCAGTAAAAGTGCAGTAAGCAATACACAGGACAGGCAATAGCACAAGAAACAAGTTCATGCTGCCTACCTCTTTCAGGGGTGCTCACCCCTTACTTCTTTCCACAGGTTCTTAAACTTTTATTCCATGCTCAGTGGAGACAAATATAACATGCCCACACCCCTCTCTTGAATGGAATAAATTCATTTATTTATATATTTACTTACATAGCTACATATTGATGTATTTGTTTTAAAACAACCCACTCAGCTGAAATGGCTCTCCACATACAAGGATCAAGATTTCCAAAGACAGCTAATGATTTTGAGCAGTATTGTTGAGCGCTCAGCCTAGGACAACAATGTTAACTTCATTGAGAATTTTGGGATAAAAAACAAAACAGTGATGAGTCCATTCACCAAAACATTTTTGTGAATATCATTTATGCCTTCTGTATTACACCAGGTCAGTACCAGTCTGACTGCTTGCATTTTCAGATACTTTTCCACCCAAGCACATCTGAATCTACGCATTTCTCTATTTCAGCATCGCCTGTGAGGTAGCTACATATACACTGACATCTCAATCTGGCTAGAATTAGCCATTTTGGACTTGCTTTATACTAAAAACTTTATTTTATTCTCTATTATCAACCAATCTATTCTTTGTGCTTGTGCTGTAGTCAGTTTTGGTGTTAATTTATAAGTGTCAGAAACAAATGTGCCTTGTTACCTTGCTTAGTAAATGTAGTAAGAGACCCAGTTCTGGGTCATCCAGAATGGCAACTTCATCCATGACCTGTATGTTCATGTATTTGGCTTTTGCACTTTGCAGTCTGTACTGATTGTGACATACTTTCATGCAAAAAATAGTTGCTGTTACTGCTTCACGGCATCCAACAACTGCATGGAGCTGTTGCTATGCTTATAAGACTTTCCATTATAACGCTAAGTAAACACAAGTTTTAATAAGCTTAACAGATCAC
The DNA here is from genome assembly GCF_011004875.1 of Balearica regulorum gibbericeps. Taxonomy (NCBI): domain Eukaryota; kingdom Metazoa; phylum Chordata; class Aves; order Gruiformes; family Gruidae; genus Balearica; species Balearica regulorum. Next base: position 17,371,167 of record NC_046188.1, on the reverse strand, counting down.
TTCTATTTGTCAGCAGTTTACAATGGGAACCCGATGATCTTTTTATTTATAAAATGTGTTATGTCTCTAATCCTGGGTATTGAAATACTGGAGAAAAACTGGTGTTTATTTTCAGACATTCGTTCATTCAACTGCTTTTGATGAATACCCCAAAATGTCATGTTTGATTTAGCTTTCAGCTTCTCACGGAAAACCTGCCTGTTCCAAGGGGACCTGTTGGATTAAATTAAATAACCATTAGATGAGGGGGTTGCTTCACTGTGATTTAGCAAAGCAGAGCAGGCTTCTTCTGCAGCTCAGAAGAATAAGAATCAATCTCCTGCTTGCCCCAGCACTGTGCCCATTCATACGTCTGGGTATTTATGGACACCATACACACTTGCAAAGAAAAGAATAATGTAACCTTATTGCTCAATGCATACACATTTGAGATGTGTATCATTTCAGCCTCTCTCTGCTCAGCAGACCAACTGGAGAAGTCTGCTAGTTTACCAGATAGGACAAATAGCTGAACACAGGAACTGAACTGCACTGATAACCATCGTAGATCCAAACCTCTGATGTGCTTATGCTAAAAGCCAGGAGAGAAAGGCCCCCTTCTAAAATAAAACAAAGCAGAAAACAGAACAAGTATGAGCTGAAGTGATAAATTATAGAGGGCTTCATGTGGAGAAATCAAATAAATCCCTCTAAATATTTTTAGCATGCTCACTTTTCTTTCAGTAGCTCAACAGGAGGTTCAGTGGTCTCACCTGGCATCCTATTAACACTGCACTGATTGGTGAGTGTGCAGGAATGGAGCAGCGCTGGCATCTTGGTTAATCACGTCTTCTAGGAAATTGCGAAAAACAGGTGATACTTCACAAATGGCGAGCTGAGCTGGTCAATAAATCTAACACTGTTAGGGAACATAGCTATAAGTGAGTTTTCAAATGTTCCCAGCCGCATGTAGAATCTGTATTATTCAGGGATCTGATCACAATCTTTGCTGCAAATTAAAAATGGAGTTTCTCCTGCATTTGAGTTCTCTTATTTTCCTTTCATTTGCAGCTTTTACTTGAGCTCTTCTTTGGATCCTAATATTTCAGAAGACTATTTTTGATCAATACAATCCTTCTGCAGTGCCTAGTGATTTCCTTATTTTGAACTAAAAAGCTCTTTCATAAGCAATTCCCTATGGAAATGTTCCTTTTAGTCTTATGCACTACTTGGATTTTTCCTCAAGGATGGAGTGTTTTGTTTTTTTTTTTCTTTTAATTCTCTTTAAACTGCTGACACTAATGCTCTCTATAAAACTAGTTGTGGGCCCTGCTCTGTATCTCATATATGTTTGGGATTAATGAGAATTTATTATCATGTGGTCCTAAAGCAGCTTCTTCATAAGTCTTGAGTACACTCTCCTGTCAGGTGAGTGCTGATTACATATCATAGGAAAAAAAGGGATGTAAAAATAGATCCAAGAGTGAGAAAAATCTGAAGGCTTGAGATGTACAGTTAGGAGAAACAAGACTGTGAGGAATTTGCAGCAAGAGAAAAATCTTAGTTCCCACACAGGATGCTCAAGTGGATGATGCTGTTTCTTCTGAATGGGAGAAGCTGTGGAGGTGACCCAGCACTGCCTGACACCGTGATGGCCAGATGAGGCGGGACATCTGAGCTCACCTCCCACCAAAATACAGGACTTGGAATCTGGGATTTTGATTCCATTCAACAGGGTTTGGGACGTTCACAGCAGAAACCAGAGTCAGACACTCAGAGGGCTCAATGCATAGGCATACATACCGCATACATAAATAAACGTGATCTTTTGTAACATGTATCAAGCTGAAAATCCACCCTTTGAATCAGGCTCTTTTCAGGCACCCCAAATCAGACATCTAAATATGGCAACAACCCCAAACCTAATCGGTTTTAAATGTGTTGGCTTGGCATTTCCACTGCTTTTGGAAGAGGTATGTAAACTCACAAAGAGGTATTTCTTGCTTGGCACTTAAAGTGATTTCAAAGGCAATCACTCATTGAAAAGAAGAAAAAGAAATTATACTACTTCTCAGTGATCTCTAAAACACACAAGTAAAAGAGAAGTCTTTATGTTATATGCAGGGGAAAATATCAGAGGTTAAAGATGCAGGTCACAGAGAAAAATGCATTTCAGTGCAAAAAGAAAGGTTATTCTAAATACTGTCATCCTGAAATTGGTATTAGTCACCACAAGCTTGGGATCTGTTCAGAATTTATAACCTTGATAACTTCAAGTACAGCAAAATATATATAAGTAAGTGGATCGATTTTTAATATGTGTAACTGCAAATCTGACAGAGATAAACCCTTCAATGAATCACAGGCTCAACTTCTTGTTTGAAATTAACAGTCATTTCATTAGACTTGACTTCAAAAAAACACCTGCCATGATTACATGTTATAAATAATGATCTATTCAAATTGCTCACTGAAAATGTATTATTTAAAGATACACTTTAAAAGTAAGCAAATGTAAGCAAGTTATATATTTAACAAGTTACACATTTCATTCCCAGGAGATCATTTCACACTGGGAACTATCATGCTAACTTGTCAGTGCGATCTAGTGGTATGAGCAGGAGTGTAGAAGTTGGTGGTTACAAGGCCGGTGGTATGTGACCTTGAGAAAGACATTTCAACTCTGCATTGTTTTTTCAGCTGTAAAATACAGAGCAGGAGAAAAGTAATGTAGCTCTCCTGGGGTCTATACTAAGTTAATGTTCGTAAAACACTTTGAGGGTTGCAAATAGAAAAGGTGCCAGAAAAGTGGGCTCGATGATCCTTATGGGTCCCTTCCAACTCAGGATATTCTATTATTCTAAGTGTTATAACTTCACTTATTTCTAATTATTTTTTTTTCAAGCAGGGGTCAGATCATCAGATTTGGCCTTTTTAGGTTGCTTTCTGTGTTGCAAAGAGATTGTAAATCTCTCCTCATAGGGCAGCTAGCAGAAACCTCTGCACACTGTAAAGGTGCCTTTTTATTTATTTCTGCTGCAGTTTGGTCCATACAAAAAATATACAGATCCTTTTTTACTTGAAGGTTAATAGAAGATGTTTGATCATGGTAAAGAATCAAAATCTTTGTAAGAAAACCAGAGTTTCTCCGTTCTTGCCTAAACCAGCCTCCCAGTGTATCCATCAGACTGGCTGCTCTAACCAGCACTTCAGCTCACTCATTCTGGTTGCATTATAAAAGCCCTAAATCATTCATTTCCAGTACTATTTCTTAACTCCTTGAACTAGTAAGTAGCACTAATGACTTTCACATTAGCTGTCTTCTTAGTTGACTTTGATTCACGCATGTACAGACAAGTTTCAAAAACATTAAACATTTTTAACATGTCACCCTTCCCAGCCTTGCACGCTCCAGCTGTAACTTCCTTTCCTGACTTTCCCCATCAGCAAAATTTCTACCTTAAATGTTCTGTATCTCTGAAGCCAAATTGCTGCACACATCATCTTCTGGTAATGTATATAAAATTTAGTTCCACTTAAAAAAATATCTCCAGAGCCCTGGTGTTTGTTCACATTTATCTAAATATGAGGTTTGGAGCATGAAAAAATTGATTTTTTTAATCATGAGAGATCAAATGTTAATCTGAGTGCTCATAAAGCAGTGATTAAAATTGTAACAGGACAAAATTGTGGCACAAAGAACATCCTAGTAAAAGGGATATGGGTTCAAATGCCCCATGCGAGGTCTGCTGCCAGAGGGCACTAAAATTCTGAATCCTTGTCCTTGTCCTGGGTCCTCCTTGCTGTAGTTACAGGGGACCTGGTGACCACCCCTCGGACGGCTCTGTGCAGTCCAGGATGTTGCCTGGTTGGGGAACATATGTACCCCTTGTAGACTGGTCAATTCTCATTCATAGTGCCCTCCAAAGGAAAGGTACTGGTACATTATAAATAAAAAATGTCTTCTGTGCTTGCTCTCATGAAATCCAGACTACTGGCTTTGAATCTGCCACCTCTTTTTTTCTCGCAGTCATAAAAAGCCTTTCAGGAAGGCAAATTTAATAGCAAAACATCATTGAAACATGGGCTAACTCCCATTGCGTAATTGTAACCTCTATCTCTGGGAGTTATTAGCTAGGATGACAGGCTTTGCATTTATTTATTCTTCCAGTAGCAGTGAGAACATCAGAGAGCAAAGGTCCCTAGGGGACTGCTCCATCTCATTCCTAATTGGGGTATTTAATAGTTTCTACCACAGGCCTCTTAAGGTTGAATGTGAACTGTGTCCTATTAGCCAGCAACCACTGTTCAGCAAAGTGACAGTCAAATCTTTTAGAATGGTATTGTTATTTTTAATACACTGGCCTAAGGCTTTTGGGTGAGAAAAAGGGAGAAATAATTGCTTAGTACTGGGAGGCTCAGGTACAATTTAGGATCCATCCTTATCTATTAAAGTAGGATAATTTCTGTATTATATATCCACAAGAATAACCAGAAATTAGATTTGCACTTACAGAAACAAATGGCTTTTCTTTTATAATTGGTTCCTGTTTGGAGGAAACCTGTCAGCACATTCTGTGAATGTATTTCAGCCTAATCTAGCCTGGAAACACCTTAGTGATTGAATTCTCCTCTTGCAATACTTGGTCTCCAGGGGACTTCCTCACCCTGGCACTAAAACTAACCAGGCACGCCTTGTAGTCTCAGAGTATAAAGCTCACTCCCCGTGCAGTGCACTGCCAGAATAGGAGTAAAGTTTTTTACAAGATGATTGTGAAGTTTTGCTGTCAAGGATGCTGGCTTTTTGTTCCAGTATTGAATATGTGCTGTAGAAGACCAGAGAGGCTTTAAGTCCTCAAAAGTCCTCCAGACATTACCTGCCTGATGTTCCCCAACAAATAGCTAAGATTTAAAGTTCACTTATGTGACTTAAAATAAACATGACTTTCATCCATGTGTTTTACTGACAGGTGATTTTCAAAAAGAAAAGAAAACCGAACGACAGAAGCTTGTGCTTCTTTCTGCTTCTTTTTGATGGGCAAATCTTGACAAACTTCTATTTCCATCTTGTGGTATCGTCACAGTCAAAGTCGCATATCAAGCATGTGTGGACTTTATCTCAGATATCAACCTATTTTTGCTGGGCGCCTTCTTTATAGGTCCCATACAAGCTTTGTAAAGCCCAAATTGCCAGCCTGCAAGATGCTTTGTGCTGGTTGGTATTTCCACCCTCTGGAGGGACTGCATTAAGGCAAGAGGGAAAAAATTACAGAGTGTGCTGAAAGCCAAAGGGTATTTAAGGTATGGTTTGAATGTACAGTAAATCAGAGCTATCCTATATTCAGCATGGCTTATTCCTTCTTTTGACGTATATTCTACCACAGCAATAAGCATCCAACCAATCACCTTAGTTCCCATTTTTATTGTATTGCCTTTATTTGCCAGTGCGTTGTGCCAGATTTTGTAGTGTATCTGAAACTGAAGGTCATGGTATAGATGTCTGACAAAGCAGAGAGGTCATGTGGAAGGATTTGGTTATTAATTTTGAAGAAGAATGTGCGCACACGGCACTAACAGCCAAACAAGCTGATGGCTGTAGGGAAAGAGGACATACTGAGGCCCAAACCTTGACTGTGTTAAGCATATAATCTCCAAATAGATCAACAAGAGTTTTCTAATTAACTTCAAGGGGGAAGGAGTTAGTGCTCAGTCTAGAAGGTCATGATTTTAGAACCTCTGCTATTGTACACAGCCGCTCCTATATGAGGGAGCACATAGAGCAACCAGCTCTATGTATATATCCTCTTACCCCAGCTTCATATATCACTTCTTACCCATCAGACGCTCCAGAGACACTGTATTCTTGCAGCTTTGTGGAAAAGAATATGAGACAACTGGTACACAAGCAAACTGTCTTGAGATATGCACTTATGTTAGAAAAAAATATCCTCTTGCCTTGTTCAGCTCCTGTCTATAAATCATGGCAGGGTTATTAAGAACAACTGGCTGAAGCAGCACTGTTGTTAGCTGAGATTCTTGCTGTCCTACAAACCTGTCAGCCAAGTTACAGGAGCAAGTATAGAGAATCAATAGTCTTTTTGGCAAAGAGAAAGAGCCGACATCATTGATTCTTGCAGCTCTGGCAGCTGCCTTTCATACTCTGCCCTTTGATGTGTGGTCAAGGCCTGTCTTAGGCATGTTGTGGTCCCGTTACAACCTTGTAGGCTTTTCAGTATAGGTGGAAGAAGGAGAGCCCTACAGAGCCACATCTTCCCTAACTTCCCTGAGGAAAAGACTGGGCGAGTTTGACAAAAATTCAGACTTTCAGAGGGATATATTGGACTGAATGAAAAGGTTCCTCTCACTTCTTCCTGTCTTGGATGTTCGACCATCTGGCAGTGTTGTTTTGAAGCAATGCCCTCAGTGGACTTCTGGAGAGGTCTTCTGTCATAATTTAATATATCTGACTAGATAATAAGATATGGTCCAGAACCACCATTAAATTAATAATTGTAGACTACAGTCCCAGGCTATGGTATAGCCATACACAGGCTTGAACTTGCAAAGGAGCCAGTTTGCTGAGATTTAACACAGGCAAAACCAGAAAGATGGTCTATCCACATTATGATAATAAAATTTACAAGGCAAGGAGTCACGACATTGTTCCTTCTTTGCCCCCATACATTCCTGTCACTGCTCCTCAAAACCAGTAATTAATACCATATTTGACTGATGTTTCTTTGTAGACATTTTGAGTATTTGCTTTTTCTCAACTCAATAGTGTTTTGAAATGCTTTGCACCTCAACAAGAGCCCAGTCAGAGGTGGGTAGAGGATTTACTTTGTAATGATTATTCTTAATACTGAATGCCACCTCGTAAAACAATCACTCATAATTTGACTTCATTAAGCATTCTTTGTTTTACATCTTTAATTCATTAACCTTGGCATTGTCGGCGTGTTGCCACAATCAAATGCAACTTATTCCATGTTGTGCAATGAGAGCTGAGGGCAGACTTCACACTGGGCTGTCATCTAATGGACCTGAAGCGTCTGTTAAATGTAATGACGCACTGTCCTAAATATAGGCATATAGCAAGGGGAGAGGATGTATGTGCTGGAGATGACAGGGTATACATCCAGGTGCTGAGCTGGGCACACCCAGACCTTCAATTCTAGTTTCACCAAATACGTGACAAATTTTCCAAAGCCCAGACTGATTCCACCCTTGAGCTACAGCTAAACTTGAATTCACCACGGGGCTGTTTCAATTTTGCTTACTTGGATGCTGTTCTCAGAGGAGGAGAGAACTGACATATAGGCTTTGCACAACATCTGCTATACTTTTCAAACTGCAGATAATCAGTGGATAATGCAAAATGATATAATTTGCATCAGAAAGATAACTGAAAAGCCTCTTACACATATTAGGGGGCATAATTTAGCCCTTTGATGTGAGAACAACAAAAGAATATTAAGGGCAAGTTCTGCTTTGTGTAATAAGTGCTGATAAAATAGCTGGAGCCAATGACATCTTGCAGATGTCTGCCACCTTTTTTCACGTTGGCCTGCCTGTGGCCAGCTCCCAAAGGTCCCTGTAGAGCAACATGGGATACAATAAGCCCTGGACCCAGATGTTTGGAAAGGGTAACTTCCTCCACTCAGGGAGTTAAAGACCTGCTAAAGCCAAGCACCTTATCTGGTGCTACAAAGGGAAGGAAAGCAATAAGAAGCACCTGGAGAAATTTCTTTCAAATCTTGTTATAGGTAAGAATAATTGAACTGCTCTAAGCTATCGTAAGCAATTTGTCTCTATGTTACAGACAACAGACCTGTTTTTGAAGGTGATGATTACATTGACTTTCTAGCAGAAGCTCTATCAAATCTGTAGTTATATGGTTCCCTTCCAGACTGGACAATATGTCAGTGCTGGTATTATTTTATAATGGTTTTGTGGGTATGAATTTACCAAATGTCTTCAGTGGTCGTGTCAGTCCAGACCCCACCAGCAGGAACACCCCTTCTCAGCTGGACACACCGCCTGGCTTCACTCCTGACTTTCTGCCTGCTTTGGTCAAAGCAAACACAATATCCCACAGCATGTAGGCCATGTCAATAGTGTTTAAGAGCCATCATTTCCAGTATTATCTATACTCAGGAGATGGCATGGTGAGAGGAAAGCGCTGCATCTTGTAGGCTGTGCTGTGTTAGATAAAGTCAATTACTGCCATGTATGCAAACAGAACAACACTTAGCACTTTCAGCTGTGTAAGTTGTGTTTTTAATTTCAACTTCTGCACTGTCTCTACAGCCCATATTCCAAGAGATCACTGAGGTTTCCACCAGCTATTAGTCTTTAAGGATAAAAAATTAATTCTGTTTAAAAAGGTAAAAAAGCATTTGTGTTTCTTAATAACAGTGTAAAGATGGTAGATTTTACAGATGAATATGATACTTATAGGAATCAATAAGCCCTAAGATACTCTTTTCCAGAACTCCAGAGTTTTACCCAGCTGCTTGACAGTGTCATTTTATTACCGTATCTGAATCAACATACTCTGCTAATAGCAAGGCCCATTGCCTTTTCTGCTTAGTAACCATTTGACACCTAGTTATTGACTTCATTCTGGTGCCTGGCCAGAGCTGTCCTTAGGATATGTCCTCAAAGTATTCTTTACATTATAATTGCACCAATTAATATTCCAAACTGCCTATCAGCTATCAAACTTTCAGCTGGAGGTCTAATGATATTTTATTACTAGTGATTTGCCCAATTCAAGCTATAAAACAGCAATCAGTGTTTTGATGACAAATAACACAGATATTTATCATTGCAAATAATGGACCTAACTTGGACTTCACCTCCTTGTTCAGATTATTTCTGAGTTACGCCAACATGCACAAAATCAAACCCCCAGTCTTCTGGCACTGGAGAATGATATAACTTCCACGGAGCCAAGGCTATGGAGTCAGTAGAAGATCTGGCTGCAAGTGTAACTTATCTGAATGAAATGGCTCCTTCTGCTCTTGTTAAACTCAATGGGGAACACCTACTAAATCAACAGGATCGGGATCTGGCCAGCTGGGGAGTCTCTGTTTATACAGAGACCAGTTATTCTCCTATTTCATGTGTTTTGAACTCTTCAAACTCCTCTGACTTCAAAGGAATAAGTCTGGATTTACAGCTGTGTAAATGAGAGGAGAATCAGACTCCAGAAAGAAAGAGGCTACTAAGTAGGTTTATGGATTTCCTTGGGGGAGGTAAGAAAGTACTGACTGTGATATATAGGCTTTTTTTTTCCCCTTTTTTTTCCCCCAACAAGTATTTATTTACAGTCTATGGCTTCTTTTATTATTGGCTTTCAACCATATGCCTTAACATTTTTGTCCCATGTGCTAAAAATATACCTGTTTTTAATTTTTCTAGCACTGGCTTATAAAAACTTCCAAGTAGAAAGCCCTAAATCAGTAACAAAAGCCCTCTGCTATCTCAAGAGGAATGAATGATGCATATGAAGACTTGAAAGTTGGCACAAATATCTTTCTCAAGCATATCATGAAAATGTCCCCATATAATGTATTGGGGGTAGGAGAAAGCTGGGGGAGACCAAAGGTGCTACTGTGGCTGGCCGGCTGCCTCTGCAGCAACCATGCCATAGGAGCCTGGGTACAGTTTTATCTCCTGTCTCTGACTGAATTAGGAGGCTGCTTCCATGGCTTGCATGGGAGCCTTGTGTGCAAAGAAACACTTTTTTTTTTTTTTTCTCTTTTTTCCCTGCCATGCACTAGTGAACAATACAACACTTCTTAATACAAATATATACCCTTCCTTTTTTTTTTAATTTTTTTTTAGCAATAATCAGAGATAAAGTTTATTTTTCACTATAAAACTCCCTTTTTATTAGAAGGAACTTATGAAAAAAGGGAATGTAGGTCTTCCTACCTCAACTGCCTTCCCTTTCCTGTCCTTATAAGAAAAGACAGTAACGGAAAGAAAAGACTCATGGGCACAGAGCCTGGGAACCAAATGGTGTGGTTTTCATTTGTTGTTTCTTTCCATAATAGCTGAGATAATTTGTACAAGCCACTTCAGCTCATAGTGTTCATCGTCCCTATTTCTAGACTAGGGATAATAACTCATGCAGAAGAGGTCATTAAGAAAAATACCAATGCCTGGTGGCAGGTATCACCTGTAATTACCATAGTTTGACAAATTGCAGGCAAATCCTGACTTCTTTAACGGACATGAGTTTAACTAGATCCAGGGTGTGCAGGTTTCTTGCTCATTCATGCCTATGGTGCACACAGAGATATTATAAGGAAAATGGTCCTGAAATGTCAGGTCCCTCTGCTATCTTAGTACTTCATCTTGTGTGCTTTGATGGTCCTTTGCCAACTTGTCTCAAGTAACACTGCAGCCTGGCTGCAATCCCAGAGTCCCTGCAAGGGAATTTAGAGCTTGTTCAGAGCTTTCCTTTCTTGTAAGAGCTAATACGAGTAATATGGGCTGGACTGTAACTGATGTACCTTGGCATGGCTTCTTTAATCACCAACGACCTGCACCGGCTTGCCCTGGTGACAGAACTAATTTCATTTACCTGGTAACAGCATGGTCCCTTCCTTGGGATGTAACAGGGGTAAACACAGAGCTTTACCCACAGTGAGCTGAAGCACTATTGTGAGCTCACAGGTTCAGTAAACTGTGGAGCAAAGAGGGAAACAAATTTTTGTTTTAGTTTTTTTTACTTTGTTCTATTTTTTTTTTCCCTTGCCTGATCCTCCTCCTTGATTGGGGCATTGGTTTGGGACATGTGGTGACTGAGGTTGTAGTTGCTGTTCCAGTGAATAATTAATAGCTATTTCTGAGTTGAGTTTTTTATTATTTATCAAAAACCACGGCTTCATCAAAGCTCATGGGTCTGATACAAACTTACTGCTTTTGAGAAAGCCTGCACTGGTGGAATATGTTACTGAGTGTAATGAGAACAAATGCCCTGAACCTCGAGTGTTTCAGAGGCAGGGTCCCCAGCCAGAAGGAAGGCTATTTAACTTTGTTCACATCAGCAGTGGCCTTGGGAAACAGATATTACCGAGCAAGGTTACTGCTGCTGGTTCTGTTGAAATTTCTCAGAGATGGAGAAACGGGACTGGGGGTGGTGGGGCATGGGGAGAGACACACGGCAAATCCTTGCAGCATTTTCATGGCATGTTATTGCCTATCGCACCACTCTGAGTCCAGGGAGCAATAGGTGGCAATTCTCACTGAAGGGATTCAAAAGTGAGATAAGCCAGGCTTTAGTACACTGCAGTCTTGTTTAACTGGCAATATTTCTTTGCAAATGGGTAAACCAGGCAGTTTTAGAGGCAATGGTGATCCTTTAAATTGGTTGTTTGTTTTTGTAGAATGGCTCGCCACTGTTTTATGGAACAAAAATGTACTTTCTGCAGCTGCTCTCAGTCAATGCTTCTGAAAGCTTTAATGGGGTAGTGTCTAGTGTCTGACTATTCCCACGGATTAATCACCCACCCCTTTTTTTTGTTCTGAAGTCCCTAAATATGTTTTGGTTTTATTTTGGGGAAACCTCTTTCTGGGTGTTTTTGTTTTTCTTTTCCTGGCATTTCATTTTGCAGCATTGAGCACTGTTGAAATAATTCTATCCCATGTTGTTCCTGTGCACTGTGCTTTTTAAATTATTCCATGCAGCTTCATATTTGTTCAAGCAGAAATGCTTAAAATCCCTGGCAAGGGGTGCTGTTATCAGGGGTAATCACCCCCCCGCGGAGATGTGAAGTACAAGGTGTACCTCTGCTCCCGGAGGCAGTGTTAGCCAGCAGCAGCCACGCTCCAGGAGCCGTCTTAGAGGTATTGTGGAATGCCTTGTTTTTCCACATAAATCATTTAAATAAATTACCATGATGTCTGGAAACTGCTGGCTGATACTAAAATGTCTTAAATGAAGACACAAAGATAAATCTTTTAAGCACTTATCATCATGCCATGTTCCATTAGTCCCTTATTATTTAATTATAGGCAAAGGGCAGTGACAGGGAGGGGAGTGGCGTGTTGTGAAAGGACTTTCTCCTTTAGATAGGAGGCAACCAGAGCATGGACAAAGGGGCAAGCTGAGGCCACTACACTTTCAAAAGAGGCTGAAGGATCCTGGCATACCTGTGCTGTAGTGTAGGTGTACCCAAGGTGGCTCTAACCAGCTTGTTGGGGCAGGCTTGCCACCATGCGGACCTCTGTGCAAGCCGGTTTTGCGGCTGTTTTGCCAGTCCTAGTGCTGCTGCCGCAGGAGATCTCCTGGCCTTGTTGCCCCTTCACAGCACAGGGCAGGTGTCAGCCTCAACTGCACAGGCGAGGCTTCGTCTGGATCCGTCCACCTGTGAGACGGACAGTGGCACCTGAAGTGCACGGTGACTGCAGTCTGCAGTTTGAGATGCGTGTGTTTTGCTTAACATCTGGGAAAATAGCACTTCCTCCCTCCCTCCCTGCCTCCCTCCTGGTGATGGGGAAAAAGGGTCTTTAAAGACACTGGGACAGCTTGGATGCTGCTAGCTCAAAAGAAGAACAGTAGGGCATGTGTAGGGAGGGAGATCTGCTGTGCTTGAGACATCCTCTTCAAGGAGGTTGATGAGGGTAAAAGACCAAGCTATAGACCACATGGCTTGGAGACTGTGTTCAAAATGCTCAAAAGCCAGGGTCTTCCAGGTGTGGACACTGTCTGTGGGCTCGCGCAGAACTCAATACTTGGCACACCTGGTTGTGAGTCATGATTTATGGCTGATGAAATTACACGGGAAGGCATATTCTCTGATTCATGCACCAGGCTGCATCCATTGCGCTTACTCTTGCAAAACAGCTGCAGGCCGTACGTGATCGGAAGCGGTCTCGCTGACAGCACTGTGCACGGGCCCTGCTGACGCTGCTCTAGAGCTATCTCCTCCAGCCAGTTCACCATCCACGATCCCCTGGCACAGGAGAGGGCACTACTGTCAGGTCTCCATCACCCACAACTACTTTATCTGCATTGTGGATTAGCTGGTGCACAGAGAGGGCCACAAAAAGGCAGTGAGGTGCTGGCTGGACCTCCTCAGGTACCTCTGGCACAGCCTGCAGGAGGCTTTCCCCCTTTTCCCTTTTTCTGGAGCACCCCAGAAGAGAGCTTGTGACCCCAGACTAGCAACTGGCAAACCTAGTTGAGGCAGGAGCAGGGCTAGCATGCTGGAGACAGAGTCCTGGAGAGGAGGTGGCCATGAGCTGGGGTGTGCTGGCATACTGGAGCAGCCACGGCACATGTGAAGAGGCAATAGTAGGTCTGAAGTGCCTGCAGTTGTCACAGCAGTAAGGTCTGGTGAGGGCCACTTCGAGCATCAAAAGTGTTTTGGAGGTAGGGAGCGTGGCACCTGGGATGGAAGGTGGACTAGGTGCCATCAGTCCCCACCACTCCCTGTCAGCCATGGGAGCAGTGGTAGGTCAGTCCAGGGCTCATTCTACATCTGCAGATAGCTCTCTGCTATACACCATGGCCATCTGCAACTCCTAGAAGATATCCGTTCTCCCTGGGTTTCTTTCATATTTTTTTTTTTAGTACTTTCCCTACTGGGGAGAGGTCTGGATCAGGCCAGGTTCAGATGTGAAGGGAAGAGGGAAGATCTCTGGAGTCATATAACCAGTGGTCAGAGCTTCTTGCACCAAACAAAGCCCATGCCACTGGCATTACAGGAAACTCCATACACCTTTATAGGCTGTCATGGAGGAGACAAGTTTTGTATCGCAGAGCACCCTGTGTTGCAAGCCGGGAGCATGCATCACCCTGTGCTTGTGGACGTGCCCTTGTATTAACTAAAGGGAGAGCTTAGGTCTAGGCCTAAGTAAGCACAGGATGTGTATATAGTGTGTAACTTTCTGCCTTCACGTAAGGCTCCTCTGCACAGGCAGGGACAGTATTCTTGCCATGTAGCCATGGAGCAGTGTGTGCCCAAAAGCCAAATGGGGGCACATTAAGGTCCACCACTGGGACGAGGAGGTGATGGAGCTGAAAGACTTATTACATTAAAAAGTAGACAGATGGGAAGTCTGTTGTAAGTAAGAGCCATTATTTGCTGAGAGTCTCAGCAACTGATGTGTCTATCAATACACACACCCTCCTCCATGCTTGCAAAAGTCCTCCCCCCCCCCCCCCCCCGGCCATCTTCTGAAAAGCCCTTGTATTATCTGCATTAAGCAGTCTGTCATCCCTTCCTCTGTTTGCATAAGGTTGGTGGATGCATGAATGAAGGGAGTGAGAGTTGCAGCTCAGCCCCCTGCTCTGCTGCAGGGCTGGGACCCTTGGGGATCTGCGGCGCAGACTGGGGTGGGGGGCTTGCAGGCAGAGCCCCACGCTGCCCCTCTGCTCTGCTCCCCGCCAGCCTGGCTGGGCACCAGGGTCCCTGGATTGATCCCTTGGATACTGCTCACTGCACCGAACAGTTCATCCTGAGGTGTCACCCCTGTGTGAGTTTGTTGAAATAGAGGTTTTTATTCTCTCATAATGGCAGTGTGAATGGGGTCAGACTGATCCCAAATACCTTCCCATTTGCTGTGCGAAACGGAATGGGAGAGCTCAGGATTATGCACTGAAAAATGGCATCTCTGTGTATTTAAATGAAGTAGGGTCCATGAATTCTTTATGATCTGAAAGCTCTTCAAACACTGTACAACAGCCTCAGATGAGCCTCAGGACTAGCTGCTAATGCACGTATTTGATAAAGTTTCCTTGAATTTTTCCCAGTGCCTACTTACAGCTGCAGAGCTCCAGCTTGTAAAGAGCATCTACGAAAAAGGAGCTACACTAAAAGAAGCCAAAAGCTGTAAAAATATCTTCAGCCTAATTTAACTCTCAGCTGAGGGTCTGCAATTCTCAGGACTTCCCCTCCACTATGCAGACAGGAAAAAAACTCTGCCTTGGTTTTGGCGTTACTAGTGATAATGATTGTAATAAAAATGTCTGCTCATCGCTACAGCATTATGTTGCACAGAAAATAATAACCTTTCTATAACATCATAATTTCGAAGCTTAAAAGGTTCACTATGATCATAAGATTGCTATGATGATCTTCTCTGACTCCTTGATTTTCTTTTTTTAAATTATTTAATAGAGAATTTTATCTTGCTGTGATTTTTGATAAGGTGCCTGGCATTGCTATTTTCTACAAGGAATCAGAATCAGACCTCAGTCTGTCAGATATTTGTTTACTTAGAGGTATGTAGGAAACTAAGAGCCCTGTAGCTGTGATGAAAACATCTCCAGCCCCTTGCTTGGTTATGCATGTTGTCTTTGTAAGTTTGTGCACAGAGATAACTTGTATTTTCATCTAATTTTTCATCTGTGCTAAGGAAGCATTTTCATCCCCTGCACTGGGCATGTGGGTTCCTCCCCTGCCTCATGCAGGTCATAGATTGCAGACTGCAACAGTTCACTGGATCTGCAAAAGGTGGCTTCAGCTTTCCAAACCCTCATGGCAGCTATTGGGGTTTCAGTCTGTTAGCGAGATAAGCTGGTGGCAGCCTTAGCTCTCAAACCCTCCCAGAGGGTGAAACGCTACCCACCACAAAATTCCAGCACAAGGCACACTGGGAGGGGAACGAGCTATGCGCTGTTGTCACCCAGCTGGCACCAGGCAGGTCCTGCCCTGTGGTCTCATGGTGAGAGCTGGGACCTGCATTTGGGTTCTGGCAGGTCTCCTCCAGCCAGCCATCCCTCCTACCATCACCAGCCCATGTGGCAGGGTGCCCTGGAGTTGGGGATCCAGCTTTTGGTCCTCACAGCCAAGCAAGATGGAAAGCACAACTGCTTCTCCGTTATCCCTCACGTATTATTTCCGACACTGAATGAGCAAACCCTCAACTCCCTTCCCTTCGCAGGGTAAGTTCTTGGTCCCAGACCAATACCCTAGGAAGTGAAGTCCTTTCAAGTCCTGTTTTCAAGAGCGGCTCAGCTCGCTGTGCATCCCCAGACGCAGGCAGAGCATGTTTTAAAGACAGCCCTTCACTTTTAAGAGGAAAAGGTCATGAGTATCAGTCACTCTAAAATTCAAAAGGCTGCTTCTTCCTAATCAGGGAAGTGAAATGTCACTGGCTGCTCTCTGCAGCCAGCACTTTGCTTAGAGAGTGTCAGAGATGCTTGGTGTTATCCTACACACCTGCAAATGAAAGGGGATCACTGGCTGATCAGCATCCCCCATTGCTTGGGACCATGTCTCTTACCAGAAGTCCCACTGAGCTGGATAATGGGCAAAGGCTTGCTCATGTCTGTAGTGCACTGCAAGTCACTGGAGATGAAAGACCAAGAGATGGGGGGATAAAGGACATACCTCAGGCCCTGTCCCTACCCACAACGTGAGCAGTAAATCACTACTGCTGAGCTGGCAGGAGCTGAGCTGTCTCGCCGGAGCAATGCAAAGCAAGTGAGAAAGAGTCACAGGGAAACTGAACTGCCTTTGATCAGCAGCCAAGAGTTGAAGACGACCCACCACTTGGGTCTCCCAAATATTGTGGAGCAGATATTTAATTTTCCACTTGCAGTGGATGTTTGGAAAGAATGAGTATTTGATGGACGTGCTGTACAGCGGGATCAACTTCAAGTTTAAACTTGTGGCTTGCCTAACAGTTTCTCAAAGTTCAGCCTCTTCCTCCTGCATTATGGGGGAGTAACCACAGATTTAGCTATAGAAAGGACTCGGCTGTCTTGGAAAGATAGGGGCAAGCATAAGCATAAAGCCTACTTGTGCAACTGGAATGGGACTCAGGAGAATCAGAAAAAGGGATTTAGAGAAAAGGTGATTGTTTTCTCTTCCTCAGACTCTGAATGCTGGGACCTTCCACAGAGCAGCCCAGCTCAACCACCGGAGCTCACTCTTTCTCCATCACCATGGGGCCATTCCCTGTTTCCACAGGGGCTTTCCCTATTTTTCAGCACCTCCAGCAGGGCCCTTGGAAGAGGGTTTATCCCAGTGGGAACTAGGAATAGATCCTTGTTGTTTCCTGGCTGGGAGGAAAAAGTAACTTCTCCCCTCTCAGGGGCTGGCACGTGTCTCGGAGGAGCAGGCAATGTGCAGCCATGTGTAAGGGACCTCACAAGCAGAAAAACAGGTGGATCTGCCTCAGCAAGAGAAAGCACGCAGTGCCTCCTTATGTATTATTAGTCGTATTATTAGTATTGGTTTATATCTTGCAAAATAAGAGTAGGTGCAGTACTCAGCTGTGCTGAAGCAGTTTTCATTTGCCTGAGCATCCCTTGCTCAGCCCAAGGTAGCCAAGCAGGTCTCCCTGACCTTGGCAGCATTACGGGGATCTGAATTTCATGCGGATGAACTGATCTCACACAGCTGCTCCCCATGTGTGAAGTGTGAGTAGTTTCTCTGTCCCACACACTTTTTCCCTCCCCAAGGCTAGCAGGATGCCGGGGCATGGGCTGGGAGCCAGGCAGGGTCTGTTGCAGCCAGGTCTGGGCTCTAGCGCTGGAGCCACTGCAGCCTGCATCCAGCTGAGAGCTTGTCCTTCTCCAACGCTGTTGCCTGAAGTTGTGCAGAAAGAAAATCCAAATGGGAAATCCAAATGCAGTGTGTGCAATAGGAAGAGCTTGGAGATCGTTAGCTCTCCTGACCTAAAGCGGCCTGGGCTCTGCATCTGAGCCGCCTCCTCCAGCCCAAATTCAGACTAGGGAGAGGTGACCCACAGCCACAAACTTCTGTCATACCAGACTGAAGACAAACTGCAGCTCTGGGGCAAGCCCTGGTAGAGAGGTGTGTATGCTTTCCTGCCCTGACTTAGCTCATAGATCATAATAATTCATCATTCCTAATAATCTTTCATGCTTATGTCCATTTTCTGTCACTTCAAGCTGCCACAATTGATGTGCAATACTTCTAAGAGCCCCTGGTGTTAAAATATAACTGCTAAGCTGTGTAAACCTGCAAGTTGCGCTGAAAATGTTCCTATTTGGGCTGCAGAGCAGCTGCCCTTGCCATGCATTTGGCTGCTGGCTGCTCTCTGGTGTGTCAGTTCCCACCCATACTGCGGCCAAACAGCTGCAGCACGTGGGAAAGGGTTGCAACGGGTTCGGGCTCAGGCAGGAGGCAGCCGTAGGGGTATCGTCCCTTAAGGCCACCTTGCCAGGATGATTGGTATTAGAGATTGATTAACATCTCTAGACTGATACGAGAGAAAGAGATCTTCTTGATTTAATATTAACGTAACTAAATTAGGTAGGAAGTTAACTTTATCTTCTTCACCGACATCTATTGCAAGCATTGTAAACTTCTTGTGTATTTTGAGGCTATGAATAAATAGTTCTGTTTGTGTTTTACCTTAGGCTGGCTTGAACCAGATAACCCATGATAACCAGACAGCAACAGGGATCTTCTTTTTGAGAGTATTGCAACCCCTGACCAGAGCACCTCTACAAGTGTTTTAGCTCTGCCGCATGAAGGTCCTCAAAGGAGCCAAAGGGCAACAGGACGGGACATCACTTTTGCTGCATGAAGGAGAGGTGAACTGGTATCGCAAGGGTCAGGAGAGGCAGAAGTCTTTTCTGGTGGGTGCCCAAAGGCACCAAGGGGTTTGCAGCAGTTGAGCGCGCTGTGGGTTTCAGCTGAGAGAAAAGGGGAAAGGTATGTGGGAAGCTACTGAAATTAAATGAGAGTAAGGCAGTAGCTGTGAGGATCTGGGCCAGGCTCCTCTGCCAGCAATAGTGAGAGGAGGGTAACCCTTAACACCCTGGTAATATGCATATCTAAGAGGTCTGAGGGGGCCCAGCAAGGCCTCGTGTGTGGTCTGGTGCCCTCAAGCAATAGCAAAGGGAGGGTGCTGGCAAAGGAAACACTCTTCTCTTGCCAACCACCATTACATTTGTCTTCACCACTTAAGTCAGAGCCAACTCTTCCCTCCACTGTCACGCTTCACCCTCCTGGGCAACCATTAACTGTCTTCTTCACGCAAGAGAATACAGCATCCCCTGGGACTCCCAGCTCCTAGATGTCAAAACATCACTAAATTGAACAGATGAAAAGAAGAAAATTGAGAGGGAAGACAACTCTGCTGAGGGAAGGGGGCTTGTGAGACAGACTGTACCTGAAAGCCAGCCCTCCGCAGCTGTGGGCACAGCAGGGGAAGGCAATACGTGCTGCCGAGCCTGGGCAAGGCTGGGTGCTCAGATGCATACAGTGTATGCTTATAGTGATCCAGATGCAAACAGCATGGCCTGCAATTTGCTTTCATCGCTGCCCAACAGCATCCTGGGGGTAATGCTATTTCCCAGCACACCCAGAAACTCAGGGGACATGAGGGTGCTGCTGCTCTGCTCCCCCTGGGCAGCTTCCAGAGGGTCTATGCCCCAGCAATGGGTCAGGACTGAAAATGATCCCAGTGCTTGCACCAGGGGCATGGAGGCATGAGGAAGAGATAAAGATGCTCTAACACCTTTCAACTAACCCCACCAGGCACTCCAAAGTTGCAGCTGCACAGCAGTATGTGACTGCTGAGCACACCTAGGTAACTCAGTGTTTGGAGGGCTCTGGCAGAGGGTTTAAAGCAGACAGCTTTAGTTGTGTCCTCAGGATGATCTTCACTTACTTACTTTCAGTTTTATCTGTTATGAACTTTGGTTCCCAAGTCTGCATGGGTGTAATCACTTTCTTCCTTTCATCTGGGAACAGGGAAGAAGTGAATCACAAGCCAGCGAGTGTGGTCTTTCTGTACTGAGATTTTTGTTTGAGTGAAACTTTGCAGCATCTTCAGTGAGATGTTCTTGAACTTGCATTTTCCAGGCACTTAAAGACACCGTGAATTACAATGTAATTGAAAAATGAGCCTGTTTCTTAGAAATGAAGTGTAACCAATAGCCGCGGTCTGCTGACTTAATAGAGAAGCTTAACATCATTATATCTATATTAATAACAAGGCCAGTCAGACATTAGCAAGAGGAGTTCATTCATTGCATCTCTCTGACACTTTCCAGCTTGCTTTTTTCATGGTAAATGAGTGTTGCTTGTGCTCATTTTCTATTCAGCTAATTCCCATTAGCAAGATAAACATACAGGTGAGAGATCCTACTTTCCTCTATTTCTAAATAAGAGCTGTTAGCAAGATGATGATAGAAATAATGCCAATCATCTGTGACAGGAAAATATAAAGAGAAGAAGGACCCATAGAGAAAGCAGTCTTGGCACAGGAGAGCAGAGGAGGGACCTGGAGCTCTGACCCAGAGCAGTTCAAGCCTTTCTAGCAACTCACCCCAAGCTAAAAGAGACTCGCTAATGGACCGCAGCACTGACGGGCCTGGGACACAGAGACAGACAGCTGAACTCACTGGGAGCTTATTGTGTTTAGCTTTACAGCAAGCTCCTAACCATATATTCCCACTGGTCTTTCATTCTGCCCCACAATTTTGTTCTGAATAAACATCTCAGCATTTGAGAGACATGTCAGACAGCTTGGATGTATTTCATTGACCAGATGCACTTAATATAATCTGCTTGATGTAACACTGTGAAGGTTCTATTCCATTTTCCTTGTCACCAGCAGATAATGTGTACTCAACAGGTTAGCTCACCTATGTAAAAAAATCACAGCTCTGCTGGAGACTAGGTATTACCAACTCAGCAAAGACATCAGTTTTGTGATATATAATAATCTTCTCTCTTCCCCTGCTCAGGGGGTAGCTGTTACTCTCTGGGCTGCAGGACTTCATTGTGTCTCCTGTTGCTCCATTCACCTGCTCCATGGGTACCTACCAACTGTTGCACGTAATCAGTCAGCGCCGTTGTTTAATCAATTACCATAACTAAAATAAACTCAGCTTGAAGCTCGATGCCTGTTCCAGACCTAAAGAATGATCTGTGTGTTCAAACCCTTACCTACTTTTTCCAACTGTATCAGTTGCACCAATAAAATGAATTTCTACACCCTTTTGCCTTGTTTCCATCTGCCTGGAACAGAGCAGTGTGAAGTCTGGCAAATGGTAGTTTTTAAGGGAAAGCTGTTCAGCTTCTGATGCGTAAAGTGCAGATGCAACTAAAAAAAGTGCAGTCTTCTTTCGTGTCAAATTCACAGCAATCAGAACTTATTTTTTCTACAAGCCTTCCTGGAAATGGATTATCTAAATCTTCTGCCTGCAAATCAATATTCCCCCTACGAAGCAATCTCTCCAGAGGCAACAAGCATTCAGACTCTTAATGCTCACCACAGTTGCTAAACACCAGGCTGATACGGCTTTTGTACTGGTGATTAGGGCTGCCTGCACACTGCAAACAGCATTTGTAAATATTTGTGAAAACCCCCAAACGTTGCTGGATTCATCCATGTTCCTGATAAATAAACTAGTTACTTTTTCAGCTATTTCCAGAAAATCCCCCCTCCCCCTTTATAATTATTGGAGAAATAGATTTTCATGACTGAAGCTCAGCCTGTACAGAAGACTAAAGTAAAGGACAATGAGGTCCTGGTATGATAAGACTGCTGTGTAGTACAGCTGCAAAAATAATGCTGAGTGGTGGTTGATAGTCATGCCTATGTATTAAAATGCAAAAGCAATTTTAGAAAGAAAGCCCTTCTGAATTTGTTCAATTTTATTGGATCAGCATGTGCCCCTCTATTTTTTTTTTACTTATTTTTTAGTAACAGCTGTTCCTGGGAAAGGAGTTCAGATAACAAAATTAGACTCAGTCCAGTGGTGACAATAGGTGGTTAAAAAACCCCATGTAATAATGCTGATCCTTTTGTAGGGCCAGTTAATTTTTTTTCCTACAAAAGCTTTCTAAAAGGGGGATGTTTCATTCAAAGCATTTGGACCAGGTCTGCAATAACATTTTCAAACTCCACTTATTCCCTGTGCAGCTGGCGTGCTGCATTCACCCCGTGGTGGCTGGCTGCACTGGCCTGGATGTAATCTTGTTTGCATAGTCAGCCACACACAAAACCAAGAATTACTCTACTGTATGAACAGGGTATTCATTACTTGCTACATCCCATTTTAAAGGTTTCATTTACCCAGTCAAGAAACAAAAATGACACAATGTGACCCAGTTGAACTGACATAAAATGAATTAACCCATTAGCTGGAACTTGGGTTACCTAAATGGTCCAGGAAATCATAACTGGATAATTAATGACTAATTCTTAGAAAGAAAAGGAGCTTTATTTTAGTCTCGAGGAGTTTCTGACCAGTGGCTTGCAGAAATATGAACTAAAGGAATAGCAAGAAGAGAAGGAAGAGGCTAATGCATCTGCATCAGGCTGGCAAGGCTACCCTGCCAGAAATCCTTGCTAGTATTCAGCTGAGCCTGTCCTAAAGGTGACGCACAAAAGTTAAACAGAAATTGCTCAGCGACAGTTTTGTTCCTAGATGTTCTGGGATCACACCAGGCCAATTCAGCTGATATAATAAACCTTGCCAGACTCTTGATAGCTCTATCGCTTCTTCCCTCAAAACACATTTAGCAGCATCCCCAGTTTGACCCACTGAGTTGCTTGTACTGGCAGAGACCCTGCACAGGGAACAGGGTCTGGTCCAGGGTCTGGCACACCGGGCCACCCCTATTTGAAGCAATCCTACCTGGTGACAGAGGTGGGACACTCAGGTATCCGTGCTGCTTTTCTTAGCAAGTATCCAGATGTGATGGCCAGTAGATTGCACAAAATATCAGGTGTGTTCAAAACCTTGGAACAATCTTCTCTGTCACAAATCTTTTTGTCAGCTTTGCCCTTAGAGTGACACTGTAGAATGACAGTCTTTAACATGTTTCTGAAAACAAACTAGCTTAATAGTAGAAAATGCCTACAAACTATGAGTAAATCAAATTCCTGAAGATCATGAGAAATTCCATGGAAAATAAAGATTCTGCTGGAAGAGTATTTCCACCTGCAGACTGCTTTTACCAAGTGTTGACTAGTCATGCTAGTAATCCACTCAGGTCTCTTCTCAACACTTCCATGCCTGAAAGAATGGTTAATAAAATTCCCTCTGTTCTGTCAGAGTCCTTCAAATCTTAAATTTTACAGAGATGCACACTGGTTCATTGATATTGCTTATTGATTTCTCTTTTCTATAATTTTAGTGAGAGTTGTATCATTGCATAGCCATTTCTCTCTCTCGAAACATTTGTTTTAAGACTCTGCCAAAGTCCAGCTGCAGAAAAAGACACATTTGTGGGGGTTTACGTGTGTTTGGAAGGAGATCTGACAGCTTGTGAGTTATCAAGGCTGAAAAGCTGATGATTGGGTTCTAATATTTGAAATGAATATTGCTGGTTTCATTACCAAATAAATCTTTGGAAATGTTCTGGGAGCTGATGGGCTACTTCCTTTTGTGGACAATATTCCCCCTGCTTTCCTTGCCTTTCATTATTTATGCCTGCCTGATTTGTACCCCTGATGTTTCTGCTATCCATTTATTAAAAAACAGGGAGAGGTTATTTTCCATAATAGCTTTTTCATGTTGCATAGGGTAGAGTGCAAAATGACTGCTTTTTGGATGCGAAAAAAGAAAAATTTCTCTGTTGTCACAAATCACTCTCTGCATTTTACGATACTATATCTCCCCGAGCAGCTGCAGTCTAATGTAGGGATCGCCCTTCTTCAGCAGTATGAATGTGTCCTTAAACAGCTGGAGATAAGCAAATGCAGAGCCTTACTGAGAACACGCTATCGCATTTCCATTGGTAATGAGCAAAACTTCTATGGTACTTTCCATCTGAAATGAGCTTTACTGTAAGCTAAAGATACCAGCAACCAAGAAAAAATGTCATGTCAGGTGGGCAGTGGTTTCCTGAAAGCATGGTGGCTCTTGCCCTTACACATTAGCAATCAAATTCATCCCTGGGATATCTCCATTAGACACAGATGCTTACTTGCACCTACAAGGGATTTTTTTCCTCATTCCTGGAGTTACAACAGAGATGATTTTGAACCAGAGAAAGGTGTAAGGCTGTAAATAGCAGGGGTACTACATGATACGGAGATGCAAGAATTACACAGTTGCTATTTGCAGATACCTCTATTTATTTTTTTTCTTTTTCTTTTGCTTGCTCAAGTTCTGGTTCCTGTGTTTACATGGCAACTTTTGTCAAAGACAACATGCTGTGCAGCAATGCTGCATGAGCAATAGGCTGCATTTGATTTTTCTGCTGTAGGATCAGGGCTTGTGGCAGAGTCTGGATCCAAATGTCTCTTGGAATCAGTGAGTTTCTGAGCTGCTCCCTCAGGCTGCATACAGGCTCCTGTGGATGGCTGTGGCATTGCTCAGTCTTGCAGAGCTCCTGCTCTGGGCAGGGAAAGAGGAGTCCCTTTGGCCACAGCTGGGCTGCAGCATGAGTAAGGCAGGCTGGGTTTGAGCTTCCGGGGATAGAGAAAGGACCCCATGCTCACCTGCCCCAGATTTGCTCTTCATGCAGGAGTTGTTAAGGAAGGAAGGAAAAGATGACTTGGACATCACTGTGCTCCCCTGACACCAGGTCGTTTTGGTAAGAAAAGCTCCTGAATTGGCTTTATTTCCCACTGACTACAGTAATGTTGGTAGCAGCCAAAAAGCCAGCTGGGCATGTAATGATGGCTTCTACCACTTCCTTGCTCTGGATGGCTCTTACATGGAAACAGGGCTGGTTTGCTGGAGCTAGCAACATTGCTTCGTTGAGAACCCACAAGTAATTCTCACTAATGGAAATTCTAATGAGACACATCTTTCCAGCTGTTTTTCCATGCTGAAGCAATACAAAACCACCCTCCACTCAGTCCCTTTTGTAAATGTACCTGTGGTGTTTGGCTCACTGAGATGGATGAAGTGACTGTACAGCCAAACTTTGGGCTACACAACCAACTCCCACAAATGTTGCTGGCCATTTTTCCTTTCTGGGCACTGCAGCACTGGGGCTGGGCTGTGGGCTGACCACACTCTCTGGGCTCTCCAGGTCAGCTGGTGTAGGAAGATGCACCATTAACATCCTCCCTCCCCAATACCCATGCTGTGGGATCAGCCTCCACAGAGATGTGCAACAGGGGGAGTTGAAATGAGGTGTCTGGGTGAAGCTGTTGCTTTTTCTCTTGTGTCAAACTGTCCCCAGTGCCCCACTGCCCCCAGGTCCCCAGGGGGAGAGAGGCACCCCTCAGCGGAGAGGACACAAGTTGATGGCACATTTTTTTTTCATGACCCCATGAGCTAAAATGGAAGGTAATAAAACTGTATCTGGATTTACATGAACAACCCACTCATTGAAACACTTCAGCATTTTCAAAAATCCTGATTAAAAATTTGGACTTCACATCTAGCTCCAAGCAGGCAAGGACTGCAAGTAAGACATTGCCTCTCTCCTCTCACTCTTCTATTGGGAGAATTTTACATAAATTAAAATTAATGCATTTTTTCAACTAGGTCAGTGGAATGTAAATGTTCTGTTCCAGGGAGGATTATACATCGTAACGCAGTTAAGGGGCGTACAGCACAGATCAATCCTGCTGCATTTATCAAAACTGAGCTGTTTAGAGCAGAAAGCAACCAAAGTTTTCCTACCAAATACTTCATTGCAGTATCAGAAGTCTCATGGGGCTGAGGATGGGTATTTGTCTCACTGTTGGGAAATCTCAAAATCTTTGGCTTTTGTCTATGTATCAAACGTGTCCTCAAAGGTGGTCATGAAATCTGTGTGAATAAAATGGGACAGCAGAAGCAGCCCCACCTCATTGCTTTTTAGCTCCAGCGGGAACATGCCTCCTCTGTGTTTGCAAACCAGGCAGAGCAGCTCAAGACTCAGCAGCAAGTTGAGCAAAATTAAATTTGTGCTGCCCCACAAACATGGAGCTTGGCTGCTCCTGCTGCCAGGACCACATCAGGCTGCTGCCAGCTGTGTGCTGCTCTCAACAACTGCCTGCTTTGTTTATGCCTTAGACCCTACAGTGAGCCCTGGATGCAGACACTGTACCACTGAACTAGCGTATCTGAACCCTTGATGGGGTCTGCAAACCAGCAAACAAGAAAGACTGTAATTTTATGTCTCTCTCTGGCTTGAGTTTTCTCCTGGGCCCCAAATCTGCAAGCACATACTGACTCACGTGTACCAAAATGAATGTGTACCTGACTTCAGCCGCACTGGAGAGAGGCTTCAGAGGTAAGCAGGCGTGTGCTGTTTTCAGAACTGGACTGGGGCTTCTGTTTTGATGGGCTCAGTACTGTATATTCTGGTGTAAGAAAAGATGCTGTGACTGAGACCATAATACAACAGCCAGTGGGAAAAAAAATCTCAAAAAAATAACATGGTTTTTTCATAAGGGATGACACTGAATTATGTTAGCTCCCCTTAGAACAACCCCTTCTTTTTTCTAAAAAAACATCATATGTAAATCTTTCTGAGTTGCAGACTTCCTTTTATGAGCATCAAACCAAAATTGCTATGAATGCATAGTAGACCCAAACAGACTTGTAAATAGTAGGTGGAAGGAAACACTATTTTGTTTTTCACACAGTTCCAGTACACCCTTGCCTTGCCTTACACTCCACAATCATACCTAGGATGTATTTTCCCATTACTTCAGACAACAAATGCTCTAGTGAGTGAGATCATAGGTCTCTCTAGTCCAGTATGTCACCTCAGATGACAGCCTTTGTGGATATTTAAGGAAGGACACAAGGACAGGGGAAGTACACAGTGATCTGTACCTGATATCCCCTTCTGGCTTTTGAGAATCAACAGTTTCAGGAGTCCCTGAGCTGCAGGTTGAAGGTGGATTTTTCACCCTAATAACCTTCCCATATGGCATGACTTTGTGTAAGTCTTTTTTAAACTCATTTATACTTTGGCAACAAGTCCCATGGTTTAATGCATCGTGTGGAAAATTCCTTCCTTATGGTTTAGACCTACTGTATGATAACTCAGTTTGTTACTCCTAATTCTTGCATTGGAGAAACACAAATTAACTGCCTCTTTACCTTCTCCATGTCATTGGTGATTTTATACACTTATATCAAGTCCCCTCAGGTAGTTTTCTTTCCAAGCTGAAAAGGTCTAATTTAGTCTTTCCTCAAAAAGAAACTGTTCCAAAACTCTCACCATCCTTGCTACCTGTTCTGTATCTTTTCTAAAGTTATTATCTTAGTGCTCTAATACTGTTTTCTGTTCTATTTTATCATGTTCTCTCATTCAGCAATTCCTACTATCCAGTTTGCCTTTTGTCTGTTGCAGGGCAATAATTGATGTTTTCAGAAACCTCATACCTTAGTTTCAGTTACCCAAGATCTCTTTCTTGAGTGTTGCTATCTAGAGTCTGTCACGCAGATGTATAAGTAGATTTATTTTTTCCCTAAGTGCCTTACTTTGCACTTGTCAATACTAAATTTCATCTGGCACTTCGCTGTCAGTTGGTATTATAAGCTCCTTCTGCAACAGTCAGCTTTAGCTTTGATTATTATGAATAATTTTGTATCATCTGCAAACTTTGCCAGTATTTACCCGCTTTGACACATCACGTACAGAAATGGTGAAAAGCACTGATGCCAGCATAAGCCCTTGGGGCACTCCTCTGGTAAATCTGCCTCCAGTCCAGAGGAAATGTTGCTTTGTTTATTTTGTCATTCAAACAACTACCTATCACATTACTCATCTTTGTTCCTTGGGGTGGAGGCTGTTGTAAGCTCTGCGTTGGTAGCTCAGCAATTTCAGAGTTGAGCTCTTTTAGCACACTTTGTTGAATGCCATCTAGTCCTCATGGTTTGATCCAGCCCAATTTATCCAAGAGGGTCCGTTTTCCACAGGCTGTCTGTGCTTCTCTTTGGCCAATGATGTTCCACCTCACCACCAAAGCTCCAGCTCTGGGAATAATGCAGGCATAATGACTTAGTTTTTTTGAAAATGTCGACCTTTTGCATCTTCCAGCAAAACTAATCCCTAAAAGAGGGACCCTGTACACCTAGGTTAAGCTCTTTTAGACTGAGGGTGATTTTTCCACCCTCAGTCTTGGGGACTCCTTCAGTATCCAAAATTTGAGTTCCATCAGTTACAACTGGAGAACTGTTCTAAATATATCACATTGCAAACCAATTCACATGCTGTTGAGCATGTAACAAAGTGGAGTAATGAATTTCTGAGAACTATTGTCCAAACAAAAGGGTGGTAGGGGGAATGACTGCTGCTAATCAAATGTTAATTTAGTAGAGTCCATCAGAATAAGTCTGTGTTGACATCTGTAGAGTTGCACGTAAACTTGAGCTCATGTGTTGCCCTGAACTGGGACCTATAGCAACACACATATATAGTTATACCTCTTCTTGTAGGTGGGAAGGAGAATCCTAGCAGGACAGCAAGCTGTGTTTTGACCCTTCCTTTTCCCATTTACTTTCAGCGCAGGCAGCTCTATGCTCTACGGATCTTTCTCTGATAAGCAGATGCAGAGCTTTGCTTCAGCCAGGCTGGCAAACTGGTAAGCCACTGGTCTCTTCTAGTTTACTTTGTGCCATCCCTCTGTGCTAGAACAAACAGCAATCGCTAAGCTGAGGATTGCCAAAGCTGAGCCAAAGTATTGCTTGTACTACTCTCTTGGAGGAGGGATCCACACAACAGTGCACTCACTGCTGCCCTTGCAGCCTGACTCCACAATATACTTCATGAAGAAAATAATACAAATTCTGACTGAGTATTTTAGGTATAAAAGCCTCCTCAGATATAAAAGCCTCATCAGATATAAAAGCTTATTAGATTTTGTTGCTAAGGTGCAAATCACATTGCAAGTAATAGACATTTAAGCTACTATTAGAAATAGCCACAAACACTTCTCATCCACCATAAGCCACTGGTTATAGAATTCTGTGAGTGAAGCACTACTTTAAAGCATCATCTATCTAGATTGATTTCTGTAGTTCCCATAATGGATCAGACCAGGCTTCCCAACACCACTGACTGTCAACATGGAGATCTGCACATGCCCAGCAGCTTGATGGACAGATCTAGCTTACGCAACAGTGACAGACTTTCCTGTGTACCAGAAACACTGGGGGCAAAAAGAAAAGAAGAAAAATGATAGACTTGGCATAAGACGTGCAAAAATTCGTTTGGCGACTGTTGTGGTTTAAGCCAGCAGGCAGCTAAAACAACCACAGAGCCTTTTGCTTACTCCCTCTCCCACAGTGGGATGGGGGAGAGAATCGGAAAAAAAAGGTAAAACTTGTGGGTTGAGATAAAGACAGTTTAATACGACAGAAAAGGAAGAGAATAATAATAATAGTAATAATGATAAAAGAATATACAAAACAAGTGATGCACAGCACAATTGCTCACCACCTGCAGACCACTAATGCTCAGCTAGTTCCTGAGCTGTGGTTCGAGCCCCTGGCCAGCTTCCCCCAAGTTATATATTGAGCATGACGTCATGTGGTATGGAATATCCCTTTGACAGTTTGGGTCCACTGTCCTGGCCAAGTCCCCTCCCAGCTTCTTGTGCACCACCAGCCTCCTTGCTGGCAGGGCAGTGTGAGAAGCCAAAAAGTCCTCAACTTGGTGTAAACATTACCTAGCAACAACCAAAATATTAGTGTGTTATCAACATTATTCTCATTCTAAATCCAAAACGCAGCACTATACCCGCTACTAGGAAGAAAACTAACTCTATCATCCCAGCTGAAATCAGGACAGCAACCCAACTTGGACAAGATACTCTTATTGCTATTTATCATAAACAAAAAAAATATTATTTTTGTGTTTTATTGGCATTCTGTCTGCAAAAGATGGTTGAAGAGACTGTATTAGGACCAATAAACATTCTTCTTATTATTATTATTATTTCAGCGTATTGGTCTCCTGTGTTAAGCCTTTTACATTCTGCAGGAGCACATACCAAACCCTGCTGCCTCCTATCAACACTCATGTATAGCCTCCCGGTGGACATAAACACTCTGATATCCCAGACAAGCAGAGTGCTTATCTGCTCCAAGTACCCAGATCCTGTGTTTTTAATGGAAAATTCATGGGGGAACCTAATTTGGCACCTGTAGAAATCCATGCCCAGCTCAAATTTGGCTTCAGTGGAAGTAATGACCCCAGAACTGCTGTAGCAAAAACCCAAGCTCCAGCAGAGACTGATTCTGATCACTGATGCTTCGCTTACTACTGGCTTTGTGATTTATTCAATTTCTTCACTGAAATACATATTGCAGATCTCATTTTACTGTGAAACTCTTCCTGATGCTTTATGAATGCAGGTTTGGTTCCAAAGAACTGGATTTGAGCATCTGCAAGATGTTGAGCACACTCAGGCACCATTGAACTGAGGAAGTGTTGAGGCTGCTCAGGCTTTTGCTCAGGCATCTTTGAAGCTTTTGCTTGTATAAGGAACTCCTGAACACAGAGGCTCCTTTATTTGCCTGCAGTAGCTTCTCCTACTGTGCATCCTTTAAGCAGCAGTACTGTGCCAGGAGGGCACCTCCCAAACGCACTCCAGCATCACAGTGTAAAAGGTGAGAAGAAAGTAAGGGAATTTGCCCCAGTAGATTTGTTATACATAACAATTAAAACCCTGATGTTGGCTTTTCTGGCCAGAGTAATAGTGTTTCTTTGGCTGCAGCTGCCCAGACAGGGAGCAGCACTGGGAGGATCATCGCGAAGAGAAAACAGCGCAAAGCTGCGCGAGCCGGGGTCAGAGCCGGGGGCAGAGCCGGGGGTAGAGCCGGGGGCAGAGCCGGGGGCAGAACCGGGGAGCAGAGCCGGGGGGCAGAGCCGGGGGTAGAGCCGGGGGCAGAGCCGGGGGTAGAGCCGGGGGTAGAGCCGGGGGGCAGAGCCGGGGGTCAGAGCCGGGGGCAAAACCGGGGGCAGAGCCGGGGGTAGAGCCGGGGTCAGAGCCGGGGGCAGAGCCGGGGGTAGAGCCGGGGGGCAGAGCCGGGGGTCAGAGCCGGGGGCAGAACCGGGGGGCAGAGCCGGGGGC
This sequence comes from Balearica regulorum gibbericeps, assembly GCF_011004875.1. Lineage (NCBI taxonomy): Eukaryota > Metazoa > Chordata > Aves > Gruiformes > Gruidae > Balearica > Balearica regulorum. The sequence goes on along the minus strand of NC_046188.1, from coordinate 17,340,252 downwards.
AGAACCGGGGAGCAGAGCCGGGGGGCAGCGCCGGGGGCAGAGCCGGGGGGCAGAGCCGGGGGTAGAGCCGGGGGCAGAGCCGGGGGGCAGAGCCGGGGGGCAGAGCCGGGGGTAGAGCCGGGGGCAGAGCCGGGGGGCAGCGCCGGGGGTAGAGCCGGGGGTCAGAGCCGGGGGGCAGAGCCGGGGGCAGAACCGGGGAGCAGAGCCGGGGGGCAGAGCCGGGGGTAGAGCCGGGGGCAGAGCCGGGGGTAGAGCCGGTGACAGAACCGGGGGCAGAGCCGGGGAGCAGAGCCAGGGGCAAAACCGGGGGCAGAGCCGGGGACAGAACTGGGGGTAGAGCCGGGGGGCAGAGCCGGGGAGCAGAGCCGGGGGTAGAGCCGGGGAGCAGAGCCGGGGAGCAGAGCCGGGGGCAGAGCAGGGAAGCAGAACCGGGGTCAGAGCAGGGGGCAGAGCCGGGCCCAGCCGGGCTCCCACACTGCGCTCTAGCGGCACCTCCGCGCCAGGGCCCGGGCTCGGGGTCACCCAGAGCCGGCAGCCTCCCGCCTGCCCCCAGGTCTCTGGGGGGGCCGAGGGAAATGGCCCTTAAGAACACAGCAGCCATGCTTACGCTGGTGGCATGTGAATCTTGCTGTAAAACCAGGTTGGGAGTCAGTGCCTCCCGTCCTGAAAAGCCACGCTCCTGCCCTCACCTGGAGCTGGTTTATGGGGACATGAGTACTGCTGCCTCCAGCTCTGCGGCTTTGCGGTACAAATACCATCAGTGCAGCCACCGGAAAGGCACATGGATGCCCATAGCAGAGGCACGCAGCAGAGAGGTGTTTTCGTGTTAGCACAGCCCGTGAATCAACTGCATCACGCCGAGAGGCAGACCCTGGCACGCCAGCTCAGCCCCAAGGTGCTCAGCGCAAGAGTGCACACTTGGGCACTGTCAGTGCAGTGGGGACGGCAGCAGCCAGCACTGCAGAGAAGCACCTGTTTCTCCTGTCCATCTGATAACCACTGCCTGTCCTGGGGAGGTTTCTCCCATCTTGCAGAGAAGTGGGCCCTGCAAGGCTCCTTGTGCCCAGGATTCTCGGCAAGCGCTTTTCACATTTCCTGCCACTCATCCCCCAGGGACCCTTCTAGGGGTTCCTGTGTGACCCTAAGCAGCAGCTGCAGATCCTTGTCACCTTTCAACGCTCCTTTGAAGCATAAAGACAAATTTGGAGAAGGACATTTCCAAAAGTGGGATGGAGGGAGGACACTGAACTTGGTACAGGCTGGTGCTACTTTGCCTACAGCAAAGGTGGCTGAATTCCTCAAACTATTAATAGAGCTAAAGGTATGAGTCAAGACAACAGACAGCATGGAGAAGATATAGAAGTCTCTCTAGAGCTTTTGCTAGGTCTTCTACATGGATAATTCACACAGCTAGGCTTGACATTGAGCCTTCATCCTAGCATCCCTCAGGAAGAGACACTTGGGGCGGGAAGAGCTCCCTGGTAGCTGCTGTATCACAAGGCCACTGGGAGAGAGGAGCTGAAGTAGTCTGAAGATCTTGCCCAAGAAGAAGGATGTATGTAGTTCATCAGTTATTTCTAGTCTTCATTATAGGTTTGAAAGGTTTGACAATAATGGCCCATGTTATTTTGTTAGTTTTCTCAGCAGAGAGAAACTAAAATAATAGGGGTGTTTTGGCTTTTATTTTCTTTATACAAATGTTGTGTGTGAAGTACTTCAAACAAGGTGTGGGTCACAGGGCTGTTTGTGCTGCACAAACACAGTCTGAGCCAGGACTGCAGTGCCACAGAAACACAGTATGTTACAGCCTCTGTGGCCCATCAATGCGAGGACAGGAAGGAGATCAAAGACACCCTTCTTGCTCAAACACTACCTTGCTCACCCTCCATGGGGATGGCAAAGGCACTTTTAAGCAAAGCTCTGCCTCTCTAAACTCCCCCTCTGCTGAGCTGATGCATCAGCAGGTCTGTGGATGATGCTCTCCCACCAGTCAAACCAAAGCTCTTGCCCTGCTCTGCACTCCGTGGGGCATTTTAGCAGCGCTGGTGGGCAGATGCCATGTCTGGAAATGCAACAACAGAAACAGGCAGAAGGAAATGTAGGGGTATAACCACACACTGACGCCTTGCTAGATAGCTGCCCACCTGCAGCCTCATGGCCAGACCGTCACAGGGGTCCAGCTAAAGGCAGTACTGCTTGGGGCTGCCTGCACCTTGTCCCGCCACCAAGGGCTGTCCAGCTGCAGGTGCAGCCCTGGCCGGGCTGCGGGGCAGAGGCATGTCCCTGGTAAGGAAATGCAGGTGCAGGAGTGACAGGGGTGTGTTTCTGGCTGCACTCGAATTGGAGAGCCTGGCACTGATTTCACTGCAAAAACGCCCACATGGAAAATCCCTGTCCAAGACAGCGGAGCTGGGAACAGGACTGTGAGCCCGGCCAAAATGTGGGCATGAGGAGCACTACTGTTCTGGTCTGGCATGGCTCTTCTGTACTGTAGGCTCTAGATCCAGACTCATTCACTGTCCAGAGCTCACTGTACATTTCTTTTCTTGCAGCTTTTAAGAGGTCTTCACCTTTTCAGATGCTCACATTCATGTCTGTATTTTTTAATCCTTTTTGCAGCACTATTTTTCATCAACAGAAGCTCCATGTAGAGTTTGGCACTGAATTCATCACTGATCTTTAAATACTTAAGTACTCCAGAATTATGTAAAGAAACCTATATTTGGCCCTGCTGCTGCTTCTCACTGCATACCTGCTGTGTGGAGAGGCAGGATTTAAACCTCCAGAAGGACCAAACCAAGGCCGGGATCATTTTTAAACACAGAGGCAGTGAAAGGCAAGATGGGCTTTGATCATGCCTAATTATGGAGTATACTGGATACGTGGATACAATATTGCCATGGGTATTTTTTTCTGCCCAGAAAACCAAAATTTTCCTTAAAGAAACAGCTGTGTCCTGCCTGCAGCCTGCAGAAGAATGGCATTAGTCACGTGCAGTCCAACACGTAGCACAATTGTAAAGTTCGCTGTATGAGACTGACAGGAGCTATTCATATCGGCCCCCTCCACCATCTGCCTGAATGGCAGGCTGCTGGGCAGCAGCGGCCCCCCCTCGCCGCCTCTGCGCGGCCTCAGCACTTAGTGCCTGCTCAAAGTCTGTCCCCAAGTGCAGAAAATCGGGGATTGAAAGCAAAGAGAGGATGTCACTCAGGTCAAAGCAGATTGTCAAGAGGAAAAAAAAAGGGGGGGGGGCAGGGGGGAAGACTCAAAGCTACGTCTGGTGGGAGTGCTAGGTTGCTCTTCTTCTGGGAGCAGAGGTGTTGGCTTCAACAAGGAGATGAGGAGGGAGAGCAAAGGGGACGGACTGGACAGCACAAGTCTGGGGAGAAATCCCATATTCTCCCTCCTTTTTCCCTTCCTGAGCTTAGAGGACTCAGCTCCAGGGCAGGACCCAGCTGTGTGAGGGTCAGTGCCAGGGCGAGATGTCCCTCCTGCTGTCTGTAGTGCCTGCATGCTGGGATGCAGGAAGGAAGGCCAAGGGCTTAGGTGCACCCCTGTGCACACACTGTCAGACATCCCTTGGGGGCTGGTGGCAGGGACCACTGACCTGCAACCATGGTCACCATTTGGCTGTCCCAGATGTCCTTCAGGTCCTCAAACTGCTAGCTTGGCCCACATCAGTTTTTTCACAGATGAATTTCATCCTCAGAAATATTTATGAAGGTAACTTAGAAGTTTTTCTGCCTTTCAGAATGAATCCGTAGGTTCTGGGATGGGCAGGCTCACATCCCAGGCTGGGGCCATGCTATGAGTCCAGAAGACAGCCTGTTTGGAGGTCTGAACACCATCAGTGCCCCTCATTGGGTTATGTCCTACAGGACCCATTCTGGAGCCCAGGAAGGTCCAACTAGCATTTTTATGCCATCAGTGCATCATTAACATCCCTTCAGTCACTGTCAATAAGAAATCTAAAATCAGGACCCCTGAGGAAGAGCTTTCATGGTCTTCCTCCATCCCAATACTTCTCTCCAGGCCAATACTTCTGGTTTCACCATGAGCCATCATCACCTCCCCTCAGGCTCCTGGCTTTCCTCAAAACCCTTGTCCTTACCTCCCTGCTCCCTCATTTTCCAAGTGCAAAGGCAGAGCTGAAACTTAGGAGAGCGCAGGTGAGTGAAAAGATACCATACAACTGAAATGTCTTTGCTTTTATCTGCCTTTACTGGACAAAAGAAAGGGGCGATTCACAGGTGGGCCATCTGGGAATTTCCCAGTTTATTTTCTTACCATGTTTCAAACCAGTTGGATTTGAAAATCCTTTTGCTTCAAAGTGCACATTCACTAGGCTCAACAAGGAGTCACACGATTGTGACCCAAATGGAGAAAAATAGTTGAAATTTTCCACAAAATAATGTCCTCTCCTCTCCTTTCCAAGACAAACAAGCAAAACCTCTAAGGAATTTCTAAAGAAAATCTTTTGACAATTGTTAAGCAGCCTTATTTTTAAGTAAAAATCTGAAAGTTGGTGGGGGTTTGTTGTTGTTGTGGTTTTTTTTTTTTTTAATTAATGGAGATTGCCTAGTTTTAACATCCATGGGGAAGAGATGATAACAGCACTTACCATTACAGTCATGTACCTCAGACAAACAGATATTTACCCCAAATCAGGGAAGGCAAGAAGCCACCAAGAGCTGATTTCAGTCTGGGTTTCCCAGAAAGCGTACCATGCGATACGCAGAGTTACTACCCTGACAGTGGAGTGAACCCTGTGACAGCACCTATTTCTCTGGCTGGGGTGGAGAAAAAGCTCTGTTTTAGGGGAGGAAAAATAATTTCGAGTAAACTAGTGTTAAAACAGTGACTTCTGTATCATCTCTGTACTGCTCAACTGTTCACTGAGCTGCTCTTAGCTTTACAGACCATTAAAATAACAGCAGTGATTTAGGTGTTCATGTTGTTTGAACTGCTCAGGGCACTTATGGCAGAGGGATCCCTACCCCAGTTAATGGTGTGCGGTTGGTGGGTCTGTGCGCATGATGCTGGAATACCTTTGCTGAATGGGCCTCTCAGCCTGGAAATAAGCTGTGGGAGTTTTTGGTGTAGAAGTGGCTAAAGATTGACATCACTTACAGTGAGTGACACTTTAAAAACACATCCCAGGTATTTTCATGTAAGAAAATCTTCTTTTCTCTCTCCTTTATTCAGTCTTGAAGGAAATACTGCATGTTTAGGAGAGGCCTGGCTCTGGTTTTGAAGTGAATAGATTTATTCTTGTGCTTTACTTAAAGGAGTTAGAAAACTTCACATACCAAAAATTCCCAAGAAGACAGCTGTCAGGGGGTGACATGTCGGATATGAAGTGGCTCTCCAGCTGGTCCCTGTCTGCATGCTGGGAAGGCATGTGGAGACATTTTTTCAATTGCTGTACTAGTTTGACACGTTCACAGTGGAAAATGATGTATCATTCTTGAACCTTTGGTTGGTGGACACTTCAAAGTGCATTGGATCCTCAGAGAGGAGTGCCCTATTGTTAATTGTTCCTTTCACATGTACATTGGGATGAACATGGCGAGAGCAGCGAGGAACAAAAGGGCTCCGGTGGCCTCTTAGAGAAAACCCTGTGCAGCTCAACCTGAGTCTGACCTTGAAAGGGTGGGTTGCTCTGGTTTTTAAATCCTGCTCGGTTCATTCCCCTCTGGCTCCCCACTGTTACCCAGCTGCAGGGGAATGGGATGCCAGAGCAGTGCGCACAGCGGGGCATGGGGAGCCCCTCCGCTGCTGCTGTGTCATGCCCAAGGAGCTGCATCCCGGGCGAACGTCCCTCCAGGAGGGGACTGGCACAGCAGGAGTCTGGGGGCTTGGAGAGGGCTTCTGCAATGGGTGTGTTGGAGGGGTGCCAGGTTTCCCTTATCCTCTGGTAAGCAGGTGAACTATATCCTCCCTCCTCAGTCTAACTGACCCACTAGCCCTCAGTCTCAGAGCACAGCCCAGGGGTCTTGAGCCGCTGTGATGGGATATGGGGTCTCATAATACATGGCATGAGTTTCCCAGGCCTCTGAAGACACAGTTCATTAACATCCTGAGATAATTTTTTGCTCCCAGGCACCTGTCCCACATCTCTCTGTCTCTCCCTCTCACCCCCTTGGGCAACCAGCTAGCTTTATCAGAAGATTGCACTGTGCAACATGGTGTCCAGGTTGGGTTCAAATGCTCAAGCATTTTGAGGAGGCAGTTTGTTCCTGCAAACAGAGATGTGATCCCTTAGAGTGCATCTCTTTCAACGAGCTCAACAAAACCCTTCTCTGTAGCCTCAGCTGCACAGAAGGATCTGTGTCGGGTCACAGAGAGGCCAGGCCCCAGCTAGCACATCCTGAAATAGATGCTCAAGCAGGTGACTGGAAATTGCTCCCCCCCCCCCGCCCCAATGATCCAAATGGAGAAGATTGACAGAGATTTGCATGCAGACATGAGGCAGATGGTAGAGGGTGCAGGCAGGGCTAGCTGCCCAAGGTCTCCCAGGGAATGAACTGCTTCTGAAATAGAAACTGGGAGGAGAGTCACATCTGCAGTGGCAAATCAGCCACACTATTACAGCCCGCTGTGGTACCAAAGGCTCTGTAGCACTTTCTACTGCAGGATGTCCTGGCCCTGGGGTCTCCCTAGACCTGAAACACCTGAGCTGGAGTGCTGGCATCTGTAGTGTAGTCCCAGTGTAGTTGTCCCTGTCTGGATCTTGTCCTTCTGCACGGAAAATTAGAGTAATAGAAATACAGTAAAATAACTGTAAAACGTAGCTGTTTTCAACACTCAATTCTCAGGCCTTTGATGCTTCACATCAGTGAGGTAGATTTTACTTGCAAAACAGCTTGGACTTCAGTCCCTGCTTTCCCCAAGGCATGTGTGTGTGTTTGGTCCAGAGCTGGCAGCATCTCCTTGAAGGTGGGTTCGCAAGTCCTGTACCCCTCTCCACTATTCCCATCCCCAGGGCACTGCAGGCTGGAGAGCTGGAGCTGTGCTGCTCTGGCTGTGGGAGGCAGTGGGTCCTGGGCTGGCACACAGGCGGCCGCCAGCTCTGTGTCCTCAGTGTGTCCGGTGCACACTGAGGGCAGCCCTTCTGCTCTCCTCTTCCTCCAGCTCTTGGTTTTACCGTGCTATTAAGTTATTGCCACCCCTTAGGGACAAGCCTGCGAGAAGGCGGAGGGCTCGCATAACTCTGGATCAGTAAAGGAAGCAGCTCAATTAGCATTTCACACGCCTTTTCTTCCCTCTCTTCTTACCTTCCCTGCAGCGGGCATGCTTTCCCCTTAAAGGATTGTCCTGTTTCTGCTCCTTGCCAGCGTTGGCAGGGTGACAGTAGTCGAGTGTGCAAACTTGTGCTATTGTCCCCAGGCCAGGGGGAGTCATGGAGACCCACTAATATGACACAGGAAAATGTTTGCTGATGGCAATTCTATGGGCTTTGTCTAACTCTTTCTCCATCATGACGACTCGATTTAAGTCTCTAACTGTTTGACTACAGATGCAAGAGTACTATCCAACTCCATCCTTTTGTCCGGGTAGTTTGAATGGGTAATTCAGCTTTTGTGTAACTCAATTGAGGGGGCAAACATAAAGACAAGATTCTTGAGCGCTCAAGCTCCCTTTCCATGGATATCTGCACATCTCTTTAGAGATCCATTCCTTTCCTACCTTTTTCTGACATCATCCTCCCCTTAAAAAAAAAAAAAAAAAAAAAAAGGCTGTGATGGGGAACAGTTAAAAGTAGGCTAGCCCTGTCCGCCGTATTACATTGTCCTGTGCCAATGAAGCATGGTTAGTATCAGCCCCCAGACAGCTTCGGGGAGTGCGGAGGAAAGGGTGCCTAAACTTTCCTAACTCATCCTCAGCATTTTAACTTTGGATTGGGTCATTTTTTAAAAAGAAAGGCCTCGGTAGGGGTGAAGAGGATAGTGGAGAATGGTAGAAATCGCGGGGACATGATTGTATTTATTAGCTGTCTTTCTCTGGCTGTCCCCATGGCGACAATTTGTGATGGCAAAGAATGCAAGGAGGGGAGGCTGATGCCTGATTGGGATGCTTTGTATTTGGCAAAGTGGCTTCTGATTGGCCTGGGAGAGCCCCGAACTCGTCGGAGTCGATATTCATTCAGCTTGCTCAAGTGCTTGCTAAACTGCGTCCAAACACTGGCGGGCCCCGGCTGCCTCTGCCGAGGTTGGCGGTGTGTAACCTGCCTAACGAGATTAGCGGGAAAGGGGCTCTTCTCCGTAGCGACGCCGCAGCCGCCAGCGCTGGTGAGAAAAGCCGCCGCGCGCCGGGTGAGTGTCCACACTTGCTTACAGGGAGGCGGGAGCGGCCGTCCCAGCGTCTTTCCACCTAAGCGCTATCTAACAAGATTAGGCTCCGGGCTGGCCAGCATTCTTGAGCCAGTCCCCGTGCTGGTGTGTGCCGGGGCAGTGGTGCGGGGTGGTGGGCTGCGGGCATGCGGCAGCTCCGCTGGGAGTTTGCCGGCATGGAGGCGAGCTGATGGGCAATTGTTTGCATGGCTGAGAAGTTTGACATGTCCCCCCACCCTCCCTCCACTTGCTTGGTGCTGTTTGAACCCAGGCTTCCTGCTCGTAAGTCTGCCTGTCATGTTTCACAGGTTTGCCAAGGTTTGTTCAAAGGTGGATTATAAACTTTTCATGGGAAACTCTGCACGGCGCATCCAGTGAGATGGCATCAGACAGCGAGGTAAAAACCCTACTGAACTTCGTCAACCTGGCCTCCAGTGACATCAAAGCAGCTCTGGATAAATCGGCCCCTTGTCGTCGGTCAGTTGACCACAGAAAATACTTGCAGAAGCAGCTCAAGCGGTTTTCTCAGAAGTACTCACGGATCCCACGGTGCCACCCCAGCAAACCCTCCGAGACCGGCTGGCGCAGGGGGATGGAGGACCGGGGCCGTGGCCCCCAGCCTGAGGTCCCCAATCCTGGCCCCCACAGTGGGGCTGCCACTGAGAAGGTGCTGCGGACAGCCGAGGTGGAGGAGGGCCTCACTGGGGAACTCGTTTTGCAGGAGCAAAACCCTGAGGCCGGCAGGCCGGACCAGGTGCCCATGAGGAAGCGACAGCTCCCTGCCTCATTCTGGGAAGAGCCACGGCCAGCCCCGAGCCTGCCAGCCAGGGCCTTTCCCACTGGTGCTGAGGGGCTCCCATCCCCCAGAGACCCTCCTCCCTACGAGGGGAAGAAAAGCAAACGGAGCTCAGACACCGCTGGCCCAGAGAGCCCCCCTGAGCCTGCCCCACATGCTGGGGAGAAGGACCCTGCTGGGGTCCTCTCGGGCCGGGTGGGTGTCTGGACCTGCTGCCCCTTCCCCTGCCCTGGCCCAGGGGTGTACCAGCCCCCAGGCACGCTGCCCCCATCGCCCTTCCCGGGGCTGGGGCTGTGGAGGAAGAGTGCAGCCACGCTGCCGGTAGAGGTGCCGCACTTCTGCAAGGAGGCTGATGGCATGGGGCAGAAACTCTACAGGCCCGTGGTTTTGAAACCCATCCCCACCAAGCCTGCCATCCCCCCACCAATTTTCAATGTTTTTGGCTATCTTTAGCCAAGGGGGTATCAGAGTCGTGCTGAACATGACAGCTCCTGAGAGTGAATTGAAATGCCCAGTCAGGCACCGGGCACGAGCTGCTGGCAGTGTGGAGCAGCAGGGGGAAGGAGGCCGGCGGTCGCAACCCCTTCCACTTGGGCGGGCTGGAGCGAATTAGTAACTGTCGGGAAGCTACTCGGGCTCCACTCTGCTCTCACTACACGGGTGTAAATCAGGAATAAGCCTTATGAAGCCGGTGGCACAGAGTATGAGGCAAACCAGGGCTCTTTCATCAATGCGCATTGTCTGAACCGCTGTGAACGGGGCTGCGGGCCATTCATAGCTGCACTTGTAACACCTAGGAGACCTCCTCCATGTGGGAACATCTTTCCGGGGTTGCCCTGCGGCAGCAGCAGCAGCGAAATGAAATGAATTAAACCCATTCAAAGAGTTTTTGTACTTTAAAGTAATTCCAGAGAAGTCAAGATATTCAGGTCACTTCCTTTTGCGTGCAAGAGACTGGAAGGACAGTATTTAATGTAGAAAACATGCTTGTGAATTCATTTAAACTCTTCTTGTATGTAAATACTGAGAGAATTAAAAGAAAAAATAAGGGAAGAAAGGAGGTAATTTTATTTTGGTGATTCTGCAAATGCACTCTGGTTATTTTTGCCCCACTGGGTAGACACAGGTCTGATTTGCAACTGGTGGGTAGATATGAGGGCAGAAATCAAAAGTAATTCTTCTGAGGATGGGAAATGCGCTAGCGTTAAGCTGCTGCAAACAGAAGCAGAATGAATTTCCACATCAGGAATTGTTCTGCATCAGCAGAACAAATGAGAAATTGTTTAATTAGTTGAATACAAACCCATAAAATATGATAGAAGAAAAAAGTGTATAGAATAGCCTGCCTTGATTTCTGGCTCACAGACATCATTTATTTTGCCTGATTTTAAGATGCTATCACAAGACTTGGCAGCAAATGATTTGCCCAGTATTTTCCCAATTATTTTAACGAAGTGGCTTTAGAGAAGTTAATAGGGGATTTTTTAAAATTAGATTTCTCTTAAACCCATGGAGAAACTAGTGCTAAAGCATGGAACATGGGATCTGAAAGGTTTACTATTGCAGGCCTACATATCTATTCAGTTATACTGGAGTATATCACAGGTCAAGAGAAGTGTATTACCAGGGGGTGGGAGGGGGTGGGCAGGAAGGGCCAGAGAATGGATACCTGTGATCTCCCAGGGCCTGAACCTGCTCTCAATGAAGCAAATGGAACTTCTCCCAGGATTCAACAAAAAGTGGCCTTGAACGGCTTAGTCTCTGGCTACTGTAGCTCTCTGTGACTCTTGGTATCTCCAAAAGGGGAAAAACAGGCAATGCTTCTTTCAAGCACATTGTAGTCATTAAAAAAATGATCATCTTAAGCCACCGTAGAGTATCATTTTGGATCTTCTGATGGGCTTGATGTTATGTAACCAGGTTGCAACTTTCGTTAGGATATAAACTACTCTCAGTAACTCATTCTTTCCCCAAACCTCACAGCATATCCCATCAATGGGATGTTTTTATGGAAACAATAGCTGTAATGTGTTCATGTAGCAGGCCAAAAGTAGAAACGGAGATGGCTTTCATTACTTTCTCCCTGCTACCAGTACTTTACATATATATATCTATCTATATCTATCTCAAGCCTGTGTAGACTACTTCTATAGAAGAGACAGCAAGAAATGGCTTTGGTAGCACATACCTGCAACTACATGCAAGATGCAAGGTGGTAAAGAGCTGATTTAAGGGTTAAAGACATCAGGTTAGCTCTTGATTCAGAAGTGAAGATATGAATATACTTAGATGTCTTTCCCTTTTTGTCTTTTTGGAAAAAACATCCATGAGGAGACTCTGTCCCTTTCCATGAGGAGACTCTAACAGAAATCAGAGGAAGCACCCCCATTTAAATTAATGGGAGGAGAACTATAGCTCTTAATTTGCAGAACTGTAGGCAAGGGATTTTTTACATGGAAATAGGAGCGCTTTCTCACACCAACAGCTCTGTGTCACTGTTGCAATCCAGATGAAGCCAGATGCTGAACTCTGTCTCAGTGCTGTCAATGCACAGCAGCCTCCTCGGCATTTTTCTGGATTTCCATCTGGGTGACCAGAGGAGGTTGTAGAATGAACCGCAGGTATTGCAGTGATTGCTGTGGATGAGCGTTCCTGCTTCAGTTCAGGAGGGAAAACTGAAAGTGCTGCATATCACACTAGAATATAGATTTCTATCAAAGTTAAAATACTTGGCAAAATGGGTAGCCTTTGCAGAAATTTTATTTCTGAAGAAATTCAGAAAAAGAGTTAAAATCAAGTTTCTACCTTTTGGATATTAAATTCTTTGTTTTGTTTTTCTTTTTCTTTGTTTAAACTGTTTCTTATTTGAATGTGTGTTTCTGTACATTTTCCATGTAGTAGAATAGCATGTTTTTAAGTTACAATGAAGGATTGAACCAGACCATTCCGAGTAACCTCCAACACACAGATATTTATGTGCTCACCCTCAGATTCAAAATGATGTTACTTTTTAAAATCTTTAAAATCCTTTGTGATGCGGAACTTCCCTCCCTAGCCCAGGGCAGGCGGTGGCACTCTGAACTGGAGCAGCAGTGAAGTAAAACACAAATGAACAGAAGACAATTGTTAAGTATTTTTGAAATCACTGAATGGCAATGTGTGAGACTTTCCAAAAGGTTTGCAAAGAATAGCAACTGTGTCTCCTTTCTAGCAATACTTACTGTTCTCTCACCCCTGAGATTACCATCAAAATTATTAATTGTTCAAGCTTAGATTAATTCAGACATTTCCTGGCTAATTTTGTGTTTGGTTGTTCAATGTTGCTATTCAGGACAGCTGATAGCCCTTTGGAATCTACTTGTTTATTCATACATTGTTTGAAAGATGGAAACATAACATTCAAGAGCTGCTATTTACTACAACAATGCAAATTTAAACTGTTGAACCCACAATAGCTTTTATAAATAATGGGAAGGGAGAAGTAAATGAAAAAGCTTTCATATAAAATGAAATAAAAAAATCAAAAAAGTGCACAAGAACATCAAGTGAATTGCACGTTGCAGTAAAAAAAAAAAAGTACAGTAACCTGGTCATGAAATTTTCCTAGAACATTTCACATAAAGTTATCATCTCTGAAGGAGTCTATCACACTCAGTAAAAACAAGCCACTTCACCTTGCACTAGAACCACTGATCTGCTTACAAAGCCTGGTTTGTTTGGGTTTTGGGATATTTGTCTTTTCACAGTAACTTCTAGATAGATGCATTAAATGCACATTGAATTTCTGTAGATTCAGTATTGTGCACAAAATATTGTGTCAATGACGAGTGGAGAGGCAGCGGGCCCCATTTCAGTGCATATAAACATAAGGATCAAGCAGAATGGACTTAATAACATTGTAATTACCAGATTCTCCCTCTAACAGACTCTTCTCTCCTCTCCTCGGTTTCTGTGCACAGTATGCCCTCAGACTTCCCCCAGGTGCGGTATGTTCCCACCAGACCAGTGCTCTCCAGCTCAGTGACTCTCCTGCTCAGGACAGATGGTTGAGAGCAACCAGGACATGGGTCTCCCAGTAGAGACCAAGGTCACTCGGTTGAAAGAAGAAGTGCCATTTCCATTTTTTTCACTCAAACTCAGTTTCAGCTTCTCCAAGGACATAAAAAGAAATTGCAACTTATGAGACTTTTGCATACATAACAACGTTGACTCAGGGGAAATTCCCAGTTCGGGATAGCTTATGAAATCCCACCCCTGTACTTATACATGCAGTTGGTGATTGTGAATCCTTCTATCAGTCAGTGGTCTCCAGGGCTGTCATTGCACACCAAGCAAGTGCTTAAGTAAATCGTCTCCACCAAGCCATGTTTGTATCCATCACCCTCTACGACTGTTACTCACATTAATGTAAATCATTAGAAAACTCCTTGAAATTAAACGAGCGTAGGACCCAGACCTTCGCTGCTCAGCCCCGTAAAGTGAGAGATGCACAAAATTCACAGGTGATTTGCTACCTCTCAAGCTATTGCTTACCAGTACAGGGTCTTTACTGGCAAAACTAGTCTAAAGATTTCCTGTTCCCCATCCCTTTCCCTCCACCTAGTATTTTTCCAACCTGAAGCAATTCCCTGTTTACACTGCAGGAGACAAGGGAGTAGGTCCTAAACTGGTAGTAATGGGAGTCACCAAACAAAATTTCAGCAGTGAGGAAATCTCATCTGACTTTCTAAAGCTTTGCAAGAAGATCACTGTTCAGTGCGAATTGAAACTCTGTCAGTTTTTCAACTTCTTTTGCATTTAGGAAGGGGACAACTATGGACAGAGTCCCCGTAGCTGTAACCAATTCTTCTGCTCACATCCTGTCCCACAAGTGCTGAACACATTTCACACAAAACCGTCACAGAATCTGAACTTCTGTGCCCAGACAGACTTGTATGTGTGCAATACACTTTTAGTCCTGTGTTAAGGTTTAAAACGCCACACAAATAAAACTCAGTGCAATACATTTTCCCTACTTACATGTCTATCTGATTCCATGTATGGTATGCAGGCCAACAAACAAAACCAGATCTGTCAGGTCTCTGGTGGGGAATCCAAACAAACCACAGTGCACAGCTGCTTTGTCATCTAAGGTAAGAATGAGTAGGCTTCTAGCATAAGATCTGCAAAGATGTAGTTCCAAATTTAGGCTCCTCCGTCTTACTTAGGTGCCTAGTCAGGAATGAGGCACTCATCAAATCAGTGGTTCAGCAAGTCACACCTGTCAACTGAGCTGTAGTCACTGCCAGTAACCCTTCATGGGCTCCTTGGCCTCCCCAGCTGTGAGGGAATGTGACTTGTTAAAAAACTTCAATAAAAGAATTTCACGGACAATTATAGCAGTTCAGCTGATAGATGGTAACTTGTTAAGCTGCTATAAATCAGTTGTGGATCTGAGATGTAAATAGGTGACCTAATTTTCAAAGAAGCTGAGATAATAACTTTCATCAGTGTCAAAGGGATCTAATAGATACTTCAAACTTCCAAAGTCAGGAAAGTCAGGACTAAATCCTAAGATTTTTATTCTGCCTCAGTAATATCTGACACCAAATGTGGTCCCATTGGCTTAAGTGGAAGTACACCTGGCACAAGCAACTAGGCATTGTTAGGCACCTGAATAAGGATTTGGAAGGCTAATTCTGGGTATTCATTTTCATAAATCTCAAAAGTCTGACTTTCATAATTTTGAAATAATCTCTCTTTTCTTCCAGTGATGGTATTGTTAAGCCACAGAGGTCCAAGGAGGTAAGAGAGGCTGGTTTTTGTACGGACAAGATCTGATAGGGGAGCAACAGATAAAATCGGTTTAGTAGTGTTGCCTCTCCCTATGTACCTTGTTTCTCTCCTCCACATCACTTTCTGTTCATGCTCCTCTATGGCTATATTCTGTTCTGACACCAGCTTCATGACAGAGTAAAGCTACTGGTTACAGTGCAGTGACTACTAATTTACACCAAAAAACCCCCACCAAACAGAGCTCAGAGTTGCTTTCAAATCCCCAGTCTAGGTAATTCTCTCAAGCAGAATTTCACCTAGTACTTCTTGCAAATGTAATACAACCTGAACTGTATTTACTGTGTGCAAATACAGTTCTTACATCTGTCTTAAATAAACCTTCCCTTGACTCTTAAAGGAATCAGCATTTCTGGATTTGAGTCTATTAAAAAGTTCTGAGCTTTGAATGTTCAGAAATCAAGTACTCAATAAGAAAGGTCCAAAAATTAAAGCAAAAGTGTTAGAAAGATGGTGTCAAAGTATCAGAAATTAGCAACCAGCACACTTAGCAAAAATCCAAAAAGTAGAATAGAAACTAAAATAAAAATCTCGGTCAGTGAAGGAAATGTGATTGTTTTCCCAAGTATGTTGACTTTTGACAATTTCTGAATTGCGATCACAGCAAGGATGGCTAAGCTCCACCACAACTCCAGGATATCCTTCAATTCCTCAGTGCTTCAGCACTATTCATTTTTCAGTGTTGGCTTTCATTTCTTATTCTTTGCAGACCAAGCTTGGAGGTGAACTGTATGTGTTTTCTCTTGGGAAACCTAACAACAGTCCTATGTTTAGCTCTCTGACTCCTCCATTTTCTTCTCACTCATGCTTCAGAAGCATATTTCTCTTAGATTATTTATTGGAGGGTGCTTGACCAAGCCAGCAGCTATTCCTCCCCACTGTGCAGGATGTGCACCCTCGCCATGCCAATGACGCTGGGTGCCATGCTGGGAAGCCGCTGCGTGTCCGGTGTGCCTGGGTTCACTGTGTGTAATCATGCCGTAAGTATCGAATCAGTCTGTGTGGGAGAGGCAAGGTGTCAAGAAGTTTAATGCGGTTTCTTCCAACCAGGCTTCGTACCTTGATGCGGCAAAGATGGGAAAGAGGTCGTGGAGGCTCTGAAAGACAGGCAGGTCAGAAGCATGAGCAGAACAAGTTTAAACTTGAGAGGGACAGCTTGGCTTGGCCAGGTCAGTGGCAAGAGGAAAATGGGAGAAGGGGGAATGAAAAAAGGGGGTTTCTGTAATGGAGGGATGATGTGCCTGGCATTGGTGGCAGCTTATCTACTCTGGGGCATGACATAGGGAAGGAAGCAGGGCTGGAGGATGGGGTACTGTGTCCCATCTCAGCCTTAGCAATGGACTTTCTAGGAGGATTTAAACAAGCCACTTCACAATGCCTTCCGACTGAAAATAAATGTAATACGTACCAAATTTAGCTTGGTGCCATAAAGCTAATTCTGATAGTGTCTATGAAAGACTTTGGATCCTGAGAGAAAGGATGTTTAGGACAGCAGAATATTAGTAAAGGCTTTAAAGGCCACTGGTGTCTGCTGGGCTGCTGTGGAGATGATCACGCTGCCCACCTGCCCTGATCTGACTGCACTCAGGTGCAGCCAAATGGGCCTTCCTGCACTGGCAACGCTCATTCCCAGTGGGTCAGATCCACAGCTGGTGTACATTTAATACGACAAAATCAGTGATGCCCCAGCAATTTCTAGTGCCTCATAACTGATCCAAAACATAATTCAGTCTCAGCAGGGAAATTCTATCAAGTTTAAGGGATGAATACTAAGAGGAGATGGTGTCTGAGGTTTTGAATCCAACAGTGGGAATGTTTGTCCCAGATTCTCTCCTGGGTGACCATACCTGCTTTTTCTTTAATGACAGCCCAGTCCTCATAGCTGTCAATATGCTCCTTGAGCCGGGAACAGAGCTGCACATTACCCACGTAATCCAGGAGAACATCAATGATCGGCCCGGCCCAGCGACTCATTTCTGGAGTAGACACCATTTCACAAAACTTCAAGGAAAAACAGATTGACTACAGTCAGTGGGACATGAATACACCCATGGAAACTGCAACAATAGCAACAGCCCTGACTGTATTGGTGGTCCCACCCTTCTACCAGCTGTGAGGGCAATTACTGGTTTCCCCCCAGGAAACTTCAATTAAAGCCTCTTTTTTTGCAACTGAGGGCAGAATCCCCTCTTTACAACCACAGGAGGACACAAAACTCTGGTGGAGTCCTAGCTCTGGAGCATGGAAAGGATGCTGAATTGTTTATAGGGTCCAAAGGTCCTACTTCTGCAGCAATGGGAGGGTGGAGGAGTGCTCACAGCTTTGCCCCAAGCCAGTAAGAGAGCTGCTGAAAGATCCATGCAGCCCTGGGCACTGTGACCCAGCGTGCTGGGTCCCTTTCCCTTCTTGGGAAGATTTGTGTGGGGCAGCTGTGCACAAAGAAGGCTTAGGGAAAGACAGAGATTCAGCAGAGCACAGCACCTCCTACTTCTGGTGAACCAACTGGTATTTGCAGTTTTTGGGGACCAAGCACCTCACTAGAAACAAGTCTGGGGAAATCTCTGCAGAGATGAACTATCCTGGGACTAGTACAGAGCAGAAGCATCTTCCTCACTCAATCCTGGATCAGGCAAATCTTTGTGAGCTGCAGAGTACTCAGAGCCATTGCATGGAGGGCTGCTATGGAGATACTGAAGAACAGACTTAAGGACCTGACTTTAAGCAGTCTCGTTTCAAAGAAGTAGTGACTTCTCTTCCCACTTTAATCTAAATATGTATATTATATCACACAGCTTGATCTATCTCTGTTAGGGTGCTGCATATGATGAAGATATCTGTGGACTTATCTGCACGTGAGCAGTCAGAAAATTTAAGATTAATTAAATCATGTGATGTGGATGAGAACTCAGGCACATGGCTGAACCCAATTGAATGATGGTGGCTTAAGCACCATCTATCAGCTTAGTCAGAGACTGTCTGCAGGTACCTTCCAAGCCCACCCCAAACAGGAAAGAAAATGCACCAGCTTAAACCTCTTTCACTTTAAGCTCCTGTAACTAGATCACATTTGATTATACATGCATGAATCCTAACTCAAAATGCATTAAACTCTTCTGTGGATACTCTTATTCAGAAATAAAATTATATTAGCTCACCTAGGAAAAAATAAAGTTGCAGAAAATTATAAGGCCATTTTATTCAAGGTGACAGCATTCACAGAGGTGTTTACTATTCTGACTTTTTTCTTCACTGAGCATCACCATGTAATGTTTCCTAGGAAAATTAGATACAGTAATGTCGGGAGGATCCTAGCAGACATCCCACATTTTTCTACCTGGACCACTTATAGGAAGTTCAGTTTAGTGTACCTGGCTGTCATTCTCCAGGGCACGTGCCATTGCCATGCAGTTACCTCTAGGATGTGCAAACTGAGGATCTGCCCTACTACCATCAAGCAGTAACTCCACTTTGTCAGAGTTTAAATGAGGACACATTTAGGGCAGTAAAACACTGGATCTTACTGCTCTTCTTGTCTCTGCCAGAGAGCTTGCCTGCTTTTTTCTCTCTTCCCTATTCACAAGCTCAGTCTACAAAAACGTTTTCTGGAATAAAAAAGTTCCAAAACATGTTGCAGGAAAAGCAGCACAGCAAAACGAAGTAAATAATTCAAACCAGCAGCTACAGGCAATGGGATTGACTCAGGGACAAAGCAACTCTGAGCCTGCAGTCTCGGTAGGCCCCCGAATGCCCTCTCGCGGCAGTGGGATATTTCACTCCCCATGCTCACAGTTTGGACACTGCGATGCTGGAAATGTGGAGTGAGACAGCAACCATTTTTCTATGTTCGTTTTCTCCAGGATACATTCATTTAGCAACAACAGTAATGATTTATAGTTATGCATTTTTCAAATCCACTTCCAGTAGCTCATAATCTTTTCTGTATAAAGACTAATCATTCAGATTTATTATCCTTTGGTAAGCTTATACAAGAAAATAAAAAATGCATATCTTTTGTGAGGAGAAGGCTATACTTTCATAAGATCCTCTATATTTCAGAATACAAACCATATCACAACTATGTCATGAAGCTACACCACACAAGCCTTACTCTTATTAGCCAAATTCCTAGCACTAAGAAGCAAATTTAAAGTAATATCAGAGGGAAGGGATTGCTTTTTCTCTGTATGCATTTGTCCCTCACTGGTCTCTCTCCAGGCACAGACATAATTTTACACAGCTTTTGCTACTTCTGCCTCATGTGGTCTGACCTTTGAAGTGATGACTCTGTTTGTGAGTGACCTAATATTTTGTTAGGCACTAAAAGTAGTTTTAGGTGAGATCCAGAGGAAAAAAAAGTGCTTAAATAAGTGAAAGCAGAACTGTTTTTGAGTGGCTAAGATATTATAGAGGGCTACAGAGAAATCCTCTCTCCTTGCCTTGGAACTCCAGTCCTCTGTTCACTCTACAAGCTACCATATCATAGTTTCAAAAACCAGAGATGATCTATTTTATTATTTTTTCTTTGACAAAAATGTGGTTTCCTGGAGCAATTTTGCTGTGACAAACACTCTCAAGAAGACGACAGCTCTGTTTGGGATAAGAGATTATTTTAATGGATTCTTACAATCCTCTTTCTAAGAAGTCTGTTTGTTTGCTTCCCAGACATGTTATTGGACAGTAAAGTCTTTCGGAAGACATGACTGATAAAAAGGTCAAGATTTCCTAGGATCTTTTAATGTTTTCCTTTATTCTTTCCACCACCAAGGAGAATTTATTGGTGACCGTCTCTTTGGGCTAAATAACGCTTTCTTCTGAATCCCTCAAAGCTACACTTAAACTAGATAGAAGCTGATTTATATCTTCCCTGATTATATGCAAAATAGAAAGACTGCTATGCTGAGATGTCTTTGTTGAGTTGCATGTTGCAGGATAGCAAATTTTGATTGGAAGGTCAGATTTTGTTTGGAATATACTAGAAGGAGTCAATATACAGACATCAGGGGGGAAAAAAAGTGTAATCCGAAATTCTGCAAAGTTCTTTAAGAGATTGAGAATCCAATTCCAGCCCAATGGAAGCTGAGCCCAGGTGCACTTTGGAAAGGACTACAAAGATACATATGCAAAATGTGGATATCTAAAACTGTAAGTGGCTTTGAAAATATGAAATCATGGATCTAAATCTCCTAATCTGTTTTGAAAACTTCAAATATAATGATAGCTAATGTAACAATTTACACTCTTTCTCCAGGGCTGCTTATCCAGTAGACTCGGAAATTGCAACTATTTACATTCACTAGTTCACCCTCATAAAGTGAAGCACTAGACAATTTTACTTTAACCAGGAGTTTAAATTCTGTATCAGACAAAACAAACCTTAAAGAGCAAATAAACCAAGCAGGTTTCTACTGCCCATATGCTGCC
Organism: Balearica regulorum gibbericeps; assembly: GCF_011004875.1. Taxonomy (NCBI): domain Eukaryota; kingdom Metazoa; phylum Chordata; class Aves; order Gruiformes; family Gruidae; genus Balearica; species Balearica regulorum. The sequence goes on along the minus strand of NC_046188.1, from coordinate 17,319,870 downwards.
ATCCATATGCTACTGCCCATATGACTCTGCCTGTCAAGAAAACATGCTTCACTCCTGGCACCTCAGGTCCAGAGAAAAAGAATATCGTAGATCTGATGGCAAGGCTGTCAAAATGGCTATAATTCACTGCAAATTCAAGCTAGGGCCACAGGGGCTGTTTCCTACCCTCCTGCTGTCATTGAACATGGACTCAGAACATTCACAGACTCTTATTGAGCCCTTTTTTTCTGTAAATAAAGTAGCAATAAAGGCCTCTTCTCTCACAGGAAAGTTAGGAGAAAAAATACATTAAAGTTGTCAAGATGCATGGGTAGGAGAGGTCCTCAGAAGTCCTGGAGGTAGACTAGGCAGTGCTTACCTGTACTACAGTTGGTTCCGTGGGCAGCTGAGGATCATTAAGTCTGTCCCGTCTGTAATTTAATGCAGGGTGTGGGCCATTTCCATACTGACACTCAAAACAGGAACCTGCGTCACAGCCCAGATCCAGAAGATACTTCAGCACAGAAAGGTACTTCATCGAAAACATGATGGTAGCTGGAAATGCAGTGGGATGGCTTGATATATAGGCATCAATGTTTGCTCCATGGTCAAGGAGCAGTTTCATGGTCTTCAGGCAGCCGTGGCGGATGGAGATGAGTAATGGGTTGATGAGGTCAACATTGGGGTTGGCTCCAGCTTGCAGCAGGACTTCTGTGGCATAGATGTTGTTGTTAAAAACAGCAAAATAGAGGGGAGTGGTGCGCCTGTCCTCATAAAGGCAGGATCGTTCGTTGGAGAGGGTGGTGTTTACATCATAGCCAGCATCGATCAGCTCTTCCAAGATGTCATCATTGTTGCGTTCAGCTGCTAAGTGCAGGGGGCTGATACCGCTGCGCTTGATGCGGGTGCGACTGGTCACAGGGATCAGCATGGAGACAATCCTGCCAGGTGGAGAGTCAGTGAACAGCAGTGAGCTCTAGGGGATCTAGGGGATCTACAACCATACAGCAAATTGTAGCTGTATGGTTGTAACTATAAGAGAGATCCTGCTAATTTGGGTACAGGAACAACTGTCTCTGAAACCAGCGTGTGAACTTGAAACCTGTTGACAACTCCCGGTGTTCCTGCCTTGCCAAAAATGTGAGTTGCATGACCCCCTCTTTCATGGAGGAACAAGTGTTTTTGAAATTATCACCCAGTTTCTATGAGGTAATGGCAGCTACAGGGGCAGTTACGATGGAAGAGGCAACATGCCGGCACCTCACCTACCCTGTTGTAACTGTCTTAGGTGCCACAGCACAAATGGCAGACACCCAGCCAGGATCTCCCAGGCATTCTGCACCTTCATCATCGTGCTGCGGGTAGGACTGGAGGAACAGGCACATGGCCTCTGGCCTGAAGTGCCAGCAGGGAGGCTGTATCTCCCCACCTTCATTGGGATTGCTTTATTGCTCATCAGAGAAGGGTGCCAACACAAGGCATCCTTGTCTGTGACTCCTGGGTCACAGCCACAGCAAGAGGCTTGAGACCAGAAAGGAGGTGAAACCAAACCTTCCTTTGCAGGATTGAGCTAGGATGAACTACATATTTGGTTTCCAGTTATTACCCTGGATTGATCCCCATCCTGGAGGCCCTCACTGTGTGGCTTTTGGCTGTGACAAATCCATGGGGCTATCAACATCCATCCCAGATCATGGGGAGCCAAAAAGACAATTAGGAAAGGGGAGAAAAAGAAATAAAATTATTTTCCAGGCTGGTTTCCATGCTTTAGCCCAGGGAGAAAAAATGTACAGCCAAGTCCTAAACCCCAGTAATCAGGGATTGCTATTGGAAAGTGTGATATGGCCTTAAACACAGTGACATAAATCAAGCTGTTCTCATTACGTAATGTGAAGTTCAAATATATGATGTACAGGAGCCCCACAGTCAAGAGTCTGTGATCATTTTTATGTCTCCATAGGTGTCATTGGAGCTGCATGACCAACACCATGAGTTTAACCCTCATTTCCTGCTCATAAAGATGGGTAGTTTAGCCAAGGCACTAGGTTGATTCTGTAAATACAGACAAGTCACCTTAAGCTACTTCCAGAAAGAGACTAGGGACAATCCAACTTGAGTCTGCCTACTGTCTTGGGAGATGCTCATGCTCCGTCTATAATGCCTGTGGAAAGAGGGATATCTAAAAAAGGAACCTGTGGTAGCCAGCAAACTAAGCACACCTTTTACTCCTCTTTTTCCCTTGCAGACTCCTCTATCTAGCAGTCAATAGCTCTTCTAACACACAAACATGCAAATCTCAGTTTGCTACCATGTAGTGTGTCTCCTTTAAAATGCTGCGTATCTTCAGCTTGACTGCAATGGCTGGTCCCAACACTGGGCCCTCAAATATATATTTGCATAATGAACTAAGCCATATATAAGCACTAGTCTCAGGAAAACCTTTGTCTGTGATGCACTGGGTGATCCTGTGAAAGACTGAGCCTCCAACGCTCCCAGGAGCTGAAATAAGAGTTGAAGAGGCATAACACTTTACAGGATTATGTTCCTATTTACATGATGGACTGTTGATGTCTCCAGGTTACTTCTACATCTCATTTTTAAACAAAAAGACTTTTTCAATTACGTAAATATCTTGGGAAATTAAGTACAGGGTTTTTTTTTGTTTGTTTTTTTTTTTTTTTTTTTTTTTTCTCCAAGCAGCCTCACTAATGTGTCCTGTGACACAAGGGAGCAGGAGGTTTGGGTGCTGGTGAGCTGGCAACTTCCCACCATTAGCCAAAGTTCTGTAAGAGTCATAATAACAAAAAGGGCACAGAGCACTGTGAGGACACCATGCCAAGTGCCAGCATTAGTCACCCATGATCAACTGTTTTGAAGATTTAAGGGTCTGTTTTGTTCTTTCCCTCCAGCACATGTGCTTCAGCCAGCTCTTCACATCTGAGTTAAAGAGGCACTGCACCATTTCTGTCTGCAAGGGGAGCTGAACCTCACTGCAGGGGTGCCACACTGAGGCTCTGCATCCAAATGCTGCGGTGTCCCAGACTTCAGTATGCTCCCTGTACCCCAGATTTATTTTGGGAGGAAAAGCAGGAAGCATCAAATTTGTATCAGAATTTAATTTTATAGCTTGAACCTGTCTGTCTTCCTCATCCTCCAAAGTGAGTTCGTTTAGTAATATGGTGCCTCCACCTCTGCAGTCTTTCCTGTCTGTCTAGAGGGAGAAGGCAGCTCAAGTGAAGGCAGCGAAGGCCAGACAAGCCAAAGCACATCCCACGTCCATCACAGGGCTGAGCTTCATGTACAGTTTTGAAATAGTGCCGAGTTTCCCCTCATCCCTGACACTTACTTCTGCGATTTCTATTTATTAGAAAGTATATGGAGGAGGCAGAGCATCCTTAGTATGAGTGTGCCAAGAGTTTACTGACTGGCATTTATTTAATAAATCCTCCCACACTTCACAAACTCTTCCCTTCTCAGCATCTCAATTCCGAGGGGGAAGGAGTTAAATGACTGCTTGTGATTGTCCTACAGCTGATGAGATGACCCTTATGAATTTCAGGTCAGTATTGACAAGGTGTCACTTAAAATAAACAAACACCAAGCAACAAGAGTTGACGGTTGAGCCTTGGGACCATATTCTTGGCTTTTTGATGGTAGGGAGCCTTCATGCTCTGGCAAAAAGTTGAAGCATGGAATTCCTGCAGAATTACGTATTAAATCTGCAGGAATACAAAGAGAGGTCACTGTGAAGGGTGTTATTTTACTGAATACCAAAGGAATTAAGAATGATCAGCCAATTGGGCTAAAGCTTTGTCATTTAGATAAATATTTATAAGAGAATATCTTTTTCTTTTTTCTTTCTTTTGCACTTAGTTTGCAGCAGTTGTGCACAAAAATTTGTGCTCAGTCTTTTAGAAGTGAAGGAACTCAGAGTTTGGGCTGAATTCTGGTCTCATTTATGCTGGTGGTTGTTGGGAATAATAGATATGAAATCTGATTGAGGCCCTTTCTTTTATAACATGGGGATGGACTCAGGTTGCAGAGTTTCCATGTAAATGTCTTTTCAGGTCGGGGTGTGGAACTGTAGAGGGGAGGAAAACATTCAGAGAGCTGGTCCAGACTCTATATACAAATTGGATTCAGACCAACTTACTGTACTTTCAGATTAACTTTTTTGAAAGTGAGCAACTGGAGCTGGGCTCTGTCTCTGGCACATTTCTCATTAAAAATGTGTTTATTTTCAAGAAAATGTCTCTGTAACTCAAACCCCAAAGAAAATTTTGAATCATGCCTGCATTAGTGTATGCAGGGTATTCATGTACATGCTGTAAGCATATAAACCCATTACATAAATTCACACTGGGCTGCCCTCTACAATACAGAGCTTGCACAAAGAAGCAGTCCTACCTACTCCAACTACAGAAAATTAATATCCTCGGGTCTATCAAACTGATTTGAGAAGCTTAATTAGCAGACCTAAATGCCAGCATAAAAGATGCTGTGGGAAGGTGTAGTGCTGTTAAAAGTTTTCGTTCCTCAGACATTGTGAAATATGTAAGAATCTGCTCTAGCCCTTGTTTGTAAAGATAGCTTTACTATCCAGAAACAGTCTTTGCAGTTGGATATACTCTCTCCTTTGACTATTGCTGATACAAACTATCGCCTATTCTGATAGAAACTGTGATAGTCAGAAGCATCCACTACAGTCACCAAAAGGGTCTGTCACTGCAAGACATGACTGTGGTTTGCAAAAATAGCTATGGGCCACTGGCCCTTCCAGCAGCAAGGGGTTAAAGGCAGGAGCTGAAACTTGCCCTAGGATCAGAAATAAATGCTGAGGAGTTCGGGCTCAGAAACATGCTGCAATGTCCCATGTCTTGAAAGAGCTAGGTAAACATGATTTACATGACAGTGCATCAATCCCATCCCTAACAGCATCTTCTAAACTGATATCCTTTATCACAGGCTTAGTAGAGTTTCTCCCTCTCCTATAAACACCTCTACTTCAAAGGACTGGTAAATCTACCCAATTCCTGGTTTATTTTTTTCCATTAGTTACTTTTCTCACCATTTAAAGAATGTGCTCAGCTCTATCCCAAACACATTTCATTTCAGAAACAAACCACTGGATCTTTTTATGCATTTGTCTGTTACATTTAAGAGTCATTTAATCACTCACGAATAAAGTATATTTTCCAGACCATGAGTAATTCTTGTACTTCTTTTCTGAAGCCTTTCCAATTTCCTGAAAGGTTTCTGAAAGGGAGGATATCAGAACCGGACACCATATTCTAGCAACAATCTCACTAATGCCCTAGAGATTCACTTAACCACTTCCCGCTGTCAGCATCTGAGTTATTGTTAATAAAACCTGAACACACTAGAGATGAATGCAGCATGTTCTGCTTGTGCACAAGAATCACAATGGGCTCATGTAGGAAAATGATTGCAAACTGTGCTGCAACAGCTATTGAGGACTAACGCCCCCTTGCCCCCCTCCCCCCGATGCTTTTTTATTCTATCGCAAGCCTATTTAGTGGAGCTCAGTTTAATCTACTTCCAAGATACATGAGGTTATTTAGCTGTAATAGGTGATATCTCAGCAAGGCTAAAGGAATCTTGCACCCCACATTCCTGCTCACCCCAACCCATCCCATCCCAACCCACAAACAAACTCTTCAGTTTATAGTTTCCAACCTGAGCTCTGCAAGTGGAAAGCCCAGTTCTCAACTGGCAGCTCACTTGCTCGCAATGCTCAGAATCAGATCTGGGACATTACATTCCCCTTTTCATAAGGACTTTGGATTCTGGTCTAAAAGATGAAACTATGAAATGAACTAAAACTTACTCGCAAATCCCTTTTTTGGCTGCTATATGAAGAGGTAACAGGCCATCCTTATTGGCTTTGTTAGCATCTGCTCCTTGGGACAAAAGAAACTCCACAATAGGTATGTGTCCATTTTTACAGGCTTCATAAAGAGCAGAGGCATTGTCACTGGCTTGAGTATTTATATCAGCACCTAGGAAGGAAAAAAATCTTTGTAGCACCCAAAGGTTACAATCAGATGGAAGGAAGGTGCTTTGAATGAACACACACGTCTGCATGACACTGCAGCTACAAAATGAGCTGGACGGGGATGTGAATGAGATCATATCAGAGGTGATACCGTCATCAGTTATATACACTTATATCATAGATCTCCACTGGCTTTTAATATTATGTAAATTTTACGGGGGAGAGTTTAACGTGGGTGGCAACCATTAGCTCCCAATCATGAATCCAGGCTCCATTCAGCTGTAGCCCAAAGACAAGAAACTTTAAAATGTGCTGTTCTTTATATAGCATGGCCTTTTCTTTAGACACTGTAATTCCATTAGTATTTATGTGTTTAGTTTTGTGCTATTCCTGAGAAGGAGTTTGGACTAGGTTATCTCAATAGGTGCTCTCCAAAATTCTGTGGTTATGTATTTATGATATATGTTCCTTGTACCTTGAGTACTGTGTTCAGTTTTGGGCTCCTCGCTACAAGAACAACATTGAGGTACTGGAGCGTGTCCAAAGAAGGGCAATGAAGCTATTGAAGTTTCTAGAGCACAAGTCTTATGAGGAGCAGCTGAGGGAACTGGGGCTGTTTAGTCTGGAGAAAAGGAGGCTGAGGGGAGACGTTATTGCTCTTTACAGCTACCTGAAAGGAGTTGTAGTCAGGTGAGTGTTGGTCTCTTCTCCCAAGTAACAGGGGATAGGGTGAGGCCTCAACTTGCACCAGGGAGGTTTAGATTGGATATTAGGAAAAATTTCTTCACTGAAAGGGTTATCTAGCATTGGAACAGGCTGCCCAGGGAAGTGGCTGAGTCACCATCCCTGGAGGTATTCAAAATACATGCAGATGTGACGCTTAGGAACATGGTTCAGTGGTGGACTTGGCAGTGTTAGGTTTATGGTTGGACTCAATGATCTTAAGGGTCTTTTCCAAACTATATGATTCTATGATTCTATTTATATTTATACATATTATTTATACTATATATATTCACACTATAAGTACATTTATACTATATTTTAATTTTAATAGATATCCAGGCTAAAATAGGACACTATAACATGACATCTACAAGGTACCAAGTAATAATTCTGATCAGCTTTTATTTGGGCACGCCTTAGTCAATGAATATTTCATTTCAAAACTCAACACCTGAGGCCATATCTTTTCATTTCACGAGGGTTCAAGTTAGGCTCCAAATGGTAAGTTTTACCAAAAAAGGATAAATATTACTAATGAGCTACTAGATTATTTGGGGCATTTTTTTCTTGAGCTCTCGTGTATGCTTGGCTTTATAAACAACACACAAGAATAAACCAAGACCTAATACTTTTTGGCCACAATCAATTTGGAGCCTAGATTTTTCTGCGCTAGATACTTAAGGCCTGAAAGCCTGGGTTTTGACTGTAGTATACTGTACTACGGTGTCCTCAGGAAGGCTGCTCTATGTGTATTCTAAATGGGAATGACAGGCCAGTGGAGTTTTGCTTCTAAACTCCAATAAAGAAGCCAATCAGTCTCCTGTTTGATCATGAAAATTCCCTGCCAAAGAGAACATTTCCCTGTGCTCTCACCCCAAACCGAAACATCTGTGTTGTGTTTGGCCCTTTGAAGATGTTGTAGCTGGAAACATCAGGAGAATTGCAGTGACAAAACATAACACAGGACTACGTTCCTAATGAAAAAGAAATGAAAAAGAAACCCTTTTTATGATGAACATTGCTCATTGTAAACAATGCAGTGATATCATTCCTGGGGTTCTCAGAGGAGCTTTTTCTGGGCTTGAAATAAGTGGACTGTTTTATTGGATTTTCTCCTGTGTATTTTTCTCAAAATTGAACTTTAAGGAAATCCTAATATCTATCTAAGTTGAAACACAAATCACATTCTGGCTTAGTTGCTAAAATTGTAGGCAGTATGATGGACTAACTGGTCATACAAAACTGACTTGACAATGCTAGGTGTACAGCAGAACATTCCCGAACTCTCATATCTTTCTTAGCCATACTAACTGCTTCAGAAGTTTTTCTTATCTTCATTACTGTTTACCTCTTGTTTCAGAAGTGCAGGACCCAATTCTTACCTACATTGAAGATATTAGCCCACAGTGAGAATAAAGTATGCCTCAGAATAGTAGTAAAGTATGTTGTGCTTATTGTAAAGCTGTTTTACATGAGTGGAGCAGTGAAAGATAGATTTAGCGTTAACTAGCATCAAATTCACTCTGTTTATGTGTTTGAACATACACGCATGGAGAGAGTGAGTCTGCTTCTCCTTGGCGTAAATCCGTTAACTATACAATAGTACTTTATCTATTTTCAGCAGGATTCAGTAGTGGAGGAGAGCTAACCTTGCCTATCACTGCACATGTTCCTGAGCAGATGGGGTTGGCTAATGTTCAACTTCTGCCATCTATTACCACCTACAGTTGTCTTTTATGACTGATTGGATTTTAGACTACATGTGTGCAGCAATATGGGTTTTGCAATGCAATTAGAGAGCACCATATTACTTCCCAAAGTAGGTGACCATGAATGAATGCTGAAGAAGTGCATTTGTCTAGACCATGCTCTCTGAAAGACCTTACACAATTCAGCCATCTGGAGCAACAGTGTTTCAGCACCTCTGAAGGCTAGGTCTTGTCTCCAGAGACAGAAAAACTGAGCCACTTTGAAATATTAAGAATGAAATGAGTAAAGGCATGTCATGGCACAACTGTACTTACCACATTTTGCCAGGTATCTCAAAGCTTCCAACTGCCCACTCTCAGCTGCCACAAATAAAGAAGTGATCCCATAGGCGTTTGCAGACTCAATCTTGGCACCCCCTTTCACGAGGATATCAATAATCTCCAGGTCATTTCTGGAGACAGCCTCATGGAGAGCTGTCCATCCTCGATTGCAACGATGGTTGGTATCAGCGTTGTACTGTACCAGGAGTCTTGCGGCCTCTGCATTCTTGCGCTCACAGGCTGTTTTGGAGAAAAAGGGAAGTGATTAGGACAAGCTTTTGAAAAGAGTCTGGGTGTTGTGTTACCTGTTTCATGTTGCATAAGGCAATATAACACAACTAGACCAGAGCGAGTAAGACCAAAGAGCCATCTAGGTCAAGATGAGGGCCAGGAGTGCTGCCAAACGACATTGTCTGGGGCTTGCAAAGGATGTGGCAGTGAAGCCAATCTTCCACCAGGACCTGGGGGAGGCTAAGCGTCATGTGCAGGACTGAGGGGAATCCAGCCCAGCACATTTGTACCACCTGGACACCACAGTGACACAGGGAGGTGACAAGGTGTGGGAGATCTTTTATAAAGAACAAACGTGTTACAGAAATCACATGACCTGAACACTTCCTTTCCAAATTCTGAGCAAACTGACTGTATCTTACTGCAGATAAAGCTCCATATAGACAAGAAAATTAAAAAAAAAAGCCCAAACCAACAGTGGCCCAAAAAGGATCCTTCGAAAACAATAATGGTGTGAGTCAGTAGCATTCCCTTAGCCTGCAACAATTTATAGTTCAGGATCATCCTGAGCTAAGGGTATTTTCTTGATAATTAATAGTATTTTATTGATTTTTATTCTACCAATTTGTTCCATTGCTTTTTGAATCCCAAATCATGAGGCTTCCTACACACCTTTACTGTAGGACCCCAAAGCAAAGGTGCCTAGAATAAGCAGCCACATTTACGCCCAATTAGCATTTGTTTTACAATGTGCACATAGAGAGGCCAGCACATTCCATAGCAATTGTGGGGTTTTTTTTGAAATCATAGTGTCTTTTTCTCACAGAGGTCCTGCCTTTTGGTTTTGTTTCTTCCCTTGGGACATTGCCATGGCTTCCTCTCCCATACACAGGTGTCACATACGTGTACTGAAAGCAACTATCTGATTAGACACTGCTTTAATTACCTATGCATAGCTCTGCAGAGTTTAATTTGCTTCCATACTAGGGATGAGTAATTTGTTATGATAATTTTTTCACTCTTTTCTTGCTGGAGGATAGACCAGAAGATTTTTACACATTTAGTACATTCTTAATAACAGTTTTTCTCTGCCTAAAGGGTGCTTTCATTTTATTGTTATTATAATTGTTATTATTCTTATGAGTACTACTACTACTACTACTGTCACGACTGCGTGTTTATGCACAGTTGAACAGCTTTCCTTTAGCTAAATATAAGCCAGAATTTTAAAACTAAAGTATTTTAAACTGAGCATCTCTAATGCCAGGCATTCAAAGTTGGAGGCAAGATTACTGCTGAAACCAGTAATATGTTCTTTTTAATGTTTTAAAGCACTGAAAATAGTCATACCAGGAGGAGTCAATAAAAGGGGGAGGGACACGAAGGTGTGAGACATCATTTCCTTCTCTGAATCTTTTTGATATCATGAATATAATGCTAAAGAAAGTGTTCTCCCTGACTAGTAGCAAAGTTATATGTCCATGTTAAATACTTTATCCACCTCACTGAATTGTTTATAACTTTATGCATCTCCCATAGTACACAGCCTGGCCTGGCCCACAGTATATGAATCACTGGCATGACTACAGTTACTATACCCTCACATCTTATTTAGTTCCCACTGTTTAGAAAAGCATACATATTCCTGTATTATCCAGCTTTCCCTAAGTTTGGGACATTGTGCAGACATCCTGTGCTGAGAAGACCCCACCAAACATCACAACCCCCACCCTCAGCTCCAGATTGAAGCCTGCACCCCGCAGGGCAGCGACTTAATCCTGTCTCTGATGTGGATGAGAAAAAAGGCCATGGCGTGGCAGGTCAGACATGGGAGATGCAGGACTACTGGAGGGAGGTATAAAATGGGAGCTAATTGCTGAGTTTCGGCCCTGCATCACAAACAATCCCGCAGCTCTGCCTCGGTGGTGCCAGAATTGCTCAGCATCCCTGGAAAAGCAGCCGCTCACCTTTGTAGAGCGGCGTTTCTCTGGCCTTGTTGGAGATGTCGGGCTCGGCCCCAGCCTGCAGTAGGGTGAGCAGGCAGTCCAGGTTGCCCCGGCTGGTGGCCAGGTAGAGAGCTGTCTCCTCGTTGAGGGTGCGCTGGTCGATTGTGCCAGGGTATGCTGTGAAGAAACGGCGAGCCCAGAGTCATTACGGCATGCAGTGCATAAGTATCTGCAGCACCATCACCTTTCAAAATCCTTGGAGATTTAGGTGAGTTTTTGTTGCTTATTCCTTCTTTTCTTTTTCCTTGTCCATGAACAAAGTTAAGAGTATACTATAAAGTTAGTATAACTGAGATTAAAGTACCTAAACCAGTCACTGGCTCAGATTAAAATGTTCAGCTATGGCCACTAGTGATGCAGAAAGCTGCTGAGGTATGCGCTTCCATAGCAGTTTGAAAACAAACTGTAGTAGTTAACCACCTTCAGTCACCAGCAAAGAGGTACTGGGCTGGATCTCTGGCTAGTAGGAAGTGGGGTAATTGTTCAGCTGTGGCAGCCAAGCAGCTCACAACAGCCACAAGTTCAGCCACAAGGCTTTACTGTGAGAAATCCAGGGCTTGGCAAGATGTATCCAGATATCATGTTCTCCTGAAGTCCTAACTTTTAGAGGCTTCAGTCTGGAAACCTATTCTCAAAGAGAAGGTGAAATTAATATACACTCAGAGAGCTTGGATGGGGCTTTGAGCAACCTGGTCTAGTGGAGGGTGTCCCTGCCCATGGCAGGGGGGGTTGGAACTAGATAATCTTTAAGGTGGCTTCCAACCCAAACCATTCTGTGACTTTATGAGGTGGAAAAAAAAGCTTCACGCACAATCCCAGGCAAGGACTGGGCTGCTTCTAATTCTGCTTTTTAGTTTCTTCATATTCTTCTTCTCCCTTTTGTAATGAATTAGTTTTAACTTCACTGACCTTTTTGCAACAGGCTCAGGCAACCCACTTGGCCATAGTACGCAGCTTCATGGAGGGGTATCCAGCCGTCCTTATTAGGTTCAGAAAGGTTTTTTCCTGATTTCATCATGTTACATACTGCTTTTTCATCTCCATCCTTGATTGCTGCCACTACAGGGTCAAGTTCTCTTTAAAACAAGATTAAAATCTGATTATTGCTTCCTTCGTTATTGAGAAGCTGTTTTTGGCAACATCACTGTATCATTTGGCCAAAATAGTGAACCCCTAAAGTCTATATAATAATTATTTGTGTCCCTAAGTTGTCTTGCTACAGGGCCTGTGGAGGTAAAATTTGACTACTCTGATTTGGCCATTGACAACAGAAGAATCACTGGGTGGAGGTGCTGATCTCTTTCCTGACAGTGTAAGGAAGGTGTAGGTGTGATTAATCTCTGACATAAACACATTTTAGATATTTGGAGTTGAGGGAGACTAGCTCTACCCATGCTTTGTACGCTGCCATGAGCATCCATGGTTGTGATAATTACATCACCCTGCCATGTGTCAAGGTGTTTCTATATGAGATCTCTTAAACAAGATCAGCTTTGAAGACAACTGCCCCTGTTCATCCCTGAAGAAAATTTTAACTTTGATTTGCAGGCGGCTTATACCTAAAGCAGAAATTCTCCATAAATTGTGTTCTTGTATTTTAAAGATACTTCCTATTTCTGTTACACAAGGCTGTTTTCAGAAGTCAGCTGGACCAGTTATGAAGAAGGGAGAGTTCTGGTTAGAACATGTGAACGTTACAGCGTTGGTCTTGGCTCTCCTTTCTTCAGCCAGGGAGAATAAAAAAAAAATAGAAATCCATCCACCTAAATGAAATTCTGAACTTCCCTTTGTGACCACGCCCCAGAGATCCTCAGCTGTTATTTCAGCATTGAGTACTCAAATTTTCAAAAATGATAACCACTTCAGACTTTATAGGCCTTCAAAAATGTGTCTTTGGTGTTGCAATGAGACATGTTAGGTGCTTCACACTTCTGAAAATCTGGTCTTTAGAAGCATACTTGGCAGTAGACCCATTAGCTCTGTTGACAAGTGCACTCTTGTGAACCTCTTAGCCAAGTTAGTAGTTCTCCAAGTAACTGCATCAGTGAGGGGCCTCTGGAACCCCAGCTGGCACCTGGTGCCAAGCTGTGAAGTGGTTTGTGTTACGATCCGTTTGAACCCAGCAAACCACTGTCAGGCTTCACAGGGCCAAGTAACTTCTAGGCACAGGGAGTAAAAGGAATGAAAAAATATTTGGAAGGGACGGAATATTTTAAAGCCTCTTCATTGAAATGTGTAGAATCACTGAAAAGTGTTAAAGTAATATTTCAGTTTTTATCAGCAACACCAAAACTAATGTGAAAGTAATTTCTTTTGATGCTACCTAATTTTGAAGCTTTCAAGAAGAGAATCACTGTGAAAATCTACAAAAAGCATGAAGTGTGCTCCATGCCACCCAGAAGTGAGACACAATGAGCAGCCTACAAGCAAGGTTTGCTCTGACAAGCCTTCCCTTTGCCAAGCTTGCATTCTGCACAGTTGGAGCATCAACCCATTTCCCCAAGCTCTGTAAGAGCAATTGCAGAGCAAGGCTGACCTGGGCACACCAGTCCTTCTGCAGACCAACAGCAAGAGCCGCTGCGGGACTCCCTGCTCTGCTAGAGTCACAGCACTGCCTGGGAGTCACCGTACCACTGATCAGCCCTGCCTGCAGCAGGACCTGTCTCCCTCTTTCCACCCTGGGTTGACAGTGCCGACTGCACAGCAGAGGCAAGGAGCTGGTACCCTGCAGGCAATGCAGGCAGGATCCTTGCCCATGGTGGGCAGCGGCTCTGTGCATGGCACTGTGCTGCGCCTTCCAGCGCTAGCACCTGGTCCTGCTCCTGCTGAGCTGTGCTGGGAGAAGGCAGCCACTGCTTCCTTATTCTGAGGCACGAAATGGCTAAGCTCCAGGACAGCAAACACCACAAAGGAAGAAGCATTTTTCCAGTTCTAATGGGGACTTGCAAAAAACGAATGTGGGCTATATTTTCAGAGACAGAACAAGAGGATGTTGAAAATGCAGGAGGGTTTGTGGTTTGAACTACTTCTAAAGATAAAATCTTGCAGCCTTGAAGACAGAGAGACTGGGGAGGGAGATGCATGTCTCAAAGAGACTATTAGCATGGCCAGGGTAGGAATACAGCATGTGATGAAGGTCATGCAGGGCAGTGACGACAGGAACAACAAGAAATTCTGGTTATGACAGAAGGTCTAAAATGCTGCAACAGAGTGAGATCAGAGACAGAAAAGTATGGCCAGTTCAGCACAGGAGTCCTCAAAAAGCAGATCATTGGTACAACCCCTGCATTTAGTGAAGGTTACAGGAGCAGCACTGGATTTCATTGCCTTGTGGGGCTGGACAGACCAACAGCCTGAAAATCACGCAGGCATCATTAATTTCAGCTTGCCCAAAGGTACTCAGTCTGTGCCATAAACACTGATGTTAGCACTGAAAGAAAAGTCACCAAGCTGCTTCTCTGAGGATAGACTCAGGACCTGGAGCAGAAGCAGGTGAACACAACATGCGGTGTGCTGAGGAATGGGAAAAGACACCATTTACCAGGTGAAAAAGTATTTGGTGCCACTTGCTCCTTCTCTATAGCTGGAATCAGTGATCTCAAGACAGCAGAGTCACCAAAATAGCAACACTGGAATGGGGGGAGATATGGGACACAAAGCCAGGCATTTTGCCTGAGGAGATAACAGCTACAGCAGGCAGCTGCGTTCCTGGACACAGCCCACCCAGGAGAAATCGGCTGACCTCCTATCATCTGCCAGGCTGAGGTCCCACGCACACTGCTGTATCTCCATACTATTTAGAGCACCCTGCGGATTAAACCCAAAATTTGCTAGTTTTGTATAGATAATAGATTTTTATATAGGCATTTGAAATTGAGCATTTTGTTGAAGTCAGTTAAAAATGTTTGGCTGGAAGAGGAAGAGGAGGTGGGGGAATCTTTGTCTTTAAAAGCCTCTGGCAGAAGGCTGCTGGAGCCATCTGTCCTTCTGTGCAAAGGTTCATGTTACACGTGCAAGGCTGCTCACTGCGACCTTGGGATCTGGGCACACAATAGAGTTATGAGCGCTTAGTGAGTTACTGCATGCCAGGTGGGCCATGGCAGGGGTCTGTGCCTAGGGCTGACACACAGCAAATGCAAGGTGCATCACGTTAGCCGAGACCTCAGTGAAGGCAGAGGGTACGCCAGATCTGTGGTAGGGTTAAAAATGCGTGAAGAATCAGTTACTATTCTGCTTGAGCCCTCAGATGTTGAACAAAGCAAACTTCTGTCAGGCTCCTTGACCTTAAATGATTCCTGAGTAAGATGAGGGGGTTTGCTGGACCAGGCTGTAGATGCTTTAGCCAAGCAAATTCCAGATCAGTACAGAAAGTTTAATGAATCTCCATGTGAAATCCTTGTTTTCTGCCTGGCTCGTAGTGGGCTGTTATAAAAAAACCAACACATTCTGCTGCTTGGATTTTGTCAGATATAGCAAAAGAACAAGGAAGGAGGAAATGGAGGAAGCCTGAAGATCTGATGAAATCTTAACCTTATAGGTGAATCAAAAAAATTACTGCATCTCAAAGAC
The DNA here is from genome assembly GCF_011004875.1 of Balearica regulorum gibbericeps. Lineage (NCBI taxonomy): Eukaryota > Metazoa > Chordata > Aves > Gruiformes > Gruidae > Balearica > Balearica regulorum. The sequence goes on along the minus strand of NC_046188.1, from coordinate 17,304,313 downwards.
CAGGAGTCAAGATAATAAATACTCCTTGCAGAAGAGATGCATGGTGCAGTCAATTCTGAGTGCTACAGAAGAGGTTCAGTGGAGCGCAGAAGGGTTCAGGAAGCTCCTTCTTTTCCTGGCAGCCTGGTGAGACACAGGCAGCATGAAGGAACATCTCCCCAGGTGAAGCCAACTATCACCCCTTCCTGGCTCTGAGATCAGGGCTATAAACCAGTCATGCTTATCAATCAGCTTTATCCCAGCCTTCCTTGTGGACTGAATTCTATTGACCTATGTGATGCAGAAGCAAAGCCTGCCCTCCAGTCATCACACCCAGAGCAGGAGAGAGGCATGCAAGGCGTGCAGAGCACTTAATGAGAGGATGCCAGTGTGACCAAGAGATGCTGGCAGGTGACAAGGGATGAGGGAGGCTCCATGTTTCAGCAGAAAGAGGTTTTTACATATGTCAGGGAGGGCAATGTCAGTGGAGGGATGGGGACAGAGCCCGGATCAGCCAGGGTGCAGGGTGAGGTGGGGGATACTGTAGAGCTGGGTGAGAGATGAAAGGAAGAAGAGTGGTGGAGGGGTAGTCACTGCAACCATGCATCCAGGGAGGAACTTGTAAGATGGATAAAACAAAGTGGATTTGAACTGGGTAGATAAAAAGGGCAGGGAAGAGTTTTCTGCAAGATACAGAGAAGTGCTGCCTACAACACTTTCTCCTTTTCATCTAATAAAGGCAGGTGACTACATCTACTCTGCCCTGCAGAGCTGTAATGAACCCATCATGGTCCAGACGTTTCCACTACACACAGGCAGAGCTCGGGCCACTCCTTTGCCTGTCTGCTTTCCTCGTTCATGACTGTGTTCCCCTAAGCTTATTTATGGTCTCTGCCAACAGCAAAGTGTGGCCAGGAGGATCAAAGTCAGTCAAGCTGGTTTCCCCCCTTGGGCAGGTAAGATGTGGTACAGCTCCCCAGCAGCCCTCCTCGGTGTGGCAGGACAGTGCAGGTATTGCTGGGAACAGGCACAGCATCTTGGGAGCATTTATAAAATATTTACTTTGAAGGACCAGACTTTCTCACCCTGTTTATATACTGCAGTAAAATGTTTGTTTTTCCCACTGTTCCCCACGGTTGAACCATGAACTTAATTCCAATGCAGTTACTATCAGCACCTGCCTGCCTCATCTACTGTGTTGACGCGGGAGCCAGCCTATATAAATAAACCACAGCACAGGCATCCCTTCCCTGCTGTCCTTGTCACCCCAGAGCTACTGAATGACCCAGAGTCCCCAGGACACGTGCACTGGAGGGATGGAGAGGGATGGAGGGGGAGAAGAGAAGAAGGGAGGTTCGAGGTGGGTGACCTGCAAGAGCCTGTGCATGGTTCATGGCAGCTGGGAGGTCGGAAGGAAGAGCGGGAAGGCAGCGAGGGTGCAGTGCAGGTATCAGCAAGACCCCTCTAAGCAGTTCATGAACTCCTCCAGATGAACACCACCATCTCCCCCCACCAGACACCATTGCTACCCAGAAGAGCTGGCTCAGGGGAAAAGTGGGTAGTAAGGCTTATTTTGACCGCGGGGGAAAGCAGGAGAGGGAGAGGAAGGCACTTACACGGGCTGGGATGTGCTGAACAGGCTGCCATCGTACCTTCGCCTGACCCCCCAGGCTCCCCCAGAGCTGGACGGCTGAGCACGGCCTCTCGGCTGGACTGCCAATCTGGAGTGGCGATGACATGAATGAAATAAAGAGAAATACTCCGAATAGGAGAAACAGGTCATGTTGAGGCAGAAACAGAGACACACATCCACAGAGATGGAGTGAGAAAGCCTGCCGGTCAGGACTTTGAATAAAAGCAGATGGCCACAGCTTGCTCTGTGCTGGATTCAGCTGCTTGCTCGGCTTGAGATTATTTTTGGCCCTCTGAGGAAGCGTCAGGGGATTCAAATGACCATATAAGACAACAGTGAGGTTAACCCTACCACCACCGCACAGGAAGCAGGCACGAGGCGAGGTGACATTCATCACCTCTGAAGTGCTACGCAAGCAGGTCGGAGGCGGGGGCGGAGGAGGACCCAGGGCACCCGGGTGCTGGCTCCATTTCCAGCCCAGCTCTCCCAGGCAGCAGAAGAGTTCAGCAACGCTACAGATCCGGAGCTACAAGCTGTAAAGTTTTTCCCTCCAGTGGGAGGTCAAAAGCTGCTGGGCTGAGGCAAAGGCAGGGCAGGTTAACGCACAGAACTGCAGACGCTGCCTTTTGCCAAAATAGCAGGTGCTGAAGGACCCCCAAGGTGGACAGGACCAAACGGCCAGGGAAGCCCTTATTCTCCCCCGCATCGGGTCCCCATGGCAGAGCTGACAGTGCAAGTGCACGGTAATGATGCCGAGAAGCCATGACCTTTGATGGGAGCAGGACTGCCTGCTGTACAGCATCCTGATTCCTCAGCTGTGAAACACACTTACTGCTCATCAAATTGTCCCCAGTTTCACAGCCTTGGAAACCAAACAATCACAGGTGGTAACGAGTGACGTATCAGAGGATAGTGGAGTTAAGAGAAAGAAAGAGGAACAAAACCTCAGTTACTCCCAGTTTATTAAAAAAATTAGTTTTAAAGAATATTTTTCTGTCTTCTTTGGTTTTAGGGTGACTTTGTAACCTCTTCCCCCTTCCCCTTGAGAAATCTGCCTTTTATAAAATGAAAGGAGAACAATGGCTGGTTTGGAAACTGTCAGCAGGTCTCTGTAACCCACAGCCCAGCATCGCAGGTGAGAGGGATGCCTCCACGCTTTGGTGTCTGGAGCTGCTCTTGGCTCTCTCTTGACTGAGCGTGACATGCTTGAGGTCAGACTCTGGTTTGAAATAACTACATCCTTTAAAGTCTGCAGTATCTAAAAGGTAGCCAGCTCATACTGTTTTATATGCCCATTTTTGGCCTCTCTCCTATGTTTTCCCATAACAAATGCTGTGCTCCCTCTCTGGCAAAACCTAAGCCCGGCGTGCAGCGTGTGCCCACGGGAGAAAGGAGCTGCTGGCTTCAGCAGGCTTTCTTTTGTTCAGGAGAGCTTGTACCAGCGCCCCTTTTCTTATTTTATTTGTTGCTTAAAACAGACAACAGCAAGCAAATTCTCATTTCATTGTGAGGGCGTAAATTGTTGACCTCATCGGATTTATAGCAGACTCCGGCTTTCAAACTAATGACAGACTCGCAGAGCAGCCGCTCGGTAAAGCTAATTAGAAAGCATGTGTTTAGACAGGGGAAGCTGTTTTGCTCTTCCCAGGCAGGGTGTTTGTCGGGATGGCACAGCTCAGGCAGGCGCTCACTCACCTTTGCCACGGGTAGATGTGGTAGGGCGGGTTGTGGCTGCTGGCACGGCTCGGGGCGGCCGCCTCGCTGGGACCCGCCACCATCGACTTCTGGTGGCTCTGGGCCGCCAACTGACCCGCGGGGTCCTCTTCCAAGCTCTGCTGGATGGCCATCTTTATAAGCTCATCTTCACTCAAGCTACTGTACAGACTGTATTCCTCGCAGCCTATCGTTTGTCTTTGAGTATTTGCTGCCGTTGTAGCCATTTTTTTTTAAATTTTTTTTTTTTTTGCTTTCCTGTAAAAGGAAATTGTGATCATCAAAATATGGAAAACAAAAGAAAGAAACTCAACTATCTTGTGCTTTTGTTCAGCTCTGCCTCTTGATTAGACTGACCAGAAAATGCTTGAGAAATCCTTCACCAGGGAGAGAACATTATCAGCTAAAATCTGCATGTAAACTTAATGAACTAACTCCTTTCTGTCACACAGAAGTAACTGATTTAGCTGGTGTTTTAAAAAGGGAAGGGAGCTGCTGCAAGCAGGGCAGGTTTTTATCTACTTACTCTGGTTACCACAGCTCAAGAGAAAAATAGGTAAAGGAAATCCCCATAAGATTAAAGAGATACAGCCAGTGGACACGTCTTTTTGTTTTGGTTTGGGTTTTTTTTGTGTGTGTGTTTTATTTCTTGCTCTAATTGCAGAAAATTAAGGGAAGAATTTTGTCTGTCTGTTTGCTGCTTTTCTGCAAGGGCAGGTTCTCCACCATGAAGTGTAAAGAGACTTCATGGAGTAATTTTTTCCACCTTATTTGGAGATCTCTCAAGCAACATGCAAAGCTATTCTTTGAAGTTACTTTCTTTGTTTCACTCAGCTAGGAGAGCAACGTGACACCGCTCAGTTTCACTTCTGATTTTTTGCTTTTCACAGAATGAAGTTCGATGTCATGAGCTTTAAGACTTACGGTCAGACTCTCTTTTAAAAACTGGTGGTTGAGAACTGGAAATGAGAGAAGGGGGAAACATCAGGGCACACTCAGCAATCAGAGAATGACTGTGAACCATCACTGCAGTGCGGACTCAAAAAAGGCAAAGACAATCCAAAATACTGCGGTATTTCTAGCAGTGATAGGGAAGTACTAATGCCATGAATGGTTCAGTACTCTAGCAGGATCTTATCTGGATGCCAGAGAGCACTCTGGCTACCAGTGTTCAAGAGCCAAGGGCCTATTTCATGGGAGCAGATGAAATAGCTTGCCTCTTTTAAGAAGATGACAACCAAGGGGTAATAGGTTTGCTTTTCATAAGCACATAAGTAAGCGAGAACTGTATAAAATAATGGAGAATGGTGGGACAAGGAGCAATGGGTACAAGATGCCTATGGACAGGTCAGGGGAGGACAGGGAGCCAGCAGAAAGGTACTGCGGAGCCATGTCCCCAAGGCACAGACAGAGCTGCCTGCTGCCCACCCTGGGGCTACCAGTCCCTGCCCCAGCGATGCCACAACAGGGCCAGTCTCCAGCTCCCCACAGCCCTGCCCTGCCCGGCCATGGGTCCTGCTGAGCTGGGCCCCCTGGCAGAGCCACCCAGCCTCCTGCTGCTCAGGACCTGCCTCCCGCCACACCGGGCACCACTGGCAGCGAAGCCTTTGGCTCTCCATCCCCGCATGGCTGCTCCCTCAGTCAGGCTGGGGCTCTGCCCCCGGCTCACCGATTGCCAGGGCAGCCTGACTTCCCAGGGACCCGCACCCACGTCGATGGCAGCGGGGTCCAGCAGGCCACGAGCCTCACGCCAGGAGACTGGCCTGCTCTAGCAGTCCTCGCTGCTGCATGCGTGGCCCAGAGGCAGTCCTGACATGGAGGAAATGGTAGCTCCCCAAATGGCGAGAGCCTTATCTATGCATGTCGAGACACTCATGTTTGTTTCTTTAACCATAATTAAAAAAAAAAAAAACAACAACAAACTCATACAGTTTGAAGAAATTGCAAGAGCTTGAATCAAGCCATAATTAACATAAAAATCTTGGATTTAAGTTTTCACTTCAGAAATGGTGATATCTCCCACATCAACAGCCACCTCAGACTCCAAGCACACCCCAGAGGAAGTGGGAAGAGTTCAGGGTAAAGGGAAGCCCAGCAGATTTCAAACTGACATTATGACTTTTAACAATGAAGGATGTATTTTACAGCCATGAAAACTGCCAAAATAAAACCTTATGTTGCTATAAATAATGCAACTCAATTTTGTTGGGTTTTCTTTTTTTTTTTTTTTATTTTCAGCCAGATCTCTCATGGCTGCTGCTGGTTACCTTCTGCAGTGAGAGCTGGTGTGCCTCAGCTCTGCTGTGACCCTCACTGTCCCAAGGAACCAAGCCCAGGCATCAAACTGCTGATAGCTCCCGTACGGAGCTGCTGCTCGCCCCGTGCCTTGGCTGCTCCGGTACCTGCCCTTGGCTGTGCTCCAGCCCGTGGCTGGCCAAGAACCATGACACAGCTTTGTTTTCCCAGCAGCTTCTGCTCAACTCCTGGCATGCTGGGCAGCACTTTCATAGTCCGTCAGCCTAGGTACTCACTTAGTAACTGGTGTGCTGCAGATCTGCGGAACCCACAGGCTGGAGTTGGAGGGCTTGTCTGCAGTATCCGGCACTGCAATGCCTAAATGGAGGGACAAATATAGGGATGCGGCCCCGATGGTGACTCAGAGACCTGAACTACACAGTCAGTGGAGAAGGCAGGATATGATCATAAGCTCCTAATGGAGGTGATGCACAATGACTCTTTAGAGGAGGCAAGAGTGGAGATGAAAGTGCTCCTCTCACTCTCCTGCACCAGTGGAGCATTGGGCACAATGCCTCTTCTTATCCGCCTCCATCCCACCACCAGCATCCTGACAGCACAGGAGGCAGAGCCAACAGTGGGTCCAGCCTCACCGTGCTTCTGAGCTGGGTGTTGGAGTCCCTTTGTTGGCAGTCAGGGCTTTGAGGAGACCACTGCTAATGCAACTCTGCACACCAGCACAGAGGGGCCAACTGATTTAGGTGCCTCCCTAAGTCCCCAATGGATCTATGTATAAAGGCCATTTCTGGACATCTTCCTCTCCCTCCTTCTTCTGTTTCATGCCTTGTTGAGGCACAGGGAGGGAAAAGGAAGATTTTGAATTTGGGGATCATTCCTATTTCACCCTCTTATTCTTTCTATGGGTTAACTGGGTCCCACCCACTCACAGAGAAAAAGGAGAACCTCCCCTGCATGTTGGTGATCCTCGCTAATCTTAATATTTTGACAGGAGTCCCACGGAGTGCAGAAACAACAGTGCTGGCTGCAGGTCCTGCCACTGACTCATCCTGCAGGGAGAAATGTCGTGGGGCCCAAACTAGTGAAAGCTTTCTGTTCTGCTCATCTACCTGGTACAACCCCAATGACGGTATGAAGGTCACATCCTAGGGCTGCAGGAGCTTTTGGGCCCATCCTGACAGCCAGGAACAGCCTTGGCTGTCCTGACCTCTAGCAGAGATGGTTCCAGTTGGGCTTGAAGCCATTCTTGCATCCCTCTACCTGTCTCCCCTTGCTCAGACTGACCTGCATGGTGTGTCTGAATTTGGCAGGAGGTACAACACATGCCCCCTTCTTACAGGTCCTTGTACAACAGAGCCAGAGCAGAACAGAGCCACCACCCTCCCCTTCTACCTGGAAATGCTTTTGTTTGAAGCTGCAAAGCCACAGGACTCAGGGACAGGTTCGAGTTATTTCTGTAACGAGTCACAGTGAGCCAGCTGAGCTTCATTAACAGGACAAGCGCGTGCCCTCAGCTGGAGGCTAATGCAACGCAGCCTGGCTCAGTTTAACCTTCTTTCACTGCGGCTGAGCTTGGTGGCATCACCTGGTGCTGCTGCAGCTCTCCAGACCTACCCTGGCTCAGCTGACACAGCAGGGCTAAGGTAACCCTGTCTGAGGCCAGTGGTGATCTACCAACCACGGCCTTATGAAAGCCCATTAGACTAATGTGCTATAAGATAAATATTTTCCACCTTCTGTAATGAAGGTGTGAAAAAAAATAAAAATCGGTCTTTGTTGCTAGGAATGGTTGAACCAGTTTGGATAAGTAAGATCTGGCCAAAGTGGTCTTTCTAAATGCAGCCTGGAATCAGATTTGTAAGTTAAATGCTGGGTTTACTGTTCACCCTAAGTTCAGGTTTTTGGCAGGGGTTTTAATGTCTGGGTGTCCTCTGCATTTCTCAGGCAGCCCAAGAACCTGTCCTCGCAAGCGGGTAGCACACAGCATTGCACGTGCTGTAAGAGCAGAACCTGATTTTTAAAGCTGTGAGTATAGTGCCCCTATTATTCCTTATTCCTTTGCCCTCGGGTCTGAATGGCTTCATCAGTGATCCCCCTTGGCAGACACACACGTTAGGATACTGCTGCCTGTGCCGCCATTTAATAGCTCAGTCTGACAAGATCTGGATCTGAATTTATCATCATTTCCACGTAGGACCTGATCCCAATTCTTAATTTTGCCATCGCAATTTCAGTGAGAGTTTGTTTATTTAGATGTGCAGATCAGGCCTGTGCCATACAGAGGTAACTTAGTGCATCCAGCCACCAGAAGGTAAGGTTAGAAATGAAATGCCTGTGCCAGGGCCAGGCGGTGGTGCTCCGTCCTGCGTTAAAGAGCAGCTGTACCTGGCAGATCTCTGAAACCACACGTACTACTCACCGGGGTGACTACTAGTAACCACTCACGTTATGGCAAAAGCCACAGACAAATATAACTAGGTGGCTATTATATTTGGACTACAAGCTCTGTCAACATACAGCATTTTGGAAAATGGGCCTCTGATCCCTGATGCAACATAAAAAACCATCAAGGATTACAGCTGGCTTTGAACATGCAGAACTGTGCTATTCAATACCATTAGCATCTGAAACAACTGGTCCCCATTGATAGCACTTCCTTAAAGAAAAGCTTAGCAAGACTGCCTGTCCTCCCTCAATAGATCCCAGGCAGCAGAATTACTTATTGCTGTCAGAGGAGGGTGGCAGGTGAGTGACAAGGTCATTAAGGGAGCAGAGCCAGGGACTTTGCCTGCCTTTGCACTGAGTTTACCCCAGTCAGCTTGTAACTCAATACAGGACCTCAGTATTTATGGCTCAGGGTGAGATAAACCACATTTCTAAAAACAAAAACAAGTCTTTGGAAGCTGCAAAAAGAGAGAGAAGAGGAGCAGCGTGCTTGTTTTGCCTTTTGCAAGGAACAATTGAGCCCCAGCTTCTGCAGATACGTGTTTGCCTTTCCATGTGTTTGCCTTTACTTCTGAAAGCAGCAGGAGCGCGCACAGGGGGAAGGTAAACACGGCTGGAAGTCTTCACGGTAAACCAAGCCTCCACTTTAGCTCTTACTGCGGCACCTTTCAGGCCAGATCCGCTGCTGGCAATGGAAACCAGGCCAATTTGCAGCACTTAAAGTACTCACATTTTTGCTGTATTTTTGCTTTATTTCAGATAAATCTTTGCAGTTCTCAGAGGATATTGTATTGGATAACTACTGCTGGGAAGCAAATGATTTTTTAAAAACAGAAATATTTTCAGTGCCCATCAGTTCTGCCAGAGCTGGGGCGTTAGAAGAATGACACCTCATGTTGTCCAGCTGCGGCAACAAGCAAATATATTTTATAATGACAGCTTATGCAAACCACTCAAGTTCTAGCCCAGTGCTGAAGGAGCAAAGCCAGGCTTCCCAAAAGAATCCTCCAAGCAAACAAATCCCCTCGTCCAGCCCCAGCTGTCAAAACAGGTCACCTATCAGTCTGGCATATGTTACGATGCCATCGAATGATGACTCAGTGCAAATTCTTTACTGAAAATGCATACACCTGCAAGCTTTTATTTCTTCTCAGAAAGTATTAATTCACACAGCAATCAGTGCAATGTTAGTGTCAAACCAACAGGAATTTTTTAATAATAAATAAATCATTTGCTGATGTAATTTTTTTTCCTTCGCACTGTGCTTTGCATACTACGGTGCACCTTAGCACATTGTCACAACAACCATTATTTCCGAGCAAGCTATTCCAGGGACAAAGATATAAGCATCACCTGCAAGTAAAAGAAAAATAAGGAAGTGGCAGAGCTATAGTTCTGCTTAACAACAGTGAGTGTTTTATGGCTTATTGGGAAAAAAACCACCCCAAAACCAAAAACCAAAACCAAAAGCAAACCACAAAAACTCCCAAGACTATGTTAGCGTGTTAAGTTACAAACTGCTATAGGAATAAATATTTGCATAGCCATAGCAAACTGACAGATTGAAAATGAAAAATAAGTTCAAAACATGCATATTTGCATTACCTTTTTGTTCTGAAATAAAAGGGTAATAATAGTGTTGAAATGGTCCTTGATTAAGTCTTAATTCAGAAAATCCTCGCTGGTATTCATCTCCCTGCTTTGCCTGGATGTTTCGATCAACTGCAGGACAGCTTTGAAATGCTCTCACTTTGAAGCCTGGAGTTTATTTCTGGATCACCCCATGATCAGCAAATACAAGCCAAAATATAAGTTGTTCTGAATCTCAGATTTCCTGTTTGAAGATGCACGGCAGAAACTTTTGCCCATCCTAAAGTTCTTCTTTGTTGCATTATCTGAAGAACTTCACTTCATCAAGCATCCTGTAGCTAAATGACACAAAGTTGACCTTTCTATTACGTCATTATTTATTGTCCCTGACAAGTAGACCATATATGGACATGTTTCTGGAACCTAAAGAGAAAAAAATAAAAAATTGCCTTATAATTTTGAAGTAAAAAATGTTGTCCTGGAGAGTTTTATTTACTTGAGGAGCAGGGAGCTCAATTTACTTTTCTTTAAGCTGCTGCTTGTTAAACAAAACAGGCAAATATTACGTGGGTATTTATTGAAGTTTTAGAGCGGTTCGTATATTTTTAAAGCTGCAAGTTTGAGACTTCAGGATTCCAAAAGATGACAAAAGCAGATGTGAAACTGTTCCAAGTAGTATTTTTAAGAGCTTACTACTGGAAAAGAACTGCTCTCGTACCCCGTAAATGTGAACGACAGACCCTCTCTCAGACTCCTCGAGGCCATAAATGTGAAAGGGTAGCCATCTTCCCCACATCTGGCAGAGGGCAAGCTGGCCGAGGGAGATAGATAGAGCTCTGACCCAGGGATGAGCTAGAAGAAAACAGTCAGATAGATACATACAGGAGAATTGTCACCGATGGATTAGCCAGGACATGAGGATAATACTCAGTTTGGGCAGGTTTCTATGTATTTGTCCAGTTAATACCACGAATGAAGTGAAACAGTGTAATACAGTATTGAAATGATGCCTATTCTTTTTCCTTCAGCTCCTGCTTCACTGATTCCCGTGGCAAAACATTGCATAAAAGAGAATCAAGCCTAGATTGCAGTGGGTCTGGTTTCCGAGTTCATTGTCGAGCCTCAGGCTAGCTGCACTCACCCTGTCAGTGCATAAACACCCCTGGCTAAGTCTGTACAAGAGCAATCTTGAAAGGGACAAATTTAGCAAGACGATAACATCCACTAATAGGCGATCCCTTCCAACTTACTTTTTAGGGTCTTTCATGACCAGCATCATTCCCTCTCCATGGTTGCTCCTCAGTCCAACTTGCTCCAGCATGACAGGATGGCCACTGACACGTTCACCTTCTCTGCTGCCCGCAAAACCATCTGCACCTCATAAATAGTGCTAAGGCTGTTGTTTTGTCCAAAGTTAAGGACATTCAGCAGTTACTGTGGCAGGCAAAGAAGTCCTGGATGTCGTCACCAGGAGGGTGTGAAACTCTTACACCCCTGAAAACATGTCAGCCAACCCTCTGTGACTTTTAAACAACACCCAGCACTTTTTTCCCCTGATATTACTTTAAGATTGCAACCAACCTTGGCTTAAACCCAAGAGTGAGTATATCTCCCACATTTAACACTTCTGCTTGCCTTTCGGCAGTCTCTCATGGGATCCACACCCTTGGCACTCTGATGGCCAGCTTGATGTCTCACTGAACTCAAGGAAAAATGCCGATATCATGATGCAGGTTCATGTTTGGCAGAGGATAGGGTGCCTACGTCTTCCAGGATGGACTTTTTGATTATAAAAAAGATATTGGGGCGCAAGGTCTCATCAGCTATGAACGTTGCAGGTGGTTCCCCATGCCATTCACACGAAGTGACTGCAGTTCCCTTCCCTCTCACGTACCTGGGTTTCCTTGCAAAGCCCCACGCACCCCTTCGATGTATTTGGAGCTCCTATGAATTCTGCTGCACCATTTTCCAATAAAAGTGCAGGACTCTGCTTCAGAAGATCTATTTTCAGATACCACTAACTCTCTCTTTTGTCTTGAGTAAATCATTTAACTCCTCTGTGTCTCATTTTCTGCATTAGTGAAGTGGAAATAATTAAACACATTAACTTTAGAGAAAAGTCCAAAATTCCTTGCAAATGGAAAGCCAAGACTACTTATATGGATAGAGATTGCCGAATAAGACCTTATTTAATTAGTGTCTCTGAAATACTTTGGTATCCTCAGAGGAAGACCTCATAGAAGTTTGAAATATTAATTACAGAAATATTACTACACAGGAATGAAATCATACATTTGGGGGTTGATATTTTCCCAATAAAATTATGTGGTGGCTTTATTACAACACATCCAAAGCATAATAATAACAATCTTTAAGATTTACTAGCATTGCATCAGATTTGTTAATATTTCCCCTGGGGCTCGCACAGTTATGGATCTGCATTTTCAGCTTAACCCCAAGACATTCCAAGAGATTACAAAATGTCACCTGCAAAAATAAACAGATAAATTCACACCATTTCTGGGACAGATTTCAAACTCAGACACTGCATATTAGATCTGTTTGCTTTCTCTTTAAATAGAAAATGATGGAAATAGCCAACTCATGCTGATGGGGGAGTCAGCTAGGGTCTTACAAACAGGGCACAATAAAAGAGATTTGAACCTGAGAGAAGACAAAGAAGGATGACCACATGAAAATCACAAATGGCAAAATAAATGGGAAGATTTGCTTTATTCTTCATGTTCCCTCAAAATAGCCAGCAGAAGTCACATTAGGAAAGCACATTTAACATTTCCTTAACTTTGGGGTTTGTTCAGAGTCTCTTAAGTAGCCCTTCAGCTCCACTAAGTGCTGTTCTGTTTTAAGACAAGACTGAATCAGGTAACTGAGGCTGATGAAAAAACAAATTCATTTGTGCATCCTGGGAGACCGATGAGCTTGTTACAGACTCATTCTGTGTGCAGAGCTGCCACAGATGTGCCATCACATGATGAAATGCAGGTCAGAATGGACATTAGCACAAACTGTATTCTTGTCCATAGCCTACAACTACCAGTGATGAGTAACTCTACTGCACCCAAACACTTGGCTCATGGGTGGTTATTCTGAAAGGAAGAAAATACTGATGAGTTGTGACAGTAACAGTCCCTGGACAGAAAATCCTCATAATACTTTGCCACAGAACAGCATACTGCTTTATGCACCAATTACCTGGAACTGTTCCCTTGTTACTTATATCTTGTCTGAAATTTTTCCTGTAGAAAGACAGCAAGAGGTTTTGGGCGGCATATTTCACTGAGAGCATAGACCTAGGGCACACATCTCTGTACCTTTTGCAATCATACTCCAGTGAGCAGAGCTTTGCGTTTAGCGTTCCCATGCTGTGCTTCCATCAGACACTCCCAAAGATTAAATGCAAACACCAGAACCAGAAGCAATCCTCCTGTGCCTCCTGCGCCTCCTGCTATACAACTCATGTTCAAATAACAAGAAGATAGAAACTCCCACAGGGGAAGATGGTTTCAATTTCCTTTGCAAGAACTAATGATTGCTTTGGCCCCAGTACCCTGAGAGGCGAGGAGCCAGAGGCACTTGTATGGGAAAAGGTGCAGGATGTCACACATGCCTGGGGTAGGGAATACAATATACATTGCTTCTTGCTGACTCTGCTGCCGAAATGCTTCAGTGCTGCAAAGAAGTAGGTGTTTTGAGATCGCTCTACTCAGAACATAATTCCCCTTTCTGGAGCAATTTATCCCACGCTAATGGTTCCTGACACCCCCACCCCCCACCCCCCCGAGTCAGGGTGGACTTCAACTCAGTGTGCAACTTCCACCTCAGTGCAGCGGCTCCTCACAGAAAATTTTTACCTTTCAGGTACAAACAAAACGGAGTCCTGACTCCTCTGGAATGATGACACGAGTGCAAAGGGGAACACCCAGTATCCAGGGTCCTAAGCCCCATTTCAGGTATCTGATGACTCAGCCCAGACCTGCCCTGCCAGTGAGCTTCGGAAGAGCGTGTAGCTACTGCAGCTACTGCCTCTCTGCAAATGTCACCATAAGGTCACATCCACTGACTCAAACTGAAAGAGGAATCAGTCAGAGGGAACATGAAATGCTAATACGAAGTGAACACAACCCAAAGACTATATAAACAAATACATGTTCCTTGGAGAAAGAGGGAAAGCATAAACATTATCTTTTAGTTACTCTTTGCTGTGCAAATATCATTTATCTTATGTTATAATGTATGTTAGTAAGAATTCTAATGAAAGACTTGTCTTTTTCTTGACCTTTAAAAAATCCACAAAATTCAGAGATGTTGCTGCAACCCCATTGCTCCAAGGCTCTTGCAGGGGAGCAGGAGGGTGAGAATGGCAACAAGAGACACAAGCTGCTGTGAATAGCAAATGTCCTGGGAAAAACCGACTCCAAAACAGCAATGATGGAAACGTGACATTGGCTTTGATTGGAAACAACCTTTCCACAGGTTTTTTAAAGCAGTCTTTGGAAATGAACAATGGGTGTTTACCTCTGTATTCGATCCCTTAGGCTAGTTTATGAAAAAAGTCTCTTTTGATGCATTTTTCTGGTATCCTCTAATTCCTTTAAGACTAGATTTGTTTCTAACTGTTCTGCCTGCTGTAGGCAGTAAGACCTGTTGCATTGCTCTCCTTCCCTTCCTTCAATGACATGAGAACAACAGGCTTTCCAGATACGGATCTGTCTTTTGTTACTATTGCCACAGATAAACAGTCCTTGAAAACCAAAAGATGCCTCTGCCTAAATTCAGCAGCTTGCAGAAATGTCCATAACTTTGGGCACAATGAAGCTCAAGGAATTACAACTTTCTATATGCTTGGAGTTAAACTATGGCTAGCAGGTGCTATCGGGGTGGCAAGGCAGAGCCCCACAGTCCCAGGGAGAAGTGGGTGATTTTGGTTCCTGAGAGATGGGCTCCAGCCTGCTTTGGGATGAATGCTGAAGGTGGCTTCTGCCAATGCCAACTGGAAGTGGGTTTGCTGCCATGAGGCTCACAAAGTAGGGGGACAAGCTGCCATCCACATGGACTCCTGCCATGCTATGCTGGCCTGCTCCCCCTGATGAGATGGTCAAGCCTCGGACATCATTGGTTGCGGTGCAGACAAGAACAGCAAAAGAACCAGAATAGACTGTGCTAAAGGACATTGCACATCATCTCTGTTTACCCAGTGCTGTTTTGGTTGTGTGGTCAAATTCATATGTAATAAATACAATATCTGAAGCCCTGATAAAATGAACTTTCCTTTTATACTGCCACTGAGAAAGCTTCAGTGTCCTGCACTGAACGAGAGGAGAGATGAACAGAGGTTTATACCTCCTTTAAGTTCAAATCACAATGCAACAGGTTTGTTTTGCTGGGCTGACATTTAATTATTTGCCCTACATCTCTCAGGTTAAATGTAGAGCTAAATTTAGGACAAGTGTCTGGACAGAATGTCATATGACACCAGCGTATATCTGTTGCACAACATGCCATATGAACATGTAACGTTCAACTCGGTTAAAAATAACCATACACTTACCTAATTCAGCAGGATTCTGGACTCTATCTACTAAGCTGGTAAGCAGACAGCGCAATAATAAGAGTCACAAGTATGCTGGGGGGAGAGACATCACTAAAAGCAAGAAGACAGAAAAAAAAAATCTTTCCGTGTATTTCTTCTCTCTTTTCTTTGTATCAGGTGGTAATTACTGTCCCATAAAAATTTATGTATGACTGTCTAGATTATCTTAAAAAAGGACTTGAATAGGTAAATTGGAGTGGAATTATGAAAAGAATTATAGAGGTTTTTCCCACCGAAGTGAGATCTCTCTGATTCCTCAAGAGCAGAGTTAAATGGCTGTTAAAACTCCCACCCTAAGCCTAGAAGAGGACAGATTCTTTCACAGTTAAGAAGTAGCTTGCTCCAGACATGGTTTCCTCAGCTCCAACAGGTCTGGATGACACCAGTCAGCATGGCTGAGGCAGGGAGACCCAGGTCTCCAAACTAAGCATCATTACCTTCCTGAGCTGTGTTTGGAGATCATAGCTCTGGGGAAAACCTGAGTACGGGAAAAAAGCCCAACCTGTTATACAAGTGTCAAAACCACAAAGTGAGATATAGAAAATCTGTTTAACACCTTTACAGATAAGACGAGAATAAGCACAGATGAAATAAAGAGCTGAACTTCAGCCAAGCTGCCTTGATGTTACTGAGAGCCGTAACAATAAACAGGATGTATTTTTCCATTTGAGCTGCTGCTGTGCTTCTGTTCTTTGGCATTTTTTTTAGGCCCACCTTGCTGATAAGGAAAGGTTAGGGTGTTTTCACAAGGCCTTGGATGGTGGGGCTGTCAACGCTCCGGCCACGTGTGGGTGATGGCCATCAATGCTGAGCTGCCCTCCAATGCAAGGAGCTGGCAGCCTCCATGGCTCCTTCCTGCGGAAACATCCTCGTAGGTCCTCAGCTGGTGCACAAGGTCCCTGTCCACCCATGTCCTTGGAGCTGCAGCGTGACAGAGGGAGGGTCACTGGGATGGGACAGAAAATACTGAATACTGCTGGCCATCAGGGGCCAACAGCTGTGATGTGCAAATCAACTCGTTATCAGGGTGCACTGAGAGCACCAAGGCAGTGTGCAGTGCTGCTGAGCAAGCACTGGGAAAGTGCGAGGAACTGATGCTCCTGTGGCAGGTGAGCAAAGAGAGGATTTTGTTTCGAGGCACTAGAAATGGGATACAAACAGCTCCCTGCATCACTAGGCTAAAGCTGGTCCAGCCCAAATGGAGGGGGCTGATACCTGACAGTCGCCCGGTAGCTGATGGGAGCACATGCAGGCTCGGTCTAGGTGTGGGGGGCAGGATGATCGATCACATCATACTGCCTGGTCTCCTCAGCCAAAAACCACTCACCCTCAGGTGGGACAGTCTTTTGGTACCAGAGCGAGGTATGGTACCGTGACAGTGTAGAGAAATCTATCCATCCGCTTTGTGCCTGCTCTCCAGATACCAAAGCACTTTGCTGTGAGGGCATGCCAGCACAACGCCTTTCAAAAGTGCTTCAATCATGTGTACCATTTTTTCCTTTAATGAGTGATTTCCTTTTGACCCGAGATTGTGAGAGAATTTGAGACATCTTAGCTACTCACACTATATATGACTGTAGGTGGGTGCATGCAGAGTGTCAAAGATATTTTTACTGAAATGCTGCAAAGACTGAGTCATTTCTTGGTTGGCATGTTCTATTTTTCATGAAAATGGTTTTGCTTTCTCTGCTACAACTGTACATCATGTCTGTCGTGTTAGTTGTGGTCACAGTTATATATCATGGATTAATCTCTGATTTAATCTTATTTTCTGTTGTTCAATACCTAAAAATCTATCAAGCCCGTAGTCAGCTTAAATAGACCCCATAGGCTGACTCTGACAGTGGTGGTTTAGGAGCATTTGCAGGAAACTTCTGGCAGGATAAATTGTTCCCCTCAGAGATGTTCTGCAAAATCATGACTGGTTTAAATCTTCAAAACTTGGCACTTTGCAACCTTTCCAAATATTTTTCTGATTATTTACTTCTCAACAGTCCCAATTTCATTTAACTGAACCCAGATTTGAATCTCGCTAAATTCTTTATCTCCGTGACATTTTGGAGCAACGCGTCCCAGAGCCACAAATAGTACATTTCTGTGCTATTGTTGTCAAACTTCTGACAACCTCTTACTGTGTACCAGCAGAGACCCACATGTGGCTTTGAACACCAAGAGCAGGGACCTCCCTCGCGGATGGCTGCTGGCACCGTCAGCCAGGCACTAGGGGAAGCAAGGCTGCAGGCACCAACCTAGCTTTTGACACAGAGTCATGTGGAAATGACATTGGGGCATGCTGCGAACACTGAGTTCAGGTTGCACAGGAAACTGTGGCTAGCTTTAAAACATTGTCAAAGAAAAAAAACCAAAAGATCTCAAACCTCATACATGCATCAAGACTTCACTTTTGCAGGCAGCAGCTCTTAGTGAAGGTGGCAGAACACTCACCAGGGCAGCCTGTGCAGCACAGGGCACCGGCAGAGCTTTAGGCACATTCGTGTCTGGCAAGAGCCAAAACACTCCTATCACGAAAAAGTGGTTGATAGTGTAAATTTTCACCAGTGTTATGAAATGTCTCTGGCTATTGGTTCACTGCTCAGGATATGAATAGGAATGGAGTGTTTCATAATTGTTTTATTAATAAATATATTTTTTTTAAAAAAAGAAGGTGAAAAAAAGGTAAGATTTAGCAGAAACCACTGGAGTAATTGGAGGGTGCTGTCTTTATCACTGATCTTTGTAACCACAATCCATACCACATGTTTGCCCTCAGGATTGGTTTGTTTCTGCTCTGCATCACATCTGTATAACAAATGCTGACCAATATTCCTGTAGTGGTATGCTCAGGTATATTGGTTTAGTACCAGAGAAGCTGATGGAGTCACACTGGAGTAAGTGAGGACAAAACAATCAGTCAAAACCCACTTAGGTCTCATAATACACTGGAAATAACACATACAAATATGCAAAGAAAGAATAGATCAACCAGGCATTACCAGCCTTTTCTTTCCCTAGTGTAGTTACACTTTATTATTTATGACAAACTTATCATCTCTTCTGACCCTCCTGTCATGCAAAACACACACATGAATAAGCACTCATTTTCTTTGCATGTGTATGTGCACATGTACAGATATCTTACTGGAAATCTGCTGTACATGGGTGAAGAGGCTGAAGTCCATTACCTGAGATATCCATTCCAGGTACAAATTAGCATCGCAAGGGAATAGATGGGGAAAATACTGCAGAAGGTGCAAGCTTTCTCCAGCTTTCTTCTGATAAAGATTTCCTTCTCATAGCTAAAAATCTACTTCCAGATGCTTTCCATCAATTGCAAATAGACCTGGAAAGGCCCCGATGACGTACTTGTGCACAGAGTCCACCAGTCTGTCTGAGCGCAGCATCAATGAAATATAAAAATCAGTCTTCCATTATGCCGATGGTTAGGCTGAATTGGAGCAAGCAGAAAAAAGAGTTTGTCTTAGGAAGTATATGTCTTTACCATTGTGAGTGGTCAGGTCAGAGTTCTGTACTGGCTAAGCATCCTCAGGAAAAAAATCATCATAAATTTAGCAGCACAGTATGCATATTAGCAAAGAACCAGAAGAAATTACATAAAAGTAAATCTACAATTACATGTAACTAGAATGGCATAACCCAGATACAAGCATGGGACTCTGCACCTCTTTTGCTTATTTTGTAAAGGAAAAACACACTTCACTGTGAAAATCAAACAAAATACTGCTGAGAGAACTGCAGTTTGGAGGAAGATAAAGAAAAGATAAAATTTGTGTGTGTCTGCATATGCTCCAGTAGATATACACACAGGCACACACAGATGCAAAGTGAAGATGGGAGCTGTGTGTAAAAAAGGACAGCATCAAGCAAGTCGAGCAGCTTATGAAAAATCAAAGAACTCTAACCCTAATCCTCAAACTCTGCTTGCAGCATTCATATTTTGGAGGTATCCTGGGAACAGATTATATTGAATTTTTTGCAGTTGATTTTGAAGCTTTCAGGCTGAAATTTTCCCTGAGGTGTTAGTGTGGCAAGGAAGGGACATTTGCCCAGATAAGGGTGTTAACATGATTGGGCAGATATCTGCATAGTGGCATGCAGAAGAAATATTTGCCAGGGCAATCCTCGAGGCCCATGATCACCTGCCCCATCATGTCTGCCTGGACACAGCCAAGGCTGCCAGGGAAGCAGAGGTTGCAGCCGTGGCTGGGAATCCAGCTCCGCACAGCTCCCCCCTGCTCAGTGGAGATAGGCAGGAGATTTGCATCCATCTTGAAATTTATATTGCTCCAAATCATAGTTTGGTATAATTAAAATAAAGGAGGTTGGATTGTGTTGATGCAGGCAGAGGCTGTTAAAAACTTTTCTCCCCCAACTCTTCTCCCTCCCTCTGCAGGAGAAGTCATCAAAATACATGTGGCTTAGTGCCTAGACCACAGCGTGTTGGGAAAGACTCTACTGCGCTCCCAACCCGTCATGAGTGACTAGGGAGTCCCCAGCAATCTCAAATGAGGTATTTGCTGCAGCTGCAGAACACCACAAGAAATGTTTTGCTGACCCAGTTGGGTGAATACAGGTAGGTGACTTAATTTCAAACCCCACCATGCCCTGGAATTTAAAAGAAGAAACCTTTATGGGGAACATGCTGGTTGGAGATTCGCAGAAACAGAAGTTTTTCTGAAGAATTTACAAAATAGGTGTCAGTCTCTTCTCCCAAGTAACAAGTGATAGGACAAGAGGAAACGGCCTCAAGTTGTTCCAGGGAGGTTTAGATTGAGGAACAATTTCTTCACCAAAAGGGTTATCAAGCATTGGAACAGGCTGCCCAGGGAAGTGATTGAGTTGCCATCCCTGGAGGTATTTAAAATACATGCAGATGTGATGCTTAGGAACGTGGTTCAGTGGTGGACATGGCAGTGCCAGGTTAATGGTTGGACTCAATGATCTTAAGGGTCTTTTCCAGACTAAATGATTCTATGATTCTAATTTAGGATAAAAAGGAAGAATGACTGAGTAGTAACTTTCCTGTACATGTAAACCAGCTCTATCTGTAAACTTAGTGCTGTGCCTTTAAGGGTGGCATCCTAGAAAACAAAACCAAAATGGGATGATGTCAGTAGGTACTGATTGAATTTAAATCTGTCTTACAACACAGGGAAGGGAGATTGTAGAAGGCAGTGAGATAATTCATCATTGCAAAATCAGGATTTATAGCAGATAATATGGAGACAATAAAAGTAAAAAGACAGAACAACACCATGCATAATGTGACACATATGTGCACAACTGGTTGACTCAGCCCCAGAAAAGCCTAGGACAGATCTGGGAAACTGAGTACGTGCAGCTGCTGCTCATGCGTGAGTCTAATCCATCCCTCAACTGTAATGTGCCCACCACTGTGGTATCTATTTACATACCACAGAGCTCTGACACATACATGCATCGACCTGCTTTATCTAAATTGCTGCCCAAACCTGCTGCCCTAGCTGCCTCCATTGAGCTGACTTGCCCATCAGCCTTCTCAAAATGGTGTGAAAGATCCGAGGGGCACAGTCCTTCCCACATGTGTTGGCAGCGCTTCATTCCAATAGAATATCTCTTCAAAAGAATCAGCAACATACCAGACATACCCATTAGTTTTGCACATTTCAAGACCATTCTCTTGCAGATTGCCCTTAAAGACCTCAACCCTTGGTAATAAAAAATTCTAGACTTCCAAAATTTATAACCATAAACAAATCAAATGCATATGATCACTTAAGACACTTTGAATGGGACTAATCCTGCAACAGAAGCCTCATTTTTCATCCCATATCTGCCAGGCTTATTCCATGCCCAGTGGAAAATTAGTAGCTGGGACCGTATCTCATTTTCCTATTCATAAAACCTATGAGACCAGATACTTTCTCCAAGACTCCAGCAGTCATGTCCACTGAATTAATCCGCAGAGGTGGCAGGACAAACATCTCATCTGAAGAAAATCCTCAGGAGCTGTTTAACATCCATCCACACAGAAGGATCCATTCAAGAGACTAACATACTCTGAATTATACTGATAAATAAATGTCAGTCTCGCCTCTCAGGATCTGGGCTCGCAGATTTATAAAATTTCAAATCTTCAGAGTTAAATAAACATTGAAGTTAAGCTTAAAAGAGAAATGCGATATAAAGGCTGTTGTGTTGGTAATTTCTGTGTTGAATCTTCTGCTGGAAACCCCGCCTGCCTCCTGAATGCCTTTCTCCATTGTGCAACATGATGTCATGCGCTTGCTGCCTGGCCCCTGAGTGCAGTACTGAAGTATAATCTTTGCACCAACTTGTCAAGAAGCTGGACAGGTCTGTTTTATATTCCCTCAGTCTGTATTTAGTCCACTTTGTCCTCATAAGGAGCCCTGCCCATATAGATGTATATATTTATAAAAACACCCATTCATTTTGTACACAGAACATTTCAAAGTACAGTCATCTCTGTAAACACATCTCTGTAAAAACTCTCTGTAAAACCCCTTTGGCATCAAAAGCGCTGATGCCAGAGCAACGAGAGAGACTCTTTTCTTTGTCTCAGCACAACCTTTTCTCATCCTTGCTATCATGCACTGCCAAGCAGAGCTGTGTGATTGTACTCCATGACAAGGCGCCTCATATCGTTATTATTATTAGGGTTAAGAAATGCATTAGGAAAAAAATCTCATCACTGCAAGCTGATATTTCTTATACAAGATCCGAGTCCAGAAGCAAATTCTTGATCTGTTTGTAAACATGCAGCATAGTCTTTCTTTAAAAGCAAAATCTAATAAAATACGTCAGATTTCTTGTTACATTTTGATTTAACTTAATATTGAACCTAAAAGAAATGTTGCAATAACAAAAATTACTGAAATGACCTTGCTTCATAAAATTAAATTTTCCAAGTAGTGTAATTGCTTTTGAAACCAATCATGCTTTATAAAAATCAGAATATTAAACTTCCCCTGTCATCAATTCACACATTTTTAAAGAACTTTTCAAACCATCACTGCATTCAGCATGCTGATGACAAATCTATTGGAGACAAGGAGATGCATCCTGCCCTCAGCTCTGCTAACTTATCTGATTATAGCACCAATGAATACAACTGATGCCCTTTCAATTTACATCAGCATCACTGAGCTTATGACTTGGCCAAAGAATTAAATAATTGTGTCTCAACAGAAAATCAGTAACCAGAATTATTATCAAAAGCTGATGAAAGTTTTTGCCTGACCAGTCTTTGCTGGCAAATAAGGTCAGCTATGAACTCTTTTCTAAGGGCAAAAAGCCTGCTGAAGCCAAAGGCCATTTCACCATGTATAGACAAGTGAACATCAAGTAAGAAATTCATTATTTGGGTGATGCTTTAGTTGATTTGATTGACTGTTGTGTATTTTCCCAGGGAAGAGGAGGACAAAGGTGTCACTCAGGTCCCCATCATCCGTGAGGTTGGACAAATCTCTTTGCCTATTCATGTGTATGTCAGAGAGTCTCAGGGAACGGCATTCTCTCCTTAAATCAAAGCAAACTCTTAACTGTTAAATAAGCCACTGCCCTCTCTGTGCACAGTGCGTGTGCCAGCCAAGCTCACCCCAGACGTTTCCAGGTATTTGTTGTCATTTGCGTCCAAGTTCAGCCCCTAGAGAAGTAAGCACATGGCACTCTGTTCTTCAGGAAAATTACCTTAGTACTGCCTATCGACAGGTGAGGTGAGGCTGTGTCATGAGTGCAGGAAGCCAAGCGTACAGTAGATTCAAAGCGCCTGTTCAAATTTGAACTGAGTCACATTTTTGTATGGGGACTTCCCTCAAAGAAAATCATACATCAAAAAATTATGCATTTTTTTATACATACCACAGCCCAAAAGCGGTGGTTCATTATGAGAAAAAGGTAACAAATCAGGAATGCAACCAAAGAAGAAAAACATAGTGTATTAAGTTCCAAGTCTTCAACAACAGCATCTGTAGGTACAGACAACTTCTGTTTGGTTCATGACACGTTTCAAGCCCTACCTCAGATACTCCCTCCTCTGTGCAGAAAGTGGGACGTGCCTCGGCACCTGCCCAGCAACTTTGCCCACATTCACCCCACGTAACTGTAGGCACTGATCAATGCTCCACAGTCTCATCACCTTACACCCCCCTGAATCATGAGAAACAGAGGTGGTACCTCCTTGGGCCCTGTGGAGTTTGGGTGGGCTGCACTGACCTCTCAGGATCTTTATGTTTGTTCATCAGCTTCAGAGTTGGTTAATCTTCTAACTTTGGCACCTTGTTGAAATGCCTACAGACAACCAGGATGCCCTCTACTGAATTAAAAACTCCCACAAGATTACATCTTTCTGGAGGTTGGACCCATATCTAGCAAGTTTGTCCCACACCAGCCAGTGTGCAACTACTTATTATTCATTTAAATCAATGTGCACTGAAACCAGCATAAAGACAGCACTGAGTGAGGTTTGGCTACAGTTT
Source organism: Balearica regulorum gibbericeps (assembly GCF_011004875.1). Taxonomy (NCBI): domain Eukaryota; kingdom Metazoa; phylum Chordata; class Aves; order Gruiformes; family Gruidae; genus Balearica; species Balearica regulorum. Next base: position 17,280,594 of record NC_046188.1, on the reverse strand, counting down.
GGGCATTCCCAGCCAGCTCCATGGGTGTCAGAGACTCAGAGGGCTGCTCAGACCCACATGGTAGTGTCCCACCAGCATCGCTGGTCATAATGGTGCAAGTGTAGCCCAGCCCACGACCATCCCCTTTGCTGCTGCTTAGCTGCACCCCAGATGGAAGGGTCTCTTCCCACTTTATGCTTCTTGGGGGCTGTGGCAGGATGGGACCCTGGGTCATGGGGGCTCCTAGCATGGCTTGAGGAAGTCTCATGGTTTATTTTGACAAAACAGGAGCTTCTTAAAACCGCCACACTCCTGTTCTAGTTTGGGGTCACCATGTAAATTGTATGTGTGTAGTGTGAGGGTGAGGGGGTGGAACTTGAGATTTTGGCCAGCTTTAGGAGAAAGAGTTATTGTGCTCTGACTTGGCTTTATGCAAGCACAAGGGGATTTGCTGTGTGCCTTTACTGACCTGCAAAGCCAGTTCTGTTGGTAGGCTCCCAGCAAAATGCTGGAAAGCCACGCAAACAAGCTCCAGAAGACTCCGCTTCTACAGAGAAGAGTCAAAGTCAATCGTGTCACAGCAGAACTCATTGCCAGGAAGCAAGAAATTAAAGTAAGGAAGGATGGAAGCTGTGTCCCAGCGGAGAGCAGAGCTGGCTGCCAAGCACAACACGGTGTGAGCATCCTTCTTTGTGCTAGGAGAGGAGAGTCTTGGCGTCAGGGTTTAGTCCTGCTTCATCCCTTGGTGACCCTCTTCTACCTGTTCATGGGGAGCAATTGCATGTTCACACATGTTGCAATCAGTAGGAAATTTAAGCAGCAGGCATAGTCCATGGAAGCAAGGGAAGAGCTGCAAATGAGTCTTTCTCAAGGGAGAGTAGTGTGCTCACTGTTTCTCTCCCTTTCTCACAAGTGCACATCCTGCATGCAGTGGGAGGAGTGACCCGTATTTCACCATGATCTGTGAGTCAGTGCTGCAGCCTCATAGACTGAAGCCTACATCTTTGCTTATGCTGTAAAATCCTTTGGGTTGGGTTCAGCAATGACATTGGGGCCAGTTATTACATAAGTGTCTTCTCCCATGCTCCATTCCCAGTGTGGACATTTCAGTCATTTGGGCCTTGATTTGCTGGAAGCTAATAAATCTCTCCAGGACACTGGATAATCTGGCAGTTTACCAGATCCCTTAATGATGTGCCTCATCTACCTATGAATGTGGGTAATGGAGCACTGCCTCCCCCTCCTCTAGTCATGTTTAAAATACAGTGGGTCTTGCTGAATATTGCTAGAGGCTTGGACCTGACAGCCCGCTGCAGCCCCACGGTGAGGAGCCCTCCAGGTTTAACCCCCAGGACGTGAGCTGGTGATCAGCCACTTCTGACGGGGCTCAAGTGTGAGGAAAACCATGAAGCTGCTCAGCCTGAGCAGTGCTGGGTGTGTGTGGGACACAGAGCTTGCAGCTCCCAGGGGACTCTCAGTGCCTATGGGAGAGTGCAAAGTGATTTAGGCACCTCCAGCATTAGAGGAGGGCTTTCAAGAGGCTATAGCTTGCAATGACGGTATGCAAAATGTCAGTGTCAAACATGGCTCTAGCCCCAGCTCCTGTTACACCCAATGATATATTGTTCAAGACCTCTATCCTCTGATTACAAACTTTTTTCTGATTGCCTCATGGCCCTTTATTTCTTTTGCTGCCAGGTCTGTCCTTTAGCTTAACCGGCTCCTCGTTCTCCCTGGTGTTTTGTCCTTGCTTTATTTATAGAAAGCCCTGGTTTCCACTCTGGGATACTTTCTCACTAGCACTCAGCCAGCCAAGTTCCCCTTGTCCCAGACAGGATCTCGGTTTCCCTGCTCTGCTCAGCTCTCCCTGCCTGCACCTGTCTGGTTCGAGTCTGCCTTTCATGAACACTGCATGCAATATTTGGGAGTAGATCTCATTAATGTCTAGTACACAGGATGCTAATACTTGCTATTACTAACTATTATGATTATTAGCATTACTATTATTTCAGGAGGTCATTGGGAGTTTTTATATACTCCTCCAACATGATGGAAATGCTCTTTGTGTGGCATAGCACAATTAAAAGCTTTGACACCGAAGGATCCCTTTAACAACATAGTTAATTCTCGCTGTTTGAACTAACTCTTCTAAAACAACCTTGTGTATTTCTTCATTTTCTTTGCAGGCAGCAAAAGCTAGAGAAGAAAGTTGCAAAATGTGAAGTATATGAAGATTTCCTACTGAAACCCAGTGACAAATTGGCTGACAGTAAGTGTTACTCTAAGGCATCTCCTGCCTCTTTTACTGTAATGACAGCAACTGTCTCTGCCTCCCTTTGCTCCTGAGCGTTGGTCCAGTAAATCCAGGCACCAGCAATCAGCTGTGCAGAGGTGTGCTGGGGGTGTAGCCGACAGCTGATGGCTGCCAGCGCAAGGGCCTGGGGAACAGCAGAGACAGAGTCAAACGGGCTTCCCTGGGGCTGAGCCTGTGTGCCTGGTCAGCACTGTCAAGCTGTAGGTAGAGGATGAGGGAACCAGACCCCTTCTATTAATAGCTGCAGCCCAGTTTGACCATGGGATCTCCATAACCTTATGGCTGGGAACTAGGAGTACACACTTTTCCAGCTGATACCAGCACAAGGGACAGAAATCCTCTTAAACTTATCAGTAAAACTATGCTTGGGAAGAAAGTAAGTCAGGACTGCATAGTGCAGCTGTCCAGCATCGCAGCAATTTGTTGATGATTTTGTCCACTCAGGAATTGGGTCAGGCCAAGATGATGTGAAGTTACTGAATGAATTCACCAAGTATGTGTTTCATTTCTGCCTTGCTGAGCTTGTCTACTATTAAAGGTAGGGTATAAAGAGAGCCTCTTGCTCAGGGAGCTCTTAGAATTGCAGACTCCAACCACGTACTGCAGTCAGCAGGGCTGCGGTGCCTGAAGAAGAGAGCAGTGATGCTTGGACGGCTCCACCATATTGTCACTGCAGGTACAGACTGGACTGGAAATGGCTATAAGCACCCTGAGCCTCCTGACCCCCTTGCTTCCCATTTCCATCACTGGCGGTTAGCTCTGTTGTGCTCCTAACTCCACACAGCTCCATACAACACTCGGATAGAGGCAACCTGAAGAAACCTGCCTGGACAAATTTCAGCCTGTTGGCCTTGCTTAGCACTTTCCTCAGACCGCACAGGCACAGACTCGGCCCCCAGGACTTAGGTTTTGAGCGCGGTTGGATTCTCTCCCCTCCAGGCAACTGTGGAGCTTCCCCTAAAATGGCTCCACAGCACATGCCTGCATGGGAGCAGAGTGGATGGGAGACATCTCTGAACTTGTGCATCTATCCTTTTGTGAGTGGCCCCGTCTGATTTTCTCCACTTATTTATTAGAGGATTAGAGTTGCAGTAGAAGAGACTCCAGACTGTTTTATAGCTCAGTGTTTTTCAGCAAATTGGTTGTGACCCCTGTAGCCCCATGCAAGGCATCCAAGAGGGTTGTGATATGTTGAAACATTTATTACACTATAAAATGAATACAGTCCTGCTCCCTGACACCCCCCCCCCCCCCCCCCATGTCTAAGGTCAACTATGCTCTGTCAGCTTCTCCAAATAAGCAAGTCACTCCAACAAGCTTTGATACTTTTTTCTCTTGCTTTTATAACAAATATACTGGGGCCAAGGGAATATTTGTGTTAGAATGAGGGGGGCCACCATCCAGTGGAGGCTGTTAAACATAGATCCAGCTTGCAGAAGGCTCATTTGGTGTAGATAAACCCATTCGTGTTTTAATGCTGTGTTTAAACACTTAGGTGATTTTCTTTTAAGTAAATTCACTGATGTGTTGTTTACGTACAGGTAAAGGACCTGTCTATCACTACCAAAGTCTCTAATCCTTCTGAGCTACACGCACCTTACAGGAGAAGCATTAAATGCACTTTCTTAAATGCATCTTCCTACCTGAATCCTTTCAAGCATTCCAGGTCTTTGGGTTTTCAATCCAGTCACAGTCTGAAGTCATAAATCTGCACCAAAAGGTTTATCACTAAGAGCTATTTAACACTTAGTCAGGTGTTAAGCCTATAAATAGTTTATCTCTTGGCAACATTTAGACCCTGCGCCATGAAAAGTCACTGGCTTGTTTTCACTGTGAGGTCAAGTCTGTTTGAAGAAATAGCCTGTTTAAAGGACACAGAAGTCCCCTTACAGATTAAAAAACCAAACCAAACCAACAACCAAACAAACCCCCAAACACAAAAAACGCGCAACACAACAAAACCCAAACCAAAACTCAAACCAAACAAGTTATCTTAAAACCCCATTTCACTCATTGGTGTGAAGTCTTACTCTGGATTAATTTCCGTGTTGGATCACTACAGACGGTGGCTGTACTCATTCTCTATTTCATGGAGCAACACTTTACTTGGTGAAGACTTTTCCTTCTTTCCATCCTTGTCGCTATGTTTTCCAGAAATTAGGTTCCCTGGTATTAGAAGCTTAAAGCCCTCAGTAGCGGAGATACGAAGTCCAATGCATTTCCCTGACAAAACCTTGAAATGAAATCACTTCAGTCGCCATGTTTTCTTACCTTTCCACATTCTCTGAGTAAAGCAGGGTTGTTTCCTTTTGTCAGACATCTACCAGCAGAGGCACTTTACGGAATTTTCTCACATCTCAGACTAGCTGATGCTTTGGACTCTGCAGATTAAGCAGCAGTCTCCGCTGTTCAGGCAGGAGTCAGGAAGGTTAGGCGTGGTGTGCTTTTTTCCCTAAGGGCTCTGTTTCAAGTCTTGTCAACATTGGAGGGAAAGAACCTGAAAATGTATAGCTCCTACATTTCAAAACTGGTAAATACAAAGATCTCTTAATTTGTATTTTGGAAATTCATGATTGTTGAGATGACCTCCAGATGTGGTAGAGGGGAGCAAGGTGAGTCCTGAGGCACGAGTGCTCCTAACTGGTCACCTTGAATTGATTCCCACTGCTAGGAACACTCCCCAGCAGCGAGATTAGGCTGTTACGCGGAGATCCTGGTCCTTCACGGATTTTGTAAGGTGCAGGCTTTTCCTCAGAGGTCCATGGGCAGTCTGAATAACATATCCTGCAGGAAGAAATCTGTACATCAGCAGGATTTGGCTCCTACCATGCAAATAAAGGACAATAAAATATGTGTGATAGATGGAAGGTGGCTCTGCGGTCCATTTCCCCTGTGTCCTTCTACTGATTATTTGGAACGTGGTGAAGACCCTGTGGTGAGAAATATCATCAGGAGACACGAGACTCTTTCAGCTACAAACCAGAACTTGATAAAGAATTTAGTCATCCCATCAGATGACTACCAAAAGAGCCAGCATATGACCTTGAAGCCTTGTTACGGGAACACAATACCACAAAAATCATAATGTTATTAAGCATGTTATTTATGGTTTATAGGGTGGTATTTAGGTCAACAGAGTCACACAACCTAAAAATCAAATTCTTTGTGGTGCTGAATGCCACCCTCTTGCAAGAAATCCTTAGGCCTCAGACTTACATATAATAGCTGAAGGGGAGAATATTTCTCCACTTATTGCTGACCGTAAATATAAAATATATCCCCCTCACTTGAACATGCTAGAAAAACATCCCTGTTGTCAAATGAGTGGTGTCAGTGGCCACTGCACAGCCTGAATTCCCTCCCTGCTGGAAGTCTCTCATGGATATCAAGTGGATTCCTGGAGGGGGGCCAAGTGCAATCCAGGCCATGTCTATACACAGACGTGGTGACTGAAGCCTAATTTTGAGCCATGTTTGCAAAACGTTGCTACTGAAGCCAGTTTCTACAGTTGAAAGATTTCTCCCAATATTTTTGGTTAAAAGAATCACCCTTATCCCTTATTTTAATTGAGATGAAAGGAGAAATAGTGCCCTTATTGGGAAGATAAAGCAGTCCTCCAAAAGCCCATCTCTGCAGATCATCACCCTGGATTGGATACTCCAGGCCAGGTCCCAAGGAGGCTCAAGTGGCGCCCACCAGGTTTGGGCTGTGCCCGGGTGGCACTGCTGGTGCCAACCGTTCTGCTCCACAGTGGCCAAGTGCTGATGCTGGAGCTGCTCGAGGTTTACCTTGGTGTTGGTGGTGAGGGAAGAAGGTGTTCCAGTGAGCAAAGGCAGAGCTGCACAGCCCCTTGCAGAGCCTTGGTACTGCACTTGTCCTGGCCCAGCCCCAGAAGCATGCTTGGTAAGTTTGCAAAGACGACACTTGTAGTCACTTGGAAAGCCATTTGGTAACTGAAAGCCACCACAGCTGGCTGCCTCTCTGCAGGTGAGAAGCACAACAGTGAGCTAGCTTTCTGCTTTCTTCATCCAGATGCTGATGAGGGAGCTTTCCCTGCTTCAGACAATGGGCAACAGCTCATGGAAAAAAACAAAGAGCTGGAGCTACACATCACCTGGGAGAAAGGTCACATCAGACAGCAGGTGAGCGGGTTGCACAGGGGCCAGCCAGAGTCACAGGGAGGAAATGAGGACATGGACAAAAGCAACAGGGTCATTGGGAAGCTCCCAAAAGAAAAAAGAGGATCTCCAAAAAGGATTTGTATTGGGCTGGAGCCCTGCTCTGTCACCGCAAGAGGAATGGCCTTTTCTGGGAAGTTGGCAATCCTAGTCTTGTTAGGGACAAGAAATTCACACAGGGCTTTTGTGCTGGGGCACCCTGTCGTATGCAGCCCTGGCAGAAGGCGGGATTGCTATCAAGTCTGGACATGAGGCAGGTAACAAACACGCTTTGGGCATTGCACGAGTGGCACTCCTCTGCGAGGAGCACGCACACCCCCATGGTCAGCTGAACTCCCAGCGACTCACCCTGCTCACCAAAGCACTCTGGCAAAGGCAGTAAAACCCAGACTAGCAGCATTAATGACAAGATCAGGAGTATTGCAGCAGTGGCAGGGTCTTGCACAAGCAGCGCGAACGAGGAGATCCAAACTGTCCCTCAGCTCTACTAGCGAGTTACAAAGAGACTGGCAAAAAGTCACATGCTTCAGTTTCCCCACAAAGAACAATATTTCTCCACCTCTTACATTTTCTCTGAAAGTTAATAGATACATTAAACAACTGAAACACTGGGGGGAAAGGTCCTAAAAAGGGCTATGTATCATCAGCAGCACATGTACCTATGCATGTGTGGTATGCACATTGCACAAATCTTGCTAGTCTCATCTTGCTGCCAGTATGTAACACTAACAGTGGTGGATTAGGCTCCTTTCAGGTGATCTGACAACAGCCAGGATATAAAGCCAGGACAGGGAGACTTGTACTTCTTGGCCAAGATATGTCACATGTTCTTCAAAGCTGATCTTTTCAGGATTTGGCCCCTGGGAATGTAAACCTGAGGAGTAGAGTATCGTTGGAAAAAGCCACAGCGCATGCAGTCTGCTAGGATAAATAAATCCACTTGGAGGCTGCCTTAACTTTAGCTATATATGGACATTTCTAGAAAGTGAGAACTGCAATGGTTTTTCCATCAATATTTCAAGGGCTTTCTCCAGCCTCTCCCAAAGCCCTGTATTAAAGTTGTTTAGCAGAATAATCCTGTCTTAACAGAGCGGTAACAGAGACACAGAGAAGTGCTTGATCAGAGGAGGAGCCAGGGAGAGGTCCAAGAATAGCATCCACAGACAGTTCCCAAGCTGTTACAGCTCTGAGTCTAACTCTGAACCTTGCCTCAGCTCTCTCACACTTCAGTCGAAATCCTGCCCCTACTGAGACAAGACAAATATTTTACCTTGCAAAAATAGAGAGGAAGGAGGAAATCAGTTCAGTTTATGGTCTCAAAACCCAGATTGTGGATCTAGTCTGCGTCTATATGCGTTTTATAGGGAGGGTAGGAAATCCTGAAAGTAGGATATGTTAATAACAATAAATAATACCAGTACTGTCCAAAAATAGTTAATGGGGTACAGAAACAGACTCCTTTCTTTTTCTGATCCACTGTGCCTGCATTCCTTGCTACAGCGTGTGCCTGCAAGGGGCAGCAAAGCCCTACAACCAGACTACGGTGAGAGGACAGGCTGAGAGCGGAGCTGTAGACTCAAGTCCTGTAGGTTAGGAGGGGACTTGAGGCAGTTCACGGTTTCCTGCAGAGGAATCCTCTCCTATTCATCACCAGGATTCACTTCTGAAAAAAAAAATCATATGATAAACTCAGTGACACAGCCTGATGAATCTGGAAAGTTGCAGTCTGGTTTGGAGACCAGACTCAGTGCAAGATGCTATGAAGAAGGCACAAAACAAGCTACTGGTGGGCAGTGGTGGAATAATACAATGTGGTGAGAAAAAGTGGAAAGCATACATATGGTACTATTTTAGATTAATGTACTACTGCTTCAACAGATCAATACTGCAAACCTCAGCATCAGGCTACCTGGTTTTCCTTAACTAATTCTTCTTCTAATGCTCTTTTTCATTTGTTTTCCATGCATATCCAAGCGTGGTAAAAATAGATGCAAGTGCTGCATAATGGAAACACACCGGCAATAAAAAACATTGACATTACACTGGTCATGCTGGGAATGAGTGGGATCAATGTATATTTAGGTGCACTCTGATTCAGGGCATCCACTCTGAAATTAGTGCAGAACACCTCACTTTAGTTCCTTCTTCTCTGGGAGAAAGAAGGGGTTACAAAATGGACAGAGTATGGACCACCATGGGAACAGTGCTGAGTGATGCTACTGGAATCACTCAGAGCACCAAAACCATATCATGATACTTCAGAGCCGTTTCAGTGTGAGGCCGGTGGGGTTCAGAGGCATTTGCCCTCTTGCTCTGCCCACACTAGCTCTATGCAGCTCACTTTGCCCGTGAGGTTTCCACTAGTCCCTGAAATTCCCCCTGAACCTGGAGTCGAACAATGCTGCACTGAGTCCAGCCCTCACCCCCCTCCCCTCAGCACACACAGCCCCCTCTCCAGTCTGTTATTCAAGGGCTGAGACCACCCAGCAGCTCCGAACGCATCAGCAGCCAAAAGAGGAGGGTGGGATACAATTCTCTTTCACCCATCTTCCTTCCTACACTCCCTCCCTGATGGCAATCCAGCCCTGGGGGCCTCCTCAGCTCTGGGGTGGGAGAGGTAGAGGAGGGCATCAGGAGCAGAGGCTCTCCAGGGCCAGATGATGTGAGCAGGAATGGAGGAGGACGAAAGGGCAGGATGTGACCCCAGCATCTCAGATCCTACGCTACCATGGCAGTACTTTGGTACTGGTCAGTAACACACATGCTGCACTGTGTTATCACAGCATCTGTCACTCTGGATGAGAGACAATTCTATATAAAACACCTATAAAACACAGGGGATCTACTGACTTAGGCCTGGTGAATGTCTTGCCCAAGATTTCCAATGCCTTTAACAGCATGTTCCATTCACAGCTCTCCTGCAGGCTGCCAAATCTCTATACTAGAGCAAGCATGCTGGAAAACACTACCAAATTGGAAAGGAGGCATCTGACATTGCTCTGCACCAGGCTGCAGTGAAACAAGCCCTTGACTTCTCCCTCCCACCAGTCTAAACAGGAGAACTGGTTGCTAAAGTCGTATTTCCTAAGAGCCCCTGAATCAGACACTCCTGCGTGACTCACCAGGTGATGAAGCCAGAGGCACTCATTGCAGGCAGCATCAAGTTCATTCAGATCTAGCCTCAGACTCCTTGTCTTTTGTCTCAGTTCAAAGGTAGCATCAGTTTTACTGGCTCTGGCATCAAACCTGTTCTCAAGACCAGCCCTCCTTGAATCACCAAGAATTATTCAGCTACTAAAAGCCCCGTGGGACAGCAGTTGAGTACTGTTCATGTCCCGTGCTTGTTGCCAAACTCAATAAGGAGTGGTACTGGTGCCGGGGATGCTAATGTTTAGGACAGGCAAGCAAGTGGTGGTACTGGTGCCTCGGCTGGCAGGTGTGGAGTTGGGCCCAGAGCCCAGAAGCACAGATTCACACGTGGTCTCCAAAATATCCCACCACTGTACTGGAGATCCTGCTCCCTCTTTACCCTGTAAATCCCAAGCTCCTCCCTGGGCAGCTGCCGAAGCAGGACTGCCTCCGCCTAACTTCCACCCAGCATTGCCATGAGATGTAATTTGGAAGTCTCAACCTGAGGATGGCGAAAGAGCCTCAAATTCATTTCTAATCACCGTGTCCTTGATAAAAGATAATTTTAATTTTTTAAAATTAAAGCCAGTGACTTCTGCTCTGTTCTGGGACAGGCTGCGTGCAGGGCTGGTGCTGGTGGCACTGCCTCCTTGTTGGAAACACCATAGAATCATAGAATGGTTTGGGTTGGAAGGGACCTCAAAGATCATCTAGTTCCAACCGCCCTGCCTCAAATCATCTCCTTTCAATCCCAAATCAGGTACCCAAGCTACAGGAAGGTAAGGGAGATCACACAAACTCTTTCCATAATGTCCCTAGCAGCAAGCTTTAGGTAATGTCGTAGAGCGAGTGTGGGGGTTTTGAGGCACCAAGACTCCCCTTTGCAGAGCAGAGGGAATGAAGCATTCAGCTCAGGGATCAGGTCCCACTTCACAGGCCTTTACTGCTAAATAGTGCTAAATAACTGACCTGGGACACTGCGGGATTGAACCTCAGTTCCCAATGGTGCATTCCTCTCACAGGAGGCACTGTACACCATTTGAAAACCCCTCTCCAATTGCAAAGTCGCTAGCAACATAATACCATTGCCCAAAACTGCATAACCCCACCTTCATATTGATGTGACTGTCCCTGAAAGTGACATGGAGATGGGGACTCATGTGCCAAGTACCTGGGTAGGCACCTGCTAGTGAGAGGCTTGTGCCTGGTCCCCCCATGCTCTCCAGTGAGGGTGTGGTAGTGATTGCTTTTCGTCCAAAGCATGGGACAGTGGGCTGGATAGGACTGGGCTGCTCACTGGACTGCCCCGGATGATGTTTTGCATGAAAAATGCCTTCTGATCACACAGAGGATGAGATAAATACCTTTTCTCCAGCTGGTACCACAGCCTCACGTCCAGTCAGTCCACTGGAAAACAAATAGCGATTGCTGCTTCTTTCAGAAAAGTGTGATGTAGCAGTTCACCAGCTCAGTCACCCCAGAGTCTGCCAAGTTCCACATTTCAGATTTTTTAATGATTTTCTGATACTATAGTTACTACTTACAGTGCTGCAGTATAGTTAAAAACCCAGAATGAACCAGTATCCCTGTGGGCTGTACAGATATAAAAAAAACCCAAACCAAACCCACCAAAACCAGTAAACTTGTGCTCATTTGAAGGAGGACGTGGATTTTCCTTTGGTGTTGAAGGCTCAATTCAATAGTATTTGGAAACTGATATTTTTTGCTAAATAGGAATTATCAAAGCTCAGTTCACAGCTTACAAACCTTTAAAAGACATCCCCTTTATAAAAAAATACTGCACAACCAACCCAGGACAAAGTCAGAACAACTGACAGCAAACTAAATTGTACAGTAAGGTAAAGAAGAAAATAAGAACGTGTTTAAAGGCCTGAGGAAGACAAGTGTTTTTGTTGCTGATGTGTTAAAAGAAATGATTGAAGAACAGTTTCTGCATGTGAAAACTTGATGCCAGTAACTCTGTCCAGGTCAGACAGCTGAGTAGCAGTGTGCTCTGCTGACAGAAGGGACAGCCAGCACTGCAGAGCCCTGCAAGGTTTCATTTACCATGGGTAGCATCATAGATATCTTACGTGATCAGCTTCGCTGGAACTTAAAAAGCAGGATTTGGAGGTGACTGGGTACATCCCACCTGTTCTGGTGGCCTCTGGCCATCTCCTGGTGCCCTCTCTTTCCTCCAAGCGTCCTTGCCCAAGACTGATGCATGGGTCTCACCTCCCATGTTTATCACTGTGGATAAAGCCAGCTTTGTGCAGATGAAAGGACAAAGCATCAGTCACACGGAGAAGGCTGTTGTGCACCAGTCCTGGACTGAATCTCATTAACAGAACCACTGCTCATAGGCACTGGTAATGCTGAAACTGCTTCTGAATGAAAAGAAGACTTTCCAAAAATATGGGTTTTGATCGAAAATGTAACAACTGCCCTTTGAAATACTACAACAGATATGTAAATACCTGAAAAATGAAAGCCACAGGCTCTTTAGACTAGAGTTGCACTTTGCTCCCTGTATACTTCAGCTTTCCTAGAGGCTTTCCCTCTTCCCCCAGGCAGCAGGGCCAGGGCCTCCCAGGGCGAGGAGGCTGAGGGGTCTTCTCGGGATCCCAGCCCTAAGGTGAGAATGACAGCTGCAATGTAAAATGCGACTTGCAAGAGACATTATGGCTCCTGTTTTGACTGCAGTCTTTCATGTTTTTGGAAATTAAGTCAGAATTTTCCATTGAACTAAAAAATTTCCATTTCATCAGCAATTCCCCTCGCTTCCCCTCTCCTACCAAAATGCTTCAAAGAATTTCACCTAAAACTGTAAACTGCTGCATATAATTTTTGTTTCCTTATTCTTTTCTTTAGGCCACCCTAAGTCCCTTTTCCATAAGAAAACCACGTTTGGGGTTCCTGTGGTCTTTGTTTCTGTGGCAGGGCTACGAGGGCAGAATGGTGCCCATGCTGGACTTGGTTCCTCTGGCATAAATCAAAAGCCCTGACAATTACGTGGACAAAACTCAGAAACATCTCATTCTTCCTCTTTGCACTTTTGTTTAGCCTGTGCAGAGCGTAAAATGCAACCAAACAGCTCTGGGTGCAGGGCAGCATTAAACAAGCGCTGCTATTCCTCATCTGCAGTTCCCCACCATCTTCTTCCAGCTCACATGGAGATTTCTGCTTTCAGCTGCTCGTCGTTGCCCACTGCATGGACATGCCCTTGATCCTAGCCCAGCTCATCTGTACTGCAGAGGGATGACCAGACTCCCAGCCCTCTGCTCCCCTTCCTCACCGGACATCCCCCAGTGGGAGAGCTGGTTCTTCAGCTCATACCCACCATGGCAAACCCCTCCCAGAAAGGACATACAGCAGGTGCATTTGCCACTGGAGATTCAGCACAACTGAAAAGAAGACCCACTACCTGATTTATCATTGGTCACAGTCAGTTTAGAGCCATAGTTTTTCTCCAGCAGCCAGCCAGAATCTCTGGAGAGAAAGTAAATGTGACCCTACAGAGGCTTTTGGTTGTTTACTTGGCAAGAGGAAGGGAGGAAAGAGGAGAGAGGGATGGGGAGAACAGGACCATCTGGATCCTGAACTTATGACTGGCCTCTCTACAGGGAACAAAGAGCTTTGCTGGGAATTCAGAAGAGACCTTGCTCAGCATCAGAATTTCACATCTCAGGCAATGGGAGAAAGCAGCACCCAAAGCTTGGATAGCTCAGTTTATCCGACTGGTTTTGCCATGTTTTGATCTTCTTTCCCCAAAACAGCACTGTGCAAGTAATTGCTCACTTTCTGCTTTCTACACAAAGGGGCTGTTTCTCCTTTAACGGATTATTGGCAGAAGCTGGTAGGCCTGAAATCTCCAGACTGCTTTCTGATGTGAAAAGACACAAGTTAAAAGAAGAATCAGACATTTCCAGGCTCTGGCAAAGCTGTTTGTTTTCAGTGTGGGCCTCAGGAGGATGGCAAGGTTATTTGTAGGAAGCTTGTGTTAATGTTGTGTAAGTTCCCTTCCACACCACCGCTACTAAGCCTATTTCCAGAATTAACCACGTTTTACAATAGGCAGTAGCTACGTTCCAAGCTGATACACAGGAATCAATAGGCTTCTGAATCGGAGAATTGTGTAAAAATGCTATTAAGAAACCATTGTTTGAATGCTGGCTTTACCACTTCAGTGCAATGGGGATGTAATGGGGCATCAATACCATTCCAGCTAGGTTACATCTGGATGGATGCTTTGAACTGCCTCTTTCCCCCAAAAGTCAAGAGGAACGTCATGACTGAAGATGTGGTCTTCCCTTCCCTAAGAACAATAGCTTGCATCATTCACTTTAGGATATATTGGTGACTTGGGATACATTGGGATAAAAATGCATAATGCAGAAACACAAAGCAGGCATAAAGTGCTTCTTAAATCACATAGGTATCCATATTTCAGCAGAATGGCTTATCACCCTATACAGCAGAAGTAATTATGCTGACTTAAAGCTGCTGATTTAGAGAGCTAATTGACTCTGGCCATATTTAAACCCTATTGCACAAACTGAATAACAACTACAAGTTAAAAAATCATGTTCAAAAATATTAAGTGGTCGCAGTCTTTGGCAGCAATTAAGCAACAGCACAAAAGTGTAAAAGAATATTAACAGTACTAAGGCTAATCCACCCTTCTGAAAATCTGCAGAAACTTTGCAGGTAAGCCACTTCCAGTAACTAGACTGCTAGTGATGGCAAGTTCACACCACTGCCTTGGAAGCCTGCCTTCCTTAGTAAAACCGGTCGCAGGAAGAGGACTCCTCCATCCAGGCAGTAGCATTGCCAGATTCCAAGGTGCCCGGAATAGCTAGATGGAGATGTGCTTTTTGGATATTCTGGAAAGTAGCAGTGAGACAATGACAACAGCAAATACCATGGTTTTAAGGACTGTATTCCTAAAGGACTAGAAAACCTGGCTAGGAACGTCTGTTAACCTCAGATCAGCTAAATTAAGGTAGAACAAAATAATCCATTTACTGGCAATAGAGGCAATGTTCTAATCAATCATTTTTTACTGAATCTGAGGCAGTTTGACAAGTCGTGGCCGCAGCACAGGTGCTCCTGACACCTGCCCTGGGGCCGATGGACCCCAGCGTGCCAGCAGGTCTGCCCCAGCTTGGGGATTTCGGGAGCCTCCTGCAGCTGCTTGGGGCACCGACAGATGCTGTTAGCAGTGGAACTGACAAGTGTGTCAGTTCCAGCCAGCCATGCCATGAGCTGTGGAGGTTTTGGTTTGCTGAAAATTTGGAAAAATGTTGGTTTCCACCCAATTTGGATCAAAACCAGTTTAAAAAAAAAAAAAAAATCAAAAATTTCCCATGACCTCTCACTTTTTGGTTGGCTCTGCTTACTACCGGTACACACAGTGCTTCATGCAGGGACCCTACCCTGGAGAAAGGTCAAAGGCATACAGTAATGTACAGAATACCAAACCTGAAAATCCAAAACAGACAAATACAGATTTCCCTCAAACTAAGCAATTAAAATCTTGTTTTATACTGTTGAAACTTAATCTGAAGCTCCTAAGTATTAGAGCAATGGAGTCAAACAGTTAAAGTTTTACATTTTTTAAGCAAGACTGATTTTGTTAAATCAATATAAAAAGACATCGAGAATATTAAAATCCTAAACAAGATTTTGAATAGTGTCTATCAATTTACTTACTTAATGGAAAAGGCAGCAAGAAGGCTGTACTTTATTTTGACCCTGAGGAATGCCACTCATCACTGGCCTCCATCTGGACATCAAGCCATTGACCATAACTCTTTGAATGTGACTATCCAGCCAATTCCTTACCCACCGAGTGGTCCATCTGTCAAGTCCGTGTCTCTCCAATTACAGACAAGGATGTCGTGTAGGACAGTGTCAAATGCTTTGCATAAGTTCAGGTAGGTGACATTAGTTGCTCTTCCCTTATCCACCAACGCTGTAAACCCATTGTTGAAGGCCACCAAATTTGTCAGGCATGATTTGCCCATAGTGAAGCCATGTTGGCTGTCACCAATTGCCTCCTTATTTTTCATGTGCCATTAGCATAGTCTCCAGGAGGATCTGCTCCATGATCTTGCCGGGCACAGACTGGCTGGCCTGTAGTTCCCTGGGTCTTCCTTTTTTCACTTTTCAAAAATGGGGGTTATGTTTCCCCTTTTCCAATCAGTGGGAACTTCACCAGACTGCCAGGTCTTCTCAAATATGATGGGTAGTGGCTTAGCAACTTCATCCACCAGTTCTCTCAGGACCTGCAGATGCATCTCATCAGGTCCCATGGACCTGCGCACCTTCAGGTTCCTTAGATGGTCTTGAACATGATCTTTTCCTACACTGGGTGGTTCTTTATTCTCCCATTCCCTGCCTTTCCCTTCTGTGACTTGGGCGGTGTGGCTAGAGCACTTGCTAGAGCACATACCATGTTCTGCATAGAACAGCCATATCCCTTCCACCAGAAACATGTTCTCCAGGAACAAGGGAAAAAGAAGAAAAGGAATGGAAAAAAGAATACGATAAAAATCTATCTTTCATGAAGTACACCAGATGCTAAGAACATTGTGTTTCAAAGATTACTCCAATCTCTAATTTCTGGGATCAGTATGAGACTTCTATGGAAGACCAATTAACCCAGATTTGTCTGTCACCAGTTATTGGGTTTTCTGCAATATTCCTTCTCTACAGCTGCTTCTGACTACTGTCAGAGATGGAAGCTGGTCTACTGCTGCAATCCACAATGGCAATTCCTACATTTCACAAATCAGCCTACTGCCAAATGGCTGCACACTCTCAGCAGCTACGGAATTGGTACATGCGTATCTCATGAAACCAAGATACTTATCACATCAACATTACAGGATTAAACATGTGCAATCGTAGGTCAGTTCAGTTTCCTAGTTGAAGAAGCATCTTTTTGTTACTTGACTGTCACTCAGTGAATGTCTTGCTGTCAGTGCTAGAGGGAATGAAATCTGGACAGTGATGTTATGGATTGAATTAAATCCAGCCTACTTTTGATTTATACTCTTACTCCTTCATAGGAACCTGAGGAGGAATTGTGAACTTTAAGTAGGGCTTCTGCCCTACGAACTGGGAAAATAACTGAAATATTTAATACTGACAGAAAAAAAGTACTGTCTGACTTACTCTCAGGCAACAGAAGTACATAATACTGAGTATGAGTACTGACTGTATAAGAGCTTATGAAGCTCAAGAGTAAAAATTAAGACCAAGTATCGGGTAGATTCCTCTTTAATTTAATATCCCCCATATTTGTAACAGTCATGACTTGAATCTAGTAGATTCCCATATTTCTGCAACCTTGCTATGGCTCAGTC
This sequence comes from Balearica regulorum gibbericeps, assembly GCF_011004875.1. Taxonomy (NCBI): domain Eukaryota; kingdom Metazoa; phylum Chordata; class Aves; order Gruiformes; family Gruidae; genus Balearica; species Balearica regulorum. The sequence goes on along the minus strand of NC_046188.1, from coordinate 17,263,624 downwards.
ATCCCACAAAAGCATTCTTGCAACTCTTGAACAGGCTTTCCAAGATTGCCGTGTGAGACTAATAAGTGGGAATCCCTAAACCATCGTTTGCTGAAAAATGGGAGGATTTGTCAGGTGCAAACAGATGCTGTACTTGCTCTATTTGTTTCACACTTATAGCCTGGCTTCTGGATTGGGTTTCTTTTACTATCAGTGTTTAGAGCAAGAGCAAGAAACTAAAGCCAGGAGAGGGCAGGTGCTGTGCTCAGGATCCCCTGCTGTCTTTCATCGCTGTGCCCAATGCCCCAGAGGGACACAGGGACTTGGCTGGAGAGCCCGCCCTGTGGCTTTTCCCTGGGTTTGTACTTTTGCAGGCACCAACAGCACTTGAGCAAACTGGGATCCAGTTGTTTTAGTTTCTTGGGGGAAGCCCAACAGAGGGTAGCAATGCCACCTCTGTGTCATGCCTGTGGATATCCACCTCCAAGATGTGCTTTGGCCCCATTGCATGCACGCAAACTCCCATGGCCCTACTGCTGCCCATGCAAGATCTGCATGCAGCTAACCAGCATAAATAGAGATCTGGTCTCAGCCCACGTGACCATCGCAATCAGGAGTCTGTAAAGTGTAAGTACCAATGAGTGAAACATCTGAATGAGATTTCCTCAAAAGAGAAACCCACAAGAGGTGTCTGCAGAGGCCATTTACCAACAAAGGTGTGGAGAATTAAAATATCCTTGTTTCGGGCAGGAGGCACGTGGGGAAAATGATCCAGAACTGATGTGTCTGGACAACTTTGGAACAGTAACAGGGTTTGTTCACCTGGTCCTCACTGTTAAGACCCACATCTATCCATTTGCTTCACACCACTTCACACCATTTTGTCTGGAAGTTTTCCAGCTTCCTTTGCCCTGCCTTGCTAGGGTAGACTTAAAGACCAACTGTGATCATCTCCAGAACTGAACATACGCAGATCAACATGAGTGCACAAGTACAAAATGGATGCAAAATGCTGAGGATTTAAGTGAGGCTGAAGTATAGTCTCTTCTTCTGTCTGCTTTGTGTTCTTTGAGATAAATGAGTTCTTGAGATAAATGTTCTTGAGATAAATGAGTTACCAAAAAAAGTCAGTTTGGGCAAGTAAAAGGGGTGATGCAAATATCCAATGCTCATAATTTCACCCATGAACTACAAAGAGGAACATGTACAGATATATAAACTTGGCCTGTGACACCTCTCGCTGAGAAGAGGGCTAACCACGAAGGCTAACCATTAAACTGACGGTTCATAATTATTGTGGTCACAGTTCCTTATGTTTCCCGCCCAGGTGCTTTCCCTGCAGGGGCCCAGGTTTGGCCCCCGGGGAGGGGAGGATGCCCCAGGCTCGGCTCGGCTCGGCTCGGCTCGGCTCAGCCTTCCTCTTGATTTGCAAGTGCGTCTGTGCCATCTAGCGTCTGTTCTGCCTCCCTACCAAAATGTCCCACACCGCTGTTGCGATAAAGGCATTCTGGAAAGTAATTAGCTGGCTAACTGCTAATAACCTTAGCTGGGTAAAGATATATCGGAGATGGAAGATGCACAAACTGTATTGCATCCATAGGCACACAATCATCGACTCATTAAACAGCAGGGAGAGATGATCACAGGTAAGTTATTCTTTCTGCCCGTCTCTTTTCCTGTTACCTGTAGAAAAGAAAGTGCTGCAGTTTTGGCTTCTGGGAACTACGCAATGGAATTCAACTCAGAAGGCATTCAATGTCTTTTTAAGTGCTTCAAAGCACTTGGATGTTTCCCTCTGGACAGAAAACACAAAGATCCATTAAAACGGATGTTGGAGTTGTTATTCCAGAGGTAAATCAGGCATGAAGTGCTTTAATATTGTTTGCCTTTTCTTTAATTAATATGCCCCTACTTAATCACAGCTTTCGTAAGCCTCTATTCAGAGAGGTCTGCAAGAGCAAGATGGTCTCTGCTTATCAGAAACCCCAAAACCTTTACTCACATATTTGCAGAAAACTGAAGATCTTCAGTACAAGCTGCCAAAACTATCTATGACCAGAAGAGAGCAAAGGAAAAAAACCATCTTTGATGTTGGTGGTTCCTGCTGTAGCAGAGAATTTTGTAAGGATCATCCAGATGTTTTCATATAGAAAGTCACTAGAGTCCACAGTACAGAGGAAGGCAAAAAAAATAAAATGACAAACGCCAAACCCCACAGAAACCCAAAATAATCCTCCTCCCCCCAAATTCTCCAGTTAGTCTGAATTTTACTATAACTGTTTAAGCAAGACACCAGACTCTTGAATATTTTTCCAAGTCAATAGAAATAATATTTTTCCTGACATTGCATCTGTACAGCTTCAGAAGACACAAAAAGCTTAAGGATTACATGTCTTTAAGAGTAAAGTCCTTTCCCTGATGTTTGATATTGGGCCTGCTACCTCCTAGGCAGGCGTTTGATCTGGCCAGACAAGCTGTCCTTGAGCTCTGCCTAACTTATGCAGAACAGAAGAGTCACGTGCTAAGTAAAACTCCTGCAAACAGCACCGACATTTTGAAGAGAACCTAAAAAAACATATCAAAGCACCTACATGCAACAGTCTGAAACATCTTTAACGCCATGTGATGCTTACCAGAGAGCACAGCCAGGCTGCTGTGTTTAGGGACAGAGCAGCTGAATGCATCTTTGACATGGTGAGCAAGGTGCAGCAGAGGTGCTGAAGATGAGTGCTCCTGCCTGATGTGCCTCCAGGGGATGCTGCAGCTGTTTTAGGAGCAACCAGGACTGGCTGCTTGACCAGAAATTCTTGCAGCTCCATTCAGCTTCATCCTGTAAAGAAACAAGCTGGCGAGGGGAAACAGTTGCAGAAAATGGGACGAAATTTGGGCAAAGGTAATACTCTGAGAAATCAGCAAGACTCCAGGAAATTTTCTTACTTAAACAACTGTGGCCAGTGGAGCACAATGTAGAACCATAGAATCATTTAGGTTGGAAAAGACCTTTAAGATCATCAAATCCAACCACAGACCTAACATTTCCCAGTCTACCGCTAAACCATGTCCCTAAGCACCATATCTGCATGTATTCTACATACCTCCTGGGATGGTGACTCAACCACTTCCCTGGGCAGCCTGTTCCAATATATAACAACCCTTTTGGTGAAGAATTTTTTCCTAATATCCAATGTAAACCTCCCCTGGCACCACTTGAGGCCATTTCCTCTCATCCTATTGCTTATTACCTGGGAGGAGACACCAACCCCCACCTGGCTACAGCCTCCCTTCAGGTAGTTGTAGAGAGCGATACGGTCTCCCCTCAGCCTCCTCTTCTCCAGACTAAACAACCCCAGTTCCCTCAGCCGCTCCTCATAAGACTTGTGCTCTAGACCCTTCACCAGCTTCGTTGCTCTTCTTTGGACACTCTCCAGCACCTCAACAGGAGCTGAAACAAACCCAACTGTCCCAGAAAAGCCCTTTGTCTCTTTTCTTCTGTCAGTGTTTTGGTCTGTCCCAAGTCTTCCCCCAGTTTTGTTCCTCCTGCCTGTGGGTGAGGTGGAGGCGGGTGCCAGCAGCCACCAGCGCTGAGGCCACCTCAGACACACAGCTGTCACCAGTGGGAGGGTGGCAGGAGGAGTAGTCGCCATTTCGCTCTGCTCAGCAGCAAGGTGTGCTAGCTGTCCAGGGGAGGAAATGTGGCAGGTTTCAGCAATATAAACAGCTATTGCGTTACGACTGGATTAGCAGGAAGAAAGGCCAAGCTTAGGGCCTCTCTTAGCTCCCTTTAATGTGCTCCTGCCTGCTTGGGAAAAGGGCTATTGAAGAGGCTCTTCCCAGAGATGAGCTGACAGGCAGGTGCAGAGGATTTTGCTTGGAAGAGGAAGACGCTGAAGGCAAATGCATCACCCAGACTAGGAATCCCCTAGCATCAGTGGCTTAAATTCAATCAGCACTGTTCCACTGTGATTTTTTTAAAAAATTATCATGTTAACAAGAGACATTTAAACAACTTAGATGTTTGCTCTGTTATTGTTTCCATGAAGTGAATTATCAGCAAAGTAGTTACTATGAGTATTTATATCTTTCAGGAACTCTCCTCTTCTCAATCACTGCAATGCAACGACACCTGGCAAGACTTGGTTTTAGTTGCAATAGCTGAATAAATAAATATGCAGAAAGCTGCAAATGTAAAAAGAAGAGAGGGATTGATAGGGATGTATAGTCATCCATGGTAAGAAACAATGAGACAGAGTAACAACTCATGCTCTGCTATTGTGATAATGCCTAGTGAAGTGGGGTGGAAAAGTGGGATGGTAACTACAGCCAGTGGTGAGAGATATGGCACTGAAGCAGAACTGAGAGAAGAGTAAGGCTCTTCCTTTCATCTTACCATATTTTATTTCCCTCTTGCAAGGAGGAGGTAGGATTCCACAAGGAGAATAACCACTGCTTGTGCAGCAGCATCACTCTGGTTAAGATTTGGACATGGGACAAAACTCTATCTCCGTAAGAGACCTCCGCATGAAACTAATACTGGAGTTAATCACTATACCAGCTTATCCCTCAATGTATCCACTGCTGCAATGTGCTCTGCACTTCATAATCCAACAGCAAAGTGAATTTGTTTACTTACTTACAATTCAGTGCTGGCTAGGGAAAAATGTACTATATCAGATTTGCCAGGATGGATAAAGCCAACAGCTAAAGCAGAGAGATCTATTTACTTCTCACAGGAGCCTTTTGAATTTGAAGGTTTCCTTCCAGAACATGAGAAAAGTTTTTCAACGATCATGACATTCTTGTGCAAGGAGCACACAAACACAATGCCTGATATTCACCATTCACCATATAAAGCCAGAATCTTTTCATGTTTTAATTCAGAAAGATGCCTGTCTGTCCTCTAGACACAATGCAGCCTGCTGAACTCCCAGGGTTATAAAATGACAAATGATTTGACAACCAAACAGGCTCAGGCTTACAGGACTTGGGCAATCTTTTGCTCGACGCTTGTTAAGCAACCAGCGCATAGGAACCCAGTCTGCACCTGGCAGTTCTGGCTATATTAATACTATTGGATCAGTAACTAACGAGAGCTGTCAGGAATTGGCAAGCACCACTTGTAAAGCTGTCACTCGAATCCAGTTCCGCCCCCCCCCCCCCCCCCCAAAGTAAAATCAATTTTTCTAAATGAGTGTTTACTTTTCACATTAACTCATCTGCAAAGTTATGCTGATAGCTTAAAAAAAAAGCAGAGAGGGAGAACATGTAGTTCTAGCAATTGCAAGGTCACAGAATTTTTTTTTGTTGGACTCCCTTCTCCCTAACTCCTCCACTTTGGCTATTTGGTAGAACAAAGCACATTTACCAGCCCCACATGTACCTGTGCGTTAGTCCCCTGTTGGGGAAACGATGCCATATAGTCAAGAACCTGGCTTGCTTTTCAGACCATATAAAATGGTCATAAATATAAGTGCACTAAAGAGCAGGGAAGTTTATTTATGGCACTGTTTGCCCAGCAGTGGAACCAGTGTCTCATGGCTGTTTGTTCTTGCACCATAACCCAGCTCTGGAAGGCTGTAATTCATCGTGAACTGAATTCTGGTTTCACCCTCTGCATATGAGGAACAGTTTAATTAAAATGCAGGAATAACGAAGACAGCTTCCATTGACATACAGTAGATAAGCCTTTCTCAGTCAGACCAATGCCTTACAAGAGGCAGTTTTCCCAGTCTAGGTTTTTGGTTTGTTGTTTGGGGTTTTTTTAGATAGTAAGGCATTGCAGTGTAATGAAGTATAATGGAAAATGCAAACATTTTCTTCTTTGCAAGCAGAAAGCTGCCCCTGGCTAGTGGTAACATCCAGACTGTTGTGTTCAGAAAAGTGCTGGGATAAATGATGGTCCTCTTTTCTAATAAAACAGTTCCTGATAAATGTTTCTCAATGTTTATTTTTGTGCTGTCATTGATCATATCTTAATTAGGAAAAAACAACATGGAATTTCAACTTGATAAAGCTGTCCTTGTTTTTACAAATATTAGGTCTTGATTCCCTTTTTTTGCTAATGAATGAATGTAATTTTTGTTGTCTTTGGGCAGGAAATAGGAAGAAGAAAGATAAGTCAGTATGAGGTATCCTGTTTCAAGGCTTAAAGGAAGGTGCATTTTTTTTTGCTGAGATTTAGTTGAGATTGAACATTGAGTTTTTCTTGTTTCTTTTTAAATGTGTGATGACAACATTTTTTCCAGCTTGCATTTCTTTATCATTTGGTAAACGTATACTTCATTTCTATTATGAATGAGACAAACAATTCCGGGTGGGAGGACGGGACAGGGGATGGGGATGGGATGGAAGCTAATGACAATACTTTCTTCTTATACAAATATACGTAGTTGTATTAGCTAAAAGCTAGGTCACATTGCGTATATGTGTATAGACATATATACTTGAATGATGTACTAGAAAATAGACTTTTTAAAACTTCTATGATGAAAGGGACATACTTTCTAATCATCATGTTTATACATGTACATATGTGCAAGGATGAACTTTTATTCTCAGCTGGATCTTAGGAGATTTTGAGAACCTAGGAAAATAAAGAAGAAAAATAGTGAGAAATATTTCAGCAAATTCAATTCTCACAATTTTTTTAGCTTGCCAAGAAAACCATACTATGAGGCATTTTAGAACTGAGAGGATGGAAATGACCTCACTTGAGACAGCTTAGAAGTAACACTATAAGAAACAGTCTGAAATGACTGCATCTTATACATTGCACCTTACAGCACTGTTATTACCAATACTGGTACAGAAATCCAATAGGGTTATTATATTCCTGTGATATGGAAGAAATTTGATTAACTATATTCTTCTCTCCAAATAGCCTCGTTTAACATCAGCAGCTTAGCACTAGTAGCTAAAGTAGTTGAAGCCTCAGGCTGCAAGAGCTGACTAAGAGTAAACCGACCTTGGCGTCCCCAGGATTTGATTTCTTGGAGTCAACAGACTCCCAGACTTAGAGAGGACCCAGAAAAAGTGTTACAAGTCATGAAGGGAATACTGTGGGCATACGACCCTAGCTGGGGAGATGTGCAGGTGCTCCTTGAAGTCCTATTCCCCCCCAGACGAAAAGTACGTAATTCTTGATGCGAACTGTTGTTGGGCAGAACAAGGGGGAGATGCAGCTGCCTGGACAGCCTGGCCAACTGTGGATCCCAGATGGAATCATAATGTAGATGCAGATTACAGACAATTACAATTAGACAGACAAGGCTTTGAAGGGGCTATATGTTTGGCAGGACAAAAACCTGCAAATTGGTCTAAAATAAGGGACTGTCGACAGAAGCCTGAGGAAAGCTTCTTAGCTTTTCTCTCTAGATTATTTAAACAAGTCAGAATGTTTGGATGAGGAATAGACCCAGAAGCAGAAGCTAATAGACCTCTAATGGTCTCTACTTTTGTGGATCAAACAGCTCTGGATATTAAAAAATATTTTTCTGAACACGTTCCTGACTGGCCAGGGAAGTCAATGGACAAGGTAGTGTGTTTGGTTACATTTGTATACAATGGTTGAGATGAAGAAAGGGTTAAAGAAAAGAGACCTCAGAGGAAAGAGGAAGTGTTTGTGGCTGTGCTGAGGGAAGGGTTTGGAGAAAGTAGAGGGAGAGGCGGGGGAAGAACCAGAGGAGGTAGATGGAATCAAAGTGATCGTGATTTCTGTCTGGGAGCTAATGACTGTTGCGCTTTTTGTGGGGAATGGGGGCACTGGAAACGGGAATGTCCCATGAGGCCAAGAGGGCCCTGGGGAGCTGGATTTGGAAGAAATCAGATGAATATTGCTGAACAGCAACAATGGGAGGAGGGAGACGGACGAATCTCAGGGTACATATGGATTTTGGAGTACTAAACTGAATCATAAGGGTCAAATTGTGGGAAAAATGGAAGACAAGAAAATACTATTCCTAGTGGACACAGGAGCCACTATTTCACTTTTGAATTTCAAGCCTAAGGGGCAACTCTCAGCTGATAGAGTATTGGTTCAAAGCGTCATGGGGAAAAAAGGAACAATCGCTTAGCCTGCCAGTGTTGCTACAGATATGTGGCCAGGGGGTGTGAGAAGATTTGTGATTGCAGAAGAATCACCTATGTGTTTGTTGGGATGAGACCTTTTACAGTCGCTAAATGCCCAGATCTGTCTGTCCCCAGAAAGGGTAGAACTAATAGTAGCCGAAAACTCACGCAAAATTCCTGGGGTTCCACCTGAACTTACTAAAGAACCTTCAAAATTGTGGAGCTCCTCTGGAATGGATGTGAGTGCACTGAAATCAGCACAATTGGTCTCCGTAATAACAACGGGAGAAAAGCCCATAGCAATCAAGCAGTATCAAATTCCCAAGGAAGCAAAAAAATTTCTACAAATCGACCAATATCTGAAAAAAGGGGGGTTATGATAGTGCAGTTCCCGACATAATATCCCTATTTTACCTGTAAGCAAAAATATGTTACACAAAGAAGGAGTCCCGGAATATTGGTTTGTACAGGATCTCAGAGCAATAAACCAACATGTGATTGTACCTCATCTGGCAGTTCGGGACCCATCAATATTATTACAAATTCCCACCTTTGGCAAAATACTTTACTGATTTAACAGCTGCATTTTTTAGTATTCCTATAGCAGAAGACAGTCAGTATCTGTTTGCCTTTAAGTGGAAAGCCAACAACTAATGTGGACCTGCTTGCCCCAAGGGTTCACTGGATCTCCTACGATATTCTCCCATTTGCTTAAAGATGACTTGGAAGATATTTTATTACCTGGAGGTTCTATACTTGTACAATATGTAGACGATTTGTTACTTGCCACTAAGACATATGAAGATTGCTTGACAGATACTATTTGTCTATGTACTGCTTTAGCAGAAAAAGGTCACTGTGCATCTCGTTCTAAGCTTCAGCTGTGTCAGCAGTAAGTAAAATCTTTAGGATTTATATTAAAAGAAGGACAAAGATCAGTAGACTCAGAATGGGTCCAAGCTATTGCAGAAATACCTTGCCCAGTAACAATGAAACAACTGTGAGGATTTTTAGCCGCAGTAGGATACTGAAGACCCTGGATACCGGGGCTAGGGGAGTTAAGTAACCTGTTGACAGAAGCTACCAAGGCAGATGAAATGGAGTCTCTATGTTGGGGTCCAGAAAGAGAAAAGCCTTTCCAAGCTATAAAAGGAGTTTTAGCTTCCTTTGGCACTGGGATTGCCAGATTACTCCAAGCCCTTTGAACTACCTTTGAAATACTTGTGCGTGAGAACAAAGGAGTAGCCAGCAGAGTCCTTACTCCAAAGCTAGGTCCACACCGCCGCCCTGCGGCTTACTACTCAACTCAGCTGGATCCTGTAGTGACAGGGAGTAAGTAATTCCAGCGTTAAAGCTATAGCAGCAGCAGCGACTACCGTACAAAAGAAGTAGTCCTGGGTCACCCAACAACCATGTAAGTTCCACACAAAGTAGAACTGATTCTTAAGCAACATGCTACATAAGCATTGTCCCCACAAAGAGCACATCGCTATGAATTAATGATTTTAAATGCAGATAATGTTACTTCAAAAAGATGTAAAGTTTTGAATCCAGCAACTTTACTGCCTGTTCCCTCTGATGGTGAGCCGCATCATGATTGTGCTAAGGTAGTGTTTCAGTCCAGCCGTCTACGGGAAGATCTGCAGGATCAGCCTCTAGAGAACTCAGATCTAACCTTTTCATTGATGGCTCTTCATACTATGTGAATGAAAAATGACACACGGGCTATGCAGTGGTGAGAAATTTAGAGGTACTTGAAGAAGAACCTCTACAACCCTCAGTGAGTGCCCAAGGGGCTGAATTAACTGCATTAGCAAGAGCAGCCTGGTGGGGACATAATCAGTGGGTAACTATTTATCCTGATTCTAAGTATGCTTTTGGAGTGTGTTATGCAACGGGTATGCTATGGAAAGAATGAGGGTTCCTTACCTTAGTGGGGAAAAATATTTCTAATGGAACTGAAATCTGAATGGTACTGAAAGTTATTAAGCTTCCAAGGGAAATTGTTGTAGTACATTGTCCAGCTCATACCAAAGGATCCAGCAAAATTGAAAGAAATAATGAATTGGCAGATAAAGCAGCTGAAGCTGCTGCCTGCCAACCTATACATGAGTGTACCACTGTAACAACTCCCTCTGCTGATGATTGGCCAGAGATCAATAATCCAGCCCAAACATATGCAGAGATTACTCAGGAAGAACAGGCTCGATGGGAAAGTTGGGAGACTGTGAAAGATGAAACTGGAATTTGGACTATTGGGTGAAACCCATTTTACCAAGAAAATATTTAACAACTTTGTCTAGGTGGTTTTATGATAAAACACATGGAGGGATGACAGCAATTGTTAACCAGACTGAAAAAATGTGGGCAGCCCCTGGAATACATATGGCAGTAAAAAGGATTGTGAGTTCTTGTCCCACATGTTGGAAGTTTTGTGATGCAAAAATGGATGTGGATGTGGATGGCCATCCATGGGAAAAGGATGGCCGTGAGCATACTTCCCATTCCAAAGACTGCGAATTAATTATGCTGACATGCCTCCTGTGAGCAGATTTAAACCTCTGCTGGTAATCGTGGATCAATTCTCAGGATGGATAGAAGCTTTTCCCATGAGGAAAGCTGATACTGCAGGAGTGGTCAAAGCAGAAAATCATTCCCAGATACGAAATAGCTGAAACCATAGAATCTGATGGGGGTTCTCATATCATCCACAGTCCTCAGGACAGGTGGAAAGAATAAATAAGACTCTCAAAAATAAAATTGGTCGAACTTGTAGTCAGGTAGGTTTGAAATGGCCTAAAGTTTTAGGAATAGTACTATGGGATATTAGAAATACTCCTTGTCAACCTCTAGGGTTGTCACAAGCAGAAATAGTGTTTGTCAGGCACTTAGCTGTACCTCGGACCTTCGCCACTGCTAGGACTTGCCTCTTAGGTGGAGATGAACGAGTTGCCAAATTTGTACTGAGTATACAAAAACATCTACAAGAAAATAGGGCACAAGCCAGATGGTTTCAAACAGTACCAGCTGGAATCCAAGTACGTGATATCCAATCTGGAGATGCACCAATGATAAAAGTCCACTCTCGCAAAACAAAGTTGGATGCTAAATGGGAGGGTCCATATACTGTGTTATTAACTTCTTACTCTGTTGCAAAGGTTGCAGAAAAGGATAACTGGATTCACCACTCCTGTTAAATGCCCAGAGAACATCAGTTAGATAGACCACTGTGGAACCCGCAGGACTCCATCAATCCTACCTTGCAGATTGAAACTGGGACCGTTCAAGCTTACAAAGGCTGAAGGAAATCCCAGAACCATGTTGGTTTTGTTTTCCTTCTAGAGCAACCTGGACCAGACCCGCTGCTTGAACAAGTGGACCATCAGAGACCATAAACCAAGGACAATATCCCATTTGGTGTATCTGCATAGAGTGGCAATCACTCCAGGCTCAGTTCCAAGAGGGAAAGGTTTGAGATGGCATCAGCACACTTGGCTTTGGTTATCCTGTAATAAGTGTGGCCCATGTCATCCTGAGTGATGCATTAATAACTGTTATAAAGGTTGTTGGGAAAACCATCAGGCTACAGAGGAATAATTGCAGTAACATCCCAAGATACGACACCAGAACAATCTACAAGTGGTAGAAAGGTAAAGGACAATTTAGTCTAAATGGAACTCAGGTATCTGAGGACAAAGACGGTTGTGACCTTCCATTGGGAAGATGTAGGATTTTAATCTTACATACCAGTGTACTAACATGCAGATATTACTCCCCATTTTGGGCCCTACGAGGCCATTATTTTGTCTGTGGCTGAAAAGCTTATAAAATACTATTGGCCAATTAGACAGGCAGTTGTTACATAGCCCGTGGGGTGCCATATTTACACATTACTTCTAAATTACCTCAGGGAACAATTAGGAACTTCAGACAAACTTCCCTCACTGAAACTCAAGAACAAATTCTTCACTAGATAGCACATGGAGAAATCTACTAACAGAGGGAAAACTAATAGGCTGTTCCATTTCAGGAGTAATTCCATTAGTGACTGCCCAGCCATTGCTTGTGTAGGCTGATATACTATCAGACTACAAATGGTCTCAGAAAAAGTTGCTTCAGAATTTGAAGACTCTACCAATGATCTAGGAACAGCCATTGAATCCCTCAGCAAGGAGACGCAGCAAGAATCTTTCCCCTCTAAAATAGGTCAGATTATCTCCTGCCATTTCAAGGAGGAACATTGCATTAATTAGATCTCAATGTTGTATCTATATAAGTAACAGTCCCCACGAGATGTATCAAAAGGTGATTGAGGCAGAAACACATGCCCACAAAGGAGCCCAAACTGCATACAACCCCCCTGAAAATGACTGGTTACAAAACTTGTTCTCTGGATAAGGATTATCACCATAGTTTAGTAGTCCATTTAGTTCATTGCTAAAAAGTCTTTTACCTGTGGTTATTATGGTTCTGATAGCCTGCTGTGTTTTTACTTGTATTCAGAATTGTTTACAGAATATGCTTATGAAATCTATACGAGGGTATCAAAGAATCCTCATACAAGACCAACTATAGATGGGCAGGGATGCCCGAAAAAAAGACAAAGGGAGGACTGTTATGGAAGAAATTTGATTAACTATATTCTTCTCTCCAAATAGCCTCGTTTAGCATTAGCAGCTTAGCACTAGTAGCTAAAGTAGTTGAAGCCTCAGGCTGCAAGAGCTGACCAAGAGTAAACTTTTTGATAAAACTAACGCTGCTAATGCAGAACTAGCTGAATCCAGCAGATGTGAGCAGAATGAAGGGGGACGGAGGAAACGATTCCAAGAGAATGAGGTAACTTCAGAAGAAGGCCAGCCCAGCGACAGTGAAAAATCAGTAAGAAATCAAGAGACCACCCACCAGAATTAAGTGAGTGGACTTGGGGATCAGGTGATGGGTGTACAGGTATAACTGAGGGGCATGATGTGGGGCAGGGGTCCCTCTCTGGAGGCACCCAGCTCGAGCTGTAACCCGAGAACTGATAAAAGAGGAACTGGAAACCTTCACTCAGACTTTACATTAATCAGTGGGATCCTGGGGTCGGAGCCTGTTAGGGTGGCTGGTGTGCGTAAATCCATATACTGGTGCAGGTATTCCCATGAGGAAAGGAAAATAAATTCTACTCCTGTGAAGCATCCACACTACTGATTAGACTGATACAATTACATTGATAATAAAAGAACATCAGACCTTTAATTAGCCCAGTGGTACCAAAGCCCATGTGTACTCTGCAGTGCCCTTTCTCTTTTTTTCAAACCCAGGATTTGGGTCTGTTTTCTGTAACTGCATCCCTCACCTACAGAAATTTGGCAATTTGTACCATCTAAAGTTGGTTTCTCTGGAAACAGGCTACAGTTTCTTCCAGCTTCACAGCAAGAGCTGCTGAACTCCAAGACAAACAAATGTAGCAACTCTGTTCATTTGCTTCCCCAAGCTGATGAACTTGACTCAGGAGTCACAGATTATTTTCCTCCTTCTTATTCACTCCGTGAGGCCAACCCCATGAGGAGCTTTTGACTTGAGAAAACACTGAAACCCCTAAGTACCTTTTACAAAAGGAAGCTGGAATAGGAAATCTCACATGGGCCAGAGAACTATCAGACAACATCGGCTTGAGTAACAGAACGGGCGAGTGGAAGGCATCAGGACCATTTCCTAAAAGAGAGCCCTTCTCTGTGGTGCCTCTCTTCTCCCCAATCTTACAACCTCTGAGAACATCCTACTTTTTTGCAAGGACTCTTGGATATTACTAACACATTGCTGCTTGCTACGTTATCAGTCTGTTACTAGTCACTCAACTCACGGTCTTCTGAGCTCCTTCCTTCACCAAGCCATTCATCAAACAATCTGGAATCGCTCAGACACCCAAAATGCGCCCTGCTAGCACAGGACAAAGCAGTGGGTGTTTGAACACCCAGGAAAGCAGAGTGTTTCTTACCAGATTTTCCTCCTGGTGTCACACAGTATGAGGTGAGGTTATCAGACCCTATCTTCTTTTCCCCCTCAGGGACCTGGATACACAGACTGCGTGTAGCCAGCGTGCGGGTACCTAGCCCTTTCTCAGTTAGGTGCAAATTACCTCCCCTATTCCACATGGCGAGCCTTGTGCCTGGGCTGCCAGCATATGGCAAGGCAGGACTCCAGCTTCTGCTTTGCTAACTTGCTGTTTTATTAACGATACAGGGGAGGCGAGAAAGAAAAGGCTAGGGGAATGTCAGGAAACTTTCCTGTCCAATATGTGAGATCCTGTCCAAACTATCTCCTCAGCAGATGTCTTAAACTACAGGGACTCTTCCTTCTCTTGAAAGGTGTATGGCAGACCAGGAACTCTGCGGCAGGGATGAGGCCAATTGGCCCTGCGCACTCACGAAATAAAAATGAAGGCTCAGAAGCTATCAAACTCACGCTTTTATTAATCTACTCGTAAGTTGCTGTGACAGCCTAAATAGACTTTAGTGCTTTCACTAATGGGTATTTTAGCAGACATAAGCTGCCACAAAACACAAGATTACTTGTTTGAAGCCTTAGTGTAACTGCTGTGCCAGTAGAGCATTACAGAAACCATTGAATATTACATATTTCATTAAATACTAAAATTAAATTGCCCATATGTACTTGATGTAAAACTCTTCCTATCTAATTTGCACCAGTGATACACATGTAAATGATCAGAGCTGGAGGAGGGCAGATAATTGGTAATATTTAATAGTTTGTTTAAATTAGCTAAAGCAAGTATAAGGGTTTTCCTCTAGGTAGAAGATTCAGGGTATCCTGGTAAGATAAGGACAAGGCAAAGCAGGCAGCCACAAGAGAGTTTTCAGAGTGCTAGACAAGTATTCAAGACACTGAGATATTTTTAGGGTCCAGGCTCAACTTGAGCTCCTGTGGGGGTGCAGCATCAGTAGATTCAGCATTGAGAGCTCACGCTGAGCACATCAGAGGCTGCAGGAGAAAACCAGCTGCAGAGCATGCCACAGGCGAGCATGAAGGCGGCGAGGAGGAGGAAGGCAGAAGTGTCATGCTCCACCTCGGGCAGACTTAGCAAGACAGTGGGCTGAGAGCCAGACAGAGGGGCAGGAGTGTGAGAACTAGGTTGCTAAACACAGTGAAACACAAGCAGCTGAAAAACTTCACAGCAATGATGGAGAGGAAATAACAATACCCTCAGTTCCCCAATTCAGTTCTCATCATCACGTAGAATTAGAAACTGCCCAAACTGTCCTACCTCATGCAGATTTTCAGACAAGGGAGGAGACACAGAGCTCTGGTGTCAGGATCCAGCCTTGATTTTGCTGATTAATCGCAAGCAGAAATACATCACAAGATGCAGAAAAGGCCCACCTGGTCTTCAGTCCCTTCAGGGATGCAAAACCAATGCAAGTTTCCTTTTCAGAATTTAAGAATGTGATTAAAATGGCACATTAAAAGGAATGAGGGCATGTTTGCCTTTGCTCAGTTCCTTTTTTCAGCTTTCCTTACAGGAAACTTTCTTTAAATTCTTGTTTTTATTTTCTAGGTGTCACATTAATTCCAAAGATGAGTTGTCTTCTCACATGGGTGAGGAAACAGAACTTTATCATCTTTTCCTCCCCAAAACTTCCCCCTCTACTCCAGGGGGCATGAGACAAAACAGTGCATTGCAAGGAAAGCTTACGCTTATGATTAAATTGTCACAGCTCTTCTTCAGTAATGCAAGGAAGCAACAGAAAAGCCCTCCAGAGATGGGGGAGTAAGGGGGTCTTCAATTATGTACATAGATAAGAGAAGAAAGAGTTTGCTTTTCTCACATCATCAGCAAATGGTTGGACAGGGCACTCAACTCCACAAATTTTGATTTGACTAGCTGAGTAAACTGATGCTTCCTATCACAGCAGTGACACTGGTTCTATACTATATGAGGCACAAACTAGAGCTGGCAGGTGAAGGTTCCCTGTGCTCCCACCAATTCAGATCCCACTGCTGTGTCTTTTGGGTGCTTTTCCCCCTCTCCTTGCCTGCTAAGTGCAAAGGGCATCAACTATAAGGAATTCAGAAATCTCACGTGATTGAAAACAGACACGGGCTTTGGGTTTCATAGCAGGTATAATTTAACAAAAAAATCAAAATATATTTTTCTGACATATTTTTAGAAAAAAGTTTTAAAAATTATTTGCCCAGGTCAGGTTAAAATGATTTAAAAGCATAATTATCAGGAAGCACTCTTCAAAAGTGACATTTCACATCATCATCATCTTTTCCATTAAAGCAAAGGTCATAGTTCTAACATATTTTCAAATACAGACTTCACTGCAAATATTGATTAATAAAACACTGAATAGCAACACTTACTCCTCAAAACTCTACACATCTCCCAAGGTCAGTCCTGGCCCACTGCCACCTTGACTTTTTTTGCACATTATAAACCACATTAACACAGGACTAAGGGAATTAGACCCAGTGGAGAACAGAACAGAGAAATATTATCAGAGGAGCAAGAAAACTGGGAGATATTTCCACAGCCAGAATTGTAGACCTGCTGGTAACACTACCTATATTTGCTGCCTTTCTCACTGAATTGGCTGCAGTAAAAGCCAAACCTCCAATTACCACCAGCTCAGATTGTACTCAGACTGTACACAGCCTACCTTCCTCTTTCCTTTAAGGACACTACAATTCAAATCAAGTTTTCTCATTAGAGTATGCCCACAGTGAATTTTACCCATCTCATAAAAAGAAGTAATAAACAGAACTATTGCAGAACTAATTAACATCTATTAATAGAGAGTAAGAAAAAAAATAAGTAAGAACGTAAGAAAACAAGATCCAAGACAAGATTCAACAGTAACTAAACGCATGTTAACAGAGCCCTTTAAATCAACGGTTTGCTTTGTGCCCGCACAACCAAGACACAGGCAACATCCTCTGATATTACGTGTCTTCTAGCTGAGTTCCTCCATAAGCACTGACAGCCTTGATAAGGATTGTCCTTGCTTCTGTTGCACTGAGTGATCTTGCTCAGTTATCTAATTTAATTTTACTGATTTCTTCTTCTTGGCTTGTTGTTTGGACACGGTGCCCAGAGCAGATTCTGAAATACCCACTGATGTCTGAGGCAGGAGTAGTTTTCCAGACTGTGTTGGGTACTTGGTTTTCATAAGGACTTTAAACAGTGGCTGGGACAAGAGATGTTTTAATTGTTTTTTCATCCCCTTCAGCATCTTTTGCTTCTGGCTTTCTTCTTGCTCACTAGCTTTTCCTCCTTGGGGCAGAAATCAAAGATACAGAACATTACAAGAGAAGAACTTGCATTGGCCTCTTTCACCAGACTTTTGCAGTGCTAGGGGCAGATGCTAATCTCATCTTTCTCTCTGTCACAAGGTCACTCAACTCCCATACAGTCTTCCAGTCATCTGTGACACTTTCAGACCACCCAGGTTGTCCACAAGATAACAAGATCAAGAATTCTGACTACTGAGTAACTATAGCCCAGGTATCATTCTGCTAAATCATTCAGTTGGTTCTCAACCCAGAACAGACTCGGGAACAAAAGGAAAAGGGGCCCAGAAGATAAAATATTAACCCAGGGCTCCTAGCTCAGGCAGAAGCTTCTTCTGCGTACTTTGTTACTTTATGCATGCCTCATTTCAGCACCCGTAAAACAGGAAGCCCTTTCATCCTTATACATAAAAAACAATGAGGTGTTCAGATTTAATAACATAGGAGAAGGGCATAGAAAAGACTGGGATAGTTAATATGGCCAGAGGCCTGAACTGGAGAAAATAAATGAAATCAAGGTTGCTGTAATGTAATGTAAATGAAAGGACATTAGTAAATCCTTTTTAACAGTTTAAGAGGCATTTTATTTATGGGAGAAATAACTGAGATCTTAATGGGTCTCCAACAAGCTACAGAAGACTCAGTGAATACATTTTACAGCATGAATCTGGCAAGATTTTAGGTGGCAATTACAAAGTGCTTCACTCGAGAGCCACAACTAACTTGGACTGGATGTGCTGTTTTGAAACTCTTTTCAAAGCACAGCATACTCAGATTATGTCAAAACAAGACAGCAGAGTACTAATTATCTGAGAGCGCTCCTGAACAGTTTGGACAGAGATGATTAGTGCTTGCTTGCAAAGCGGTTGAGAACAAGCTAGTTCAGCCATGAATAAAGAAAAAAATTAATCTGAACATGCTTCAAAATTAGGCATCTGCATATTTAGCAGCTAACAGGTTAGAGACAGCTTAAGCTGGAGTGACGCAGACAGCAGTGCTATTCAGCATGCCTTCAAGGAACTGGTAGGAAATGATACCTTCATGCCTTTGAACACAACGTGGCATTTTACAGTGCACTAAGCAGTGCAAACCTTCATGGCATTGAACTAATAGGCACCTGTAGTTGCACAGCCCTACACATTCTCTCAAGCACAGCCTGCAGAACATTTAATTTTAAAAATATAAGAAATTATTTCCTTCTAACACACCACCAAAAACCTCAGCAACTTGACTATAAGTATTGGCCACTTAGCCCACACAACTCAACCTACATAAGGCTCAGATAATTTCCGATGTTTGCTAGTGTTTCCTGGGTTTTCCTGCACAGAGCTGTCAGGCTCCTGTCCTGCTGCCCAAGTACAGGGAGGTGGGAGAGATAAGCAGAAGTGGAGAAACAGCTTTTTCTTTGACACAGAGGGGAAAGACCCAAGCAGGACATACTGGGCTATTAGATTACCCTAAAACCTTTGCCAGAAGCTAAACAGTTCTATGACATGTGGACTTGTCAGCAACTTGCCAGAATTGTCACGCCTCCCTCAGCTCCATCACTATCTACTGCACAAGCATCCTGAAAACACCAGGTACCAGCAGTACCATGTACTAAGCAATGACACTCCTTTCCTTCCCCTTCTGCCCTGAAGGTTCTAAGAGTTCCTCTGCCATGGTGGGGCTTCTTCTGGACACCACTGCTATGGGACCAACTGAGCATACCCATAAACAAGCATTCTACTTGCCCATAAACATGTCATCATCAAGATCAATCTCAAGAGCCTCTGCAGCTTGCTGGAGCCAGGAGTTGTGTTGCTTTGCCCGACTGTTGAAAAATTCTGCCTTCTCAATCTGCCGTGCCAAATTCATCCGCTCCTGCAACAAAAGTACATTTTAGACATTATGATCAGGTTTAAATATGGGGCACTTTAGCAGAATCAGTATTTGAACGCATGCATTACAACACAACTGAGGTGCAGAGACACTTTTGTTCCCTTCTGCTGTCCCAGCAGATGCCTCACATAATAAAGATATGTCATCACTTGCTAAAGTGTTTTCCTTCTTCAGATCCATGATAGAATCTGACTTCTAAAACACCTCAACTACTAAATATGCCTGAATTTTAACTCATTCTTTAAAAAAAAAAAAATCATTACAGACACTTCAGAAACATGAAGGACAAATCATGATCACTTCCAAGTTACATATTTAGATAGTACAGCTGGATCTTAAAGTTCCTAGTCTCAGCAATAAGGGGTAGCTGTTAACTTCATCCCACTCTGAAGAAATAAGCTCCTGCAGGCCATATGTAAACAGCTACTCATGTTTTCAGAAATGCACCTGATCCTGTTTAGGCAGAGGACAAAGTGTCCTGTCCTTCTCCCCAGCTGCACACAGGTGCAACAAAGATGTCCAGCAAACCTAACCTGACCTGCAGCCTTCCAGCTGGGTCAAGCTGTTTTAAATATCTAATTCATTACGGAAAGAAAATCTGCACTGACAGTAAATAATAATCAACCCGACAGCAAATTCTGCTGTTTGGAATGTGCCTGCAGTTGCACAAAACTAACCCTGTGCAGGACACCCCCACCACCCCAGTGCAATAGTCTGGTGCTACACAGTAACAGCACCAGCCAGAACTGCTAGATAATTAAAACATAGAGAGAGGAAATTAAACTTGCAGTTGACTAACAAAACAACTCAGCCACTTCTCCTTAGATCGTTACCAGAAATAGTTTCAAATAGTTGTTCCATCTCAGTAAAACTTGAGTCCTCTTTTGGTCTCTCCTCTGCCCTAGTTCACCAATTCTATTACTCTCTAGTGTGAAATACCTTCAGACTTTTCCTGAACTTGAATGAAGGCATGCAGATCCAGGCAACGAGCATGCTTAAGGGACAGACATGAAGAACCAGCAGCCCTATTAGTCCCAACTTTGCAATTAAGCCCAGGGCAAAGTGTAAATGTGACCTGACCATGGGAAGGGCCTAGGAGGCTGGAGTCCTGGCATTATGATTACAAAGACATCTTTTCTGGGGAGAGGAGCACTGTTATGGATAGGAATGAAGATCGTGAGATGGTGACAGGAAAATTTAAGTGTGGAAACAATATTTATCTGCCCATTAATTGACAGAGCATGCTAAGAGCCAAGAACTACTCATCAAGAAACACAGAAGGGACCTCTGAAGAAACACTCTAAAAACAACAGATTTCTTTCGGTAACCAGGAACATTTGGTGGGTGGAAAGGAGAGGGGGAAAGATGGAAAACAAAAAAGATGCATCAAATTCTTTTTGGTACTACTAAGAGGAGAAAAATGAGTCTGTGGAAGCATTTCTTTTATTTTGTTTCTCTTTCAGAAAGCTGCATCATCTGAAAGATTCACACTAAATATCCCATCTGTGGCAAGCCTGGGCTCTGAAACTTGCTGACATTATTTGCAAGGTGAGGATACTCCTGTTGCCACTGAGGTAGACCCTGGGCTCACTCCAAGCCAACTTGATAAGCATGAACCAGAATACCTTAAGGAAGATAGCTGTTGCATTACCTGACTGCTTGCATTTTTCTCCCATTCTCAATGACTGCAATATTCAGGCACTCCAACCCCAGCTAGATTCCTTTCAAATAAAGTATTTAAATATGTACAAATGATGTATTTAAATATGTACATGTATTTAAATATGTACATGTATTTAAATATGTACATGTATTTAAATATATGTACAAGTATTTAAATATGTACATGGCTGATGTCACCCAAACTGGTAAGAGAATGCTGAGACATGAAATGACCTCTTATTCGATAACTAGAAATTCTGTGGTGACCAGATGCTTTCTAAAATACATTGTTTTGCAAATCCTAACCATTTGCAATCCTAACCATATCTTGTGAGTTAGTGAATGACTGAATTCTCCTTAAAACAGGCAATGAACTAGAAAAAGGAAACATACCTGGTTTGACAGAGTTCAGTGGCAGCTGTGGCCTCACAGTATAGGAACTTTTAGAAAAGCAGAGAACTCATTACTTCAACTGAGAAAAGGCATATGAAGACCACTGAAGATCCCAGGACCTGCTACTGTTCTCTAGTCTGTTCCTAACAGAAGAGGCTTAACAGAGCCATCCCAGCTCCCAGCCACAAAACATACTCGCTTCTCTGTACTGTTTTGGGGCATCTAGTCACAAGAAGCTGTACGTAACAACGTACAAGAAAAATGTAAGTGATGTTTATGTTTGAACAGCTTTCTTGGGCCAGTTATTGAGGAGAAATCACAAATATTTCTTAAAAAAAAAGTGTGATTAACTTCATTTTCAAATCCACATCCTGAAGAGTAAATTTCATCTGGAACATGGAAAGAACATGATGGGTAATGGCAGTAACGTAAGGAAGCAAGGAACTACTTAGGCTGCAAAGAGATTGTTGTTTCTTTACCTTGATAGAAGTCATGCACTTGGTTTCAACTGGGAAAAATGGCAGCTCTTCACTCTTCTCCAACGTTTTATAAATTTTCCTAAAATTGATCAAGTCATCAGGGCCGATCAGCAATAGGCTAAGGCCTTCGTTGGCAGCTCGCGCCGTTCTGCCGCTTCTGTGTACATACAACTCAGAAGTACGAGGGACCTGCAAATATTCAGAAAACCCATGAAGCTGCCCATGGAAAGCTAGCAGCAACCTGTCATGCTTTGGCCAAGGGGTTGCCAGAGAACATTGGTTTTTACACACACATGGTATGTTGCATGAAACACAGCTGAAAGTAAAGTAAAAGATGATATCTGCAGACACTTTTTGTTCTCTGGTCCAGTATTCTTCTTTGCATAACTTGTTGTGAGCATCTCCTAACTTCTGACCCTCTGCCGTTACATTTGCAAAAATTGTATGCATCCTCAGAGGACAGTTGTAGGGCTGGGTCATGTGACAACTTTGGATATCAAAGTTAAGCAAAAAGGAAGGAGAATCATATCTGTTATGTCATTTCTTACATATAATCACACATTCATGAAGTGCCACCTACCACAGTCAGTCACTGCAGCAATGTGATCTTTAAATACAGAGCACTACATGACAGTTAAATTAATAATTAAATCTCTGTACTTGGGACTATACTATATACAGGACCAAGAATCTCAGCTTTAAAGTCTTCAGGGTTTGGATTGGCAAAAGCTTATTTAAAAACAAAAACCGTAAGAGCAAAAACATTAAAAATATTTAACCTGGTAGTGGATGACGTGCTGCACATTGGGAATATCAAGACCACGAGCTGCAACATCTGTTGTCAGGAGGACACAGCTGAGAAAGTGATAACATTTAATGAACATAAAATTGAAGAGTAAACCATCTGCCATGGAACATAATACAGCAAGCTAGAATTCTACCACAGCAATTTAAGGAACAGATTTGTACTATATCATCTGCTGGAAATATGCTATTTGTTTACCCTTATAGAAAACGATACCCAATATTACATCAGAGGCAGTCTTGAAACAGCAATTAATGCAAATGTTACCTTCAGCAGGTCTATTCTGTTTCCAATAAAGAAACTCACTACCTTGCTGGATCCTGTTTTCCTATGCTTTTATTCTCTCCCAATTCACAAGAACACTAGCACAGATCGCTATTCAATGACCTAATCCAACCACTTGGCTGGGGGGTATGCTCCCTTTCATTACTTTTCTCAGTGCTCTGCCCAGCCTGAGTTTAAAAATATTTTTAGCTTGATATGACCGTACCATTAACACCACAGTCGATCTTTTGGCAGGAGAAATAGGTTATTACAAGTTTCTTCAGTTGAGAAAAAAATGACATTATTAACATTACAGATTTAATTAACAGCTTTTTGGGGCTGAAGTATCTTCTACCAAGTTGTACTCAAATAAGTTCTCTCAGTAAATCAAAAGCTAGAAATATAAAGGGGAGGGATTCTGTTCTGACAATTAATATTTCTCCTTACCCCCAGAAATGAAGAACTACTCAAAAAAGTCATTCTTTTATATAAAGTCTACTACAGAGACAAAAGTCTCCCTAGGTATGGAACAATTTGTTTTAAAAAAAAAAATCTCCTAGCAACTGGAACGAATTACTTGTAGGTAACAGAAATTTGTTAAGATTTCATGGCTTCTGACTGCATACTCTATAGCTACAAGGTTCAAAGCCGAAATAAAAAGAAAATTCTACAGTCTGCAATCTGCGGGAAGACATAATAGATGGTCTCATGGATTTCTTCTTGCCTTGAAAATCTGCAGTCTCTGAAAATGCCCTGCCTGGCCTAGGCCAATGCTATCGATACTACATTTTGCCAAGGGATACTGCAGATCTATCATGGCAATTCAACCTCTCTCCCTTCTCTTGTATTACTCTAGGATACCTTGACCGTCAGGAAGCTAATTCATCTAACTCAACACGCAAAAGCCTAACCTAGCAAAAAGTGGTTATTTTTCTGATGGCTTAGTGAGATGAACTGACTTACAGAAGGATCAAATGAGCTGCAGAGCCAGGGCACAGGGGCAGAGAGGTGTGCAGGATGGTTATAAAAGCATATGGCTGAAAACAGGGCAAGTGACAGCTCTTTCAGCAGCAAGGAGCTGTCAGACCAGAGGATAACTCAGGCTCCAAGGGACCTCAGGAGGTCTCCAGTCCAACCTCCTCCTCAAAGCAGGATTACCTATAAGGTTGGACCAGGCTGCTCATGGCTTTATCCAACTGAGCCTCAAAAACATCCAAAAATGAGCAGCCTGTTCCAATGCCTGACTGTCCTCAAAGAGGAAAAGCTCTTTCTTACATTCAGCCTGAATCTCTCATTTCAACTTGAACCTCATCCACCTACCACACACCACTGTGAAGAACCTGGCTCCACCTTCTTGATAACCTTCTTTTAAGGTATCAGAGAGCTACCATTAGGTTCCCACAGTCTTTTTCACCAGTGATATAAAGCCAGTGCCCTCAGCTTCTCCCCTTGCAAAGCAAGTGCTTCTTGATCATCTTGGTGGTCTTCCATTGAACTTGCTCCAGTTCATGACCTGAACCATCCTGTGAAACCTCATCCTTACTCGTTAATAACCTGGCCACATGAACAAGGCACTCGCATCCCCAGCTAACTCCCCCAACCTGCTCCTACTCTAACAGGGCTGTTTCCTCTCCCCACTACCCTTTACACAATTTCTTTTCTACCAGGAAGCAGAAAGTCAACTCACCTCTCTCGCTCAGCAAACCTTTCCAGGTTTTTCAGCCTTTGCTTTTGGTGCATGTTGGCATGCAAAGGAAGAGGATCGCAATTTAAGATTGTGAGGAGAGAACTGAGGCGTTTTACGCAGTCTATGCTGTTTGCAAAGACCATGGTTCTTCCTGGATACTGGAGAAGAAAGTAATAGAGATAATAGTCCTTCTCATTTGTATTACAGTGGATTCTGGTTTCTGTCAGAGTCTCAACAGTAGCCTCTTTCCTTGTTAAGTCTATCACTTTGGGTTTGCCCTTTATTCCTACTTTTTCCATTAACAATTCTAGTTTGGTCTTCTTGTCCATCTTTTTAGCATGCTTTTTCTGTAAAACTCTTGTGGGAGTCTGATGGACTAAAGTCAAAGTCGCAGAAAAAACAAAAGTCTGTCGTTGAGGGTTATACTGTGAATCATTTAAGAGTTCCAGCAACTGAGACAGCTCTAAGAAGTGACCTTTCTCAACCATTCGATCTGCTTCGTCAATCACAAGGCACCTGTCAAATATAGAAAACAGTAAAAATACACTTGCCCAGATAAATACAAATCTGATTCACTTCAAAAGAACTTTTCCTGCTAAACACATAATGGAAGTTCTGCATGTAAAACCCAAAGGAACACCAGGTATGCTGGGATAGCTACAGCAGCCTTCCACATTTCTTTTTGAAAAATCAGGTTTCTAAAGGAAAAACAAGGGGTTTGCTACTGGCTACACTTGACATTTCCTTCCATCAATATAACCTCTGTGCATTTCAATAACACACTCTGGCAAAGAAATAAGTGATCTTACATAGTTGCAATTATTTAATCAGTAAACATCATCAGTATGCAGTGACGCTCAATTCAGTATCCACTAGTTAGTCTAAAAGGCACTTTTACCTGAGCTGCCGAAGATTTGAAAGATGTGGGTGTCTCTCTTTAACTAACTCCCACAGACGGCCTGGGGTTGCAATTACAATTTCTGGCTTTCGATTCAGTACACGTTCTTGCTTCTGTGCAGCCATGCCTCCAACTAGAATTGCAGTCTTAATGCCTAGAACATATAAATAATACTTTTTATCTCACTAATTTATCAGTGAATGCCTTTACATACATACATTCAAAGAAGTATTTTTAAAAGTCTATACTGCAAATTTCAGCAAGCATTGTGGTCAGGAAACTTCAGGGGTTTTATATAACAGTGAACATGCAGCAATCCCCTCAATTTTACAGAAAAATCCTCATTATAGTTAGATGCCAAAAATAAAGTAGCCTTTCTTTTAGTGCACTTGTCTTCCAATAGAATCACCTATGTCCTCCATAGCTGTTAGCTTTGTTTACCCCTACTTAAGAATCTCATGCTTTGTCAATTGTATCTGCATGAACAAACATGTCCCTGTTATAAATAACCACATACTCCTCCAAGAATAAGACTGAGAAATGTTTGTCTTGCTAATAACTGCTCATTTGCTATGGAATTATCCTAACAAGAATGCTCCTGCTCAATTAATGATTCTCTGGACTGCACAGTAGTGTAGAGACCCTGTTACCTTTAAGCAATTTGCTCAGGCACTAAAAGGACTTTAGCTTTGGAAGCACAGACTCCACATGTGGCTTATTTCACCCTACTTCTTCAAAGAACACAGTGGCCCATGACAAACTGTGCAAGATTCTTTGAGCATCCAACCTACCGCAGATCTCTCTTCCTACTACTTGTAGGACCCTGTGCTTCCAGGTAGGGTTTTTTTTCAAAGTGAGTTCAAGACCACAAAGAAAGCCCACATCAAAACATATTTTCTCTCCTGCTACAGCAACTATACATCACTTGGGCAGCAGATTTTTACACACAAATAGCACTGCTCCTAACAGAACTGTACTTAACATAAATTGATTATTTTGGGCTAGGAGTTAAAATTAGCCTTGTAATCAGCTGTAGACTGATGAGCGCAGCAAGACGTATAGACATCAAAGGAAGATGTACTTAAAAGCCGTTCACTGCACTACATATCCTCTTCAATAAACAATTACTACTACTGGAGAAGTGGGGAGTTGTTTCCCAATTCTCCCCACCTTGAATGCAGCCTCACTCATTCACTTAATAGATGTGCTGACCTCTGGTTTGGAAGAGAAAGGGACTGAATTACTTTCATCAAGCATGTTACCCAGCAATATGCTGTGACCTGACTGCTGTAGGAGGTAAATCAGACAATCCAGCAATGCCTTCTACCCTTAAATTTTATGGCCATTATTTCTTTTTTTCATAGATAGATCAAAATTATATATATATATAATCTATATGTATTGACATATCTGTCAAAAAAGTAAATTATTAAATATATATTAAATATATTTTTTATATATAATGAAATTATTTGTTATCTATAACCTACATCATCCAAAACTAGGATGAAGTTAGCTGTGGCTGGGTATCTAGTACTGATTCTGTGTTGCTAAAAGGTAAGTCAATACCTATTTGAAGGAAGAAACACTTTAAAGCAAAATATCTCACATGAACAGTTTGCTTCCACTTGCATCTCATCGAAGAATCTTAAAGCATTTCTCAAATATCAGTGACTACGAACCCTAGCCCTTCAAAATCCACCCCACTTTTATGATGCAGAAGCAGCTGTGGCACACATTCTGGCTCAACACCAATGCCAAGATCCAAAGTCAGCATAACCTGGGACGTGGCCCATGGGGTCTACATACCTGTAAACTTTGCAACTGCATCAATGTGGTGTTTTACTTGTACAGCTAATTCTCTGGTGGGAGTAAGGACCAGTCCTAAAAGAGGTCTCTTTTTATGGGAGCTAACAGTATGTGTCTCGTCACCACAATCAAATTCAAAATTTTCCAGCACCTTCACACAGCCTGTTGTGAAAGATGCATCATCTTCATCTCCACTATCTTCAACCTGCTGATGGATTAGTTTTTCTGCTTCATCCTCATCTTCCCATCTTGTTTCATCGTGATGCTGATGGGACTCTTTAGAAACACTGTCATTTCTGGTTGTCGAGCTATTTGATTTTTGCCACTGCAGCACAGAGTGAATCATTGGAATTGCAAATGCAAGCGTTTTGCCGCTTCCTAAAAAACAAACAAGAAGAATAACACAGACCGACAAGTCATTTATTTGAAAAGATGAGAAAAGCAACAGCTAATCACACACTGTTCTTAAAACATACAGTTGTAACAGACACGAACTCTTTATCTTTAGAAGACCAGAAACTTGCAGCAATAGCATCTTTTCTCCTGTTCCCTTTAAACATCTCCTTCAGGTCATCAACAGCATAATTCCTGGGGAACAGGTATTTTTCCAATCTCTAGCAGGTCAGGCAGATTCATTTGTTCTGAAAGTGTTTTTTTAAAGCTGCAGTTGCAGCCAAGATATTTTTAAAGAACTGTATGCCCGTAAGGAGAATACCATGCCCTAATTGACAGTTCTGATCAATGTTCTCCAAATAAAGGAATAGCAAATGAGGCCAAGGACATACTGGAATGTACTTGAGGATTCACTTCCATCTTCAATTTGCAGTACTGTGTTTATGGTTTTCTAAGAAACTGTCTTACGACATACTCCATCTAATTTCCTGATCTATCACCAGCTCACATTTTTATAATCGAAGCACATAAATTTAAAACAGATGATCCACTTTGGAGAAAAGGAGGCTGCCAAATACAAAACCACTCACCTAACTTTAATTTCAAGGGTTCACTGTACCAAACCACAAGTCACATCCCTGCCACATGTTCCTTTCTGAACTGTCACTAACAGAGATGTTAGGAGAAGCCTTGTAGCACATCCACCCTGGTTAAGGTTCCCATAAACATCGGTTCATTGATCACGAAAGCAGCATCCAGAGCACGACACTATTACCATTCCTGTACCAGGCCACTGCTGGGAAGCAGTCCTCTGGAAATCTCATCTCAATTCCTTGAGCACCTTTTGTCCAAATCACAAAACATGTAATGGTTTGCCAAATTCAGCAACACAGAATTTTGCCTATTTAGGGGAGAACCTTAATATTAGTTAATAAACAGCTAAGCTGTCAGTATCCTGACCAATACTGCTGCAACCCACTTCCCCACCTTTCTGCATGTCTGGAAGGTCTCTTCTGACTTCTGCACTTGAAGCAGAAAATGTTTATAATCTACATTCGCAGAGCACTTATACATTAAGATTCTGTATTACCAGAGAATCTGTTTTTAAGGTGAAGAACATGGCTGATCTTGAATTAAATGTAATGCAATTTGGCTGGTGCAGATGTCAGTACTGCACCCAGCTAGATTATGGCTGTGATAATCAGGACTATTTTGCAGGCACTACATTCACCCACAAATTAAACAAATAATCACCTCACAGGGTACATTATCTTCACAACACAAAAATCACACACCATAGCCAGGCCTGCAAAACCAGGAGAAAAATACTGGTATCCCCAGATACTACAGCTCAAGCTAATTCATGCTCCTTTAAACAGTTTTAGATTGTAAGATTTTAGAGATAAAATTTGGTTTCTTAACCAAAAACTTCACCAGTTCTATATGGTAATGAATAGAACTGGCTAGATCCACTGCAAAAACAAGCCTTGACATTCCCTGCATCTGATCTCCACTGCCACATCAAAATCTTGCCATTCTCCCCTACGTTACTACCAAAAAGGGAAGATGAATAGTTCTTTCACCTGTCACTTTCCTCCCTCAGGCTCAATGCTAAGGGAAGCTATAGGGTGTAGAAGAAAGAACAGGAGAGTTTGAGCCCCTCCCAGCTGCAGCACTTCCTAACAGACAATTGTCCACACCTTCTCTCAAGTTTCTACAGGAACACCAATGACCCACTGGGCATTGCTGGAGAGAACCTGGTTTTCTTTCATGAAAGAACAACATAAATTCGCAAAACAGTCCTGACACCTCTGGGTTATACAAAATTGACTGCAACAACACAACCTGCCACCAACTGTGCTTTCCATTCTGCAGCTAGAGAGGGATTTGCTTTCCAGCACTGTCCAAATGGCACTTTTTTCAGCATAAAACCACCATTTAAATTTTCAGTTCTGTTTTCAAAAACACTCCCTGCGGGGTTTTCTAATCTTATTAAAGCTAATAGCACCAGCCTAGCTTCTAATTAAAATAAAAATGCAAATGACTGCATATCTTATTAGTTACTATACCTTCATGTTTGAGACCAGTAAATGGCTTTACAAGACAAGCAGTGAGATAAGGCAACTGGAACAAATGAAAAGAATGCAAAGAAAGCCTTTAAACCAACACAGCTTCCAAGTGTGCTTCCTATTTTTAGTTTTTATGGAGAAAAAAATGTTGCACTGCTAAAGAAAACAAAACTTCAAAGGTATGAGCAGCAAAAAAAGTTAGAAAGTAATACTCTGAGACTTCACAGCATTAAGTAAAAAAAGAAACTACAACAAATTTCACGAAGGCTAACAATGCTCAAAGACAAAGGCATGAGTGGATCACAAGCTGGACAAGAGACAGTACCTCTCCAGTTAATAAATCAATGTAATTCTTTAAGCATAAGCAGTGAGAAGGGCTGGTGACAACCTATAGGCCAAGCCCAGAGACAGGGCACAGGGTGGGCCCGTTTTGCTATGATAAAGGCCAGGGCCATATTCACAATGCCTAACGCTGTGCCTAGTATTTATTTACTACTCCAAGCTAGTACTAAATCACCTTCAAAAGGAACCTAGTTCTCTGCTTTGCCTTGGCATGGGGACACCCACAGAAGTTAGTTAAGCTGTTGGGAAAATGACCCTGTTAGTTTCATTAATTCCACCCTTTGTGGTGTACCACCTTACAGTTCCCAAAATAGGAAACAATTGCAGAAACAACAGGAGACTTCTGTCAAAAGCACAAAAACTTACTGAGACTTCAAAGCTTTGCACACTGTAAAGATGGAATCTCCTGTGTTTGCAAGTTACAAAAGTCTTAATATGTCACAACGAATCTTTACTAATATATTGGATATGCAAAAGATACAAGCTCTTGTCCTGCATATAAATGCTTCTGCTACCTATAAAAATTCGTAACAATGAGCTGCATTTAAAGAGAGGAGATGGGAAGCACCCAGCATATACAACCAGTTTAATAGATTTGTACCTGTTTCTGCAGCACCAAGAACATCCATATTATCCCGGATAGCAGAAGGCAAGGCTAAGGCTTGAATAGGAGTTGGAGCACTAAACCCCAGGTAGCTCAAGGCCCGCAGCACTGGTTCAGGTACAAACAGGTTTTTCCATGCAGACACATCAGCTTTGTGATCAGTCGAGGCAGACAAAACTTCTGTTGTCCAGTTTTTAACTTTTTTAGAAGTGGGTACTGATGGAAGAGTTTCCTGAGCTTGAGAAGACTTCTTTTTAGCTACCTTCTTTTTCTTTGGAGCATCTTTTGTGCTTGAAGTGCTCTCAGACACATGTCCATGATCCTCACAATTTACCGCTTCAATTACTTTGTTACACTTTACCTCTTTATCAACTGGCACATCAATTTCCGCTGCATTTGGATCACTGCTTTTAACCGTTTTGCTTCTCAAATCTTTGTTTTTCCTTTTCTTTTTAGGAGGGACAACAGGTGCTTCCTCATCCTCCTTGCCTTCTTCTAAAACACTCTCAGCCTTTCTCTTCTTCACTTTTACTTTCCCCACTTTGGAAGAACTTACTAGTTTGTACTCTGTAAGTTCCTCCAAGCATACTATATCTTTAAAGTCCTCATCAGCAAATAGATTGGGGTCGATTTGCACGCTTTTCCATTTACCTATTACTTCAATGCCTTTTTGTTTCAATTTAAAGGAAGAATTAAATCTCCCCCTTTTTTTGGTCTTCATTTTTACCTAAAAAGAAACTGGGGAGTAAAAAAGCAGAGCATTAGATCAAAAGAATGAAGGTTACACTGATGATACTCAAACGCACTCGGGAAAGCAAAGCGTAGCCATTTCTTTTGAGGAAATGATACGAATGGCCTTCAATGTAAGTACGGCAGGCCAGGCCTGCAGCCCCGCTCCTGGAACAGCTCCGCGGATAATACTAAAGCCGCCAGAAGAAATCCCCGCAGGCCGCGAAGCGCTCCCGCCCCAGCCTACCCCGGGTACCACCCGCCAAAGGCCCGGCCCGGCCGCTGCCGCCGCACACGGGAGCTCCGGGCACCTGCCGGGACCCGCGGGAGGCCCGAGGGCCCCCACCGGCCCACAGCCCCGGGGCGAGGGGCTCCCCGAGCTCCCCCTGCGGCGCTTACCGCGCTGTGCAGCCGCAGGACCGACAGGGACCGGCCGCGGGGCTCTGCCCGCCACCGGCAGCCGCCACCGCTAAGGCCGCCGCCCGCCGCGTGCTCTTGCGGGCGCCACCATTACGGTGAAACGTCACTGCGCGGCGCCCGCGGCGCCCGCGAGCGCGTTTCCAGGGGGCGGTGCCGGGCCGGTGGGAGGAGGGGCGAGGGAGCGGGGCGGAGAGCTGCCCGCGTGAGGGAGGCGGTGCCGCGGGACAGCACGGAGCAGCCCGGCCCGGCCCGGCCCGGCCCAGCGGGCGGGGCTGCCCCGCTCCTCCTGCCTCGCGTGTGCACGCGCGCCCTTTCTTCGCGGGCCGCGCGGGGCGGGCAGCGCACCCTGCGGAGCGAAGGGCTCGAGGGCCAGCGCCTGCGGTAACGGCAGGTTTCCGGGCCCGCCTCAGGCTGTGAGGGGAGGGTGGTGCCTCCGGCGGGGACGGCGTGGCCCGTACCGAGACGGCTGGCGGGGGGCGTCCGGGGCGGCGCCACTGGCTGGGCCGTGCTGGGAGGCGCTGTGTAGCCGCCGGGGTGTGCTTTCTCCCGGAGGTGAAGCACGAGTGCTGGTCACGGGCGAGGGTTGTTCTCAGCAGGGCCTTGATTTAGGTGCTTAACGTGGCCCCTGACCTACGTTTGGCTGTATGATGCGCTTACGGAGACAAGGTTTGTAATATGTAAGCAGCTAATGTGAAGGAACGAGGATACTCCTCCTCTTTCCAATTTTTGGGTTACTGGAGAGTAATATGGCTTGCTAGCGTTACTATCAACATAACTTGTTAATGCAAGCTACGTTTTAAACAAAGCACACGGCAGGATAGCTGTGGCTTGCAATCCCCTTGGACAGACAATGCAGATGGTGGCAGCTACTCCACCAGTGTGGAAGAGGACATACCTTTCTTCTAATCTTCTAAATCGCCTTTATCTTTCACAAGTACATTAGTAGCTATGGTGCTGTTTGCATAAATAATACTAAAGTGTAGATCAGACATTGCTGCAGCACTGGCAAAGAAGGAATAGGAAAATTTGTTTACCTTTGCAACTGAAAATTTTTCTTTCAAAATTTTCAAAATAATCAACATCTCTACAGATCATTTGTGTATTATTGTGTGCATAATACATCTAATTCAAGAAAATGTATAAAGGGCCTCTTGAATTTCAACTCTAAAATTAGCAGCTCAGGTTGAATGTCATCAGCATTGCTCATTCAATAAAAAACTTGTTATTCATGCTGGCTTATGTGTTAATGTGTTCTTTATTATTCCCTGTTTAGAAGAGTATTGTGGGTAAAGTAATGCAATTTGGAGAAAAGGTGCAAATAGCTATAGAAGCAAGCATACCGCTGAGGTCTCAGCATGATGTTTTTTTCTCCTGTGTGATCAAGTGCTCTTTGCAGCTTGATCTAGGTGTAGGAAGAGGACGTCATAAATTATATACTATGATAATGGCAGATTTTTATTTCTGCTAAAAGATTGGCAGATGTTCTGAATATCTTCTTTTCCTGTGAGACATGGGGAAGAGAAGCAAAACCAGGAGGTTTCTAGGTGATATAGACCAGCACAGTAGATTAAGGTGCAATTACAGCAACAATTACAATTATTTCTTCTCTGGTATCTGCAGGTGCTTCTTGGTTCTGTGAGAAGATGGGAAAGTGGAGGGTTGTTTTCTTTGTGCATTTTTTAATGTGTTAAGGCCAAGGGCAGAAATGAGCGTATTAAATGTTTTCAAGGACAGTTTCAGTTTCAGGTAATCCTCGTTAATGAACTGCCAATACACAGCGTGAGGAGTTGCTTCCAATTCATACCCTCATGTGAGCATTTGGTGCTTTGTCCTCATGTTCTGTAAGAAATGAGCTGAAATCAGTGAGAGTCCCAACGTGAGTTCAGGGAGCAGGATTTGATACGGTAGCTTTCACACTTCAACCAGCAAACCTTATTTATGTAGTACTGAACTGGGGATAGCGATGATTGACAGTGCTGGCTTGCTGATGGGTGCTGTGACTGGATCTTCACGGTCAAGTTTAATGAGGGGTCTCAGCTGTCTTTATGCATTCCTTCGTTAAAGGTATCTTTCCTTCCAGGTGGTATAGATTCGAATTTATAAGTGACAGTTTTGCTAGTTTATAATTTTTCCACTTTATTACTTTTTATTTTACTGGATATTAACAAAAGCAAATTTGCAGAAGCAAAAGAAACTGATTACTCTGAAATTCTGGTGTGGCTGACTTAATGCTGATCCCAAATAAAGAGTAAAAAAAAAAATGTGGACAGGAGAGTTCTTAGCTGTTAATCTGTCCTTACATAGTATCAGATTTTGCAGCTCTGTCCTGAAAGAAAGATTTAACAGGGAAATGACTTGCCAAATTATGGTGAATTTGCTTTTTAATGTAATTACAGACATATTTTTGCAGGGCATAGTATTCTGATTTATTCCTCAAGTATCCATTTGTAGATTCAGCTGACTTTTCTTCTTGATCAGTATTGAGCTCTATGTACTATTTATAGACTAAGGGACTGAATTATAGTCCCTAAATCTTAATTTGAAAGAAAGCACATGGCTATTTGTAATGAGCATGGAGGTTCAGAACAGTCTTACCTACATAGAGGTGCAACTCTTCTTACTGCCATGGTGTGAACTGGTTGTACAAGAGGCATTAATTTTTTTAGTTGCTTTGAAAAGGGATAACCAAGGGAACTAAATATTAGCTTAATTTTAGAGTAACATTAATCTTCCTGAGCCTTTGTAACCTGAAAGTGACACAGTTTTTCTGTCCTGTGACAAAGCTTTGTCAACAAGAACTGGGCATTTGTGTCCTACAAGAGTCAGCTGTTACACTTTTGGTAAGTACAACTCCATTACTGACAGTGCAAAGCAAGCTTTTGGTTAAAATGCCAACAACAAACAAATCAGAAGTCTGCTTTATCTCCCCCTTCTGCACCTCCCCAAAGACTTCCTTAGATCAACAGTTATTTAAATACCAGGAAATTGTGAATTGAAGATAATAACATATTAATAATAGCTAATGAGTCATGCTATTTCTATGCTTGCATCAGTACATACATATTTGATTATTTTATCAATAATTTCCAAATGATCTAAGTGAGCATGTCTGAGGGCCCAAGAGAAATTGAGGGGTTTGATGTCTTGATTACAGAACTTTAGCTGACAACAGATCCTCTGTCCTTCCCAGCTGTAGACCGATGGTCCTGCAGATCAGTAGCCCAGAGATCATGGTTTGGTCCCTCCTGTGCACTATTAGATACTAGATATTATATGTTTTGTCAATTAATATTTCAATGTTTTGTAAAATATAAAAGATTTCTCCTAAGGTTAGTGAACCTTCTGACCAATACCTGTAATCCTGGGATTCAGGTAGCTGAATTCAGCGCCAGAACAGTTGAATCTCCATATGAGCAACAGATGGAGGCTTTCACTTAGTAATCAAATTCTTCATCTTGTTTTGTGTCTTTTGCAGGAAGATCAGTATCTGTTTACTGATTTTAATAGCCATTACTGCTAATAAAAGAATGTTACTATAGCATGATTTATATTGATACTCTTTTTATGGTGTATTTTGCACATGAAAAACTTGCTGCCACTGGCCTGTGGAGTACTTCAGCCTCCTGTGCTTGCAGACTGTAGAATTTGCTCTTTTGTCTTCTCTGTTATTACAGATGAGGCCCATCGTCCCGGTCCTGACATGGGAAGGTAAAATCTTGGTTTTCTCAGGCTCAAGGCCTTTGTTCTTGCATTCAGAAGTTCTGGAATATTGTTCTAGGACTGCTAAGATCTTAAGACATAGCACCATAAAAATAGTAACTCTGGGAGATGGGTTGTTAACTGGAGGACAGTTTTAGGTTGGATTCTTCTTTCTGTCTTCTGCAGCATTTTGGAACATTTTTCCTGTATTTCTCCAATTTATTAGTTTTCTGTTGTTAAACCTCATTTGAAAACATATATCCCTGTGCCTGCATCCTTTTTCTCTCTTTGTTCTTTCTTGTAACTTTGCAGATGAGTTGCTTACTTATCTCTGTGAAGCATTTTTGGTATATAGTATGTTTTGTCAAAGACATAGTGCTGCTTCTCCAGCTACTGCATTCACAAAGCCAGGAGAACAAGAGAGTCTCCAGGCATGAGATTTAAGACTACTGGGACATTTAACTCTAGTTATAATAGCAAAGACTTTTTTAAGTGCAGATACATCAAGGTGAAGATTGTTCTGTGTGACTGAAGGATAGCAAAGACACCTTCATTTAAGACAAGGGAAACATTTGCAATCGTTGCAAATGCACTCAGAGGCAATAGATACTTCAGAATGTATTTTGAAGGGAAGAATGATAAAGGAAGTTATGAACATAATGGGGAATGAAATAAAAGGCTGTATTGGTTAACCAAGGGGAAATGGGAAATCAGGCCATGTCACTTGATAGGGTAACTGGTCTTCTGGGTAGAAAAATAAAGTTAATCTAATCTATCTGGACATCCTCAAAATATTTTCTGTATGAGAAATTATTAATAACAAGGAATAGGAGAGAACTTTGAGGTGAAAGGAGCTGGCTGAAGAGGAAGGGAAATCCATGTTTCATCTAGGGGAGCACATTGGTGTGTATATCGATAGATTAATTTATCAGGTATATGGAGTTTACTCAAGGACTTTCTTAAAGTCTTGTGGACTAATCTTATTTCATTAATAACTGTGATACAATATTAAATTTGCTGATGACACAGTTATGAATACAGAGGGGAATAATGATGTCAGGCAGATTGAAAGGACCTCGAGGACCAGAATAATGGGATGAATTTACTCATACAGAGTGCAGCACCATTCAGCTAAGGCTAATACTGAGAATTTATACTATTAAGACAGGAGTTAATTAGTTTTAGATTACTGTGGATGAGAATGATCTCATGTATTACCTGATCACAAGATAACTGTGAGCTGCCAATGTAGTATATTTGGTAAACTAATTCCTGTACAGACATTCATTCTTCACAGGAAGCATTACTTCCCTGAAATTTTTATTTGCAACACTATAGTCTGGTCACCGTAATTAAAGAGAGGTGAAGTCAAACTGCAGCAGATGCCGAGAGGACTTTGAGGGTGATCACAGGATTGAAGACCCTGTTTTAGGAGTGAAGACTAAATGCTGATCTTAGCTTGTTTAACCCAGGATTAGAGCAGATACGACTGCAGTCTTTAAATACCAGGAAAGGAAGAATAATTTAAAGGACAACACTGGCACAAGAAGAAACTCGATAAACTGGCCAACAGTAATTTTAGGTAGGAAATCTGAAGTTTCTATGGCAACCAATGAGTAAAGAATACTGGAAGGCAAAAAGTTGTTAGTTTTAATATAAAGTTTGACATGCATATGACAGATAGTGTTCATGGTTGTCATAGCAAGGAACTGGACTCATCGGCTACCTCTACGTTATGAATATTGGCAGTGCCAGTCTTTGGCTCTGAGGCAGACTGGTGTGGCTTGACCGTGTCCGCGCTGGTAAACTCTCTTAACCTCCTGAGTTAGGGTGCTCGCATCCTTACTGCCCACCGGGAAGTCTCTGGGCGGGCGCTAACCCAGGGAACCGCGTAGAGTGCACCGTGCTGGCAACTTCACTGGGCGAAGAACCGAGCTCCAGTCCCTGTGCCATGCCCAGTATCGTTTAATTGGTTACTGGTTCCGGAGATGTTTTCCCTTCCCTGCTCATTGTAAAGGGTTAAGAAAAATCCTGGTAGAATATTGTATAGACTTCCTACTGAAATACTAATGGCACTGAAATTTTTTCCATTATTGTTCCTATTTCTAAAATGTAAATAAATTCTGCTTTATGCGGATATTTGGGGGGGGGGGGGGGAAGTAAACCTGGGCAAAAAATGTGGTTTTTTACAATAGAAAATAATTCACTTAAACGTCGTAAAGTAGTTTGCTATTAGATCCTACTCTCAGGTCAAAAATCCTACAAATAGCTGGAAGATATGAGGAAAAACAGCACTTTCTATTTGCTTTGTTGTTATTCTGTCGTTGTGCATGTGCTATTAACTACTTTTGGAAAGAGGGTAGCAGATTAGACACTGTAGGAGGAGAACATTACTAGTTCTTACAGAAAGACAAAGAATGCAGTGATTGCAATCTTACAAATTTTATATATTACATAAAAACAAAAACAAATTTAAGGTTATTTTCTGTGTTCTTGTAAAATAATCTTTTTAAGTTTTTAGATCTTATCAGAGAATATGGGAGACCAGTTCACAGATGATGAAAGCACAGTGAGTACATTCCAGTGTTTTTTCCTTTATACCCCTTTGAATTATGTAGCTGTTACAATGTGATGACCAAAGTGGCAAAAGAACAATCAGAAAATTTCTGCAAATGACAATAGGAAAATGAAGCAACAGTTTCTTAGCAACAAACTGGAAATATGCTAAATAATATTTTTTTCTGCTGAGGTTTGTGTATGCTGCGTTCCAAGCATTGTTCTGAAGTAGACCCAGACTTTTGTGTGTGGTTCTTTTAGATTAGTGTTCTTACAGGTTTGCCTCAACATGGAGTTTTTCTGAAGAACCCCTGTTTGTGGAGATGTTCTTACCTGGAGTACAAATGGAATCAAAAATCTTGTTTTGTAAGCCTAAGGCATTAGATGGAATATTAAAGCTGCATTTTTTTAAGGGTTTGGTGAACTGTAAAATAAAAAGCAAACCATTCCAGCCAGAGGTTGCTCATTTGGAAAGGGTGAGGAACAGTTGATCCAGCTCTGGCTGTCTCTTGGTGGTGGTGAACAAACTGAATTGAACTTCTGCACAGTTGAGGTGCTGAGTCCTGAGCAGAACTGTGATTACACAGTGCATAATCTACATAGTGTACATTATGAAAAGGTATTTATTTTTTGTGGAATATGAAATTAACAGAAAAAAGGGGAAATTAAGAACAAAATGTTTAATTTTGACCTTTACAGAAACTCTTCAGTAGTCTTAAAAAAAGTAAATAAAAAAGCCAAAAGAAACCACGAAAGAAAGCATTACTTTCAAGTTGACCCAAAATTTATTGCTTCCTGCCCCCCCCCCCCCCCCCAGCATAATACAAAAATATTCTGCTGAAATTTTCCTCCTTTTTTGTTTTGGGCACTGCAAAAGAAATTCTGGCTTTTAATCTCCAGTGCACACATTTTACCTGGAAGCATTTCTTGGCATGTCCTTCTATATCTCACAAACCAGTTCCTTCATATTCCAGCTGATTCAGGCATTGCAATACATGCTGAGATTTTCTAAATTTTCAACTTCTCTGTGAATAATTTGATTTATGGGTTAATTCTTTGGGAACGTGTAACAGGTAAAGTAAGAATCACAACCTTTTTGAGCAGTTTCCAGAAAGCCAGCCACCTAACTGCTGAGTAGCAAAGGAGAACTGTGCACCTGTGCAACATGACAAATCCCTTCACCCAAGAGTCCTTAGGTGGAGTCAGTGTACCTGAAGAATTCTTCAGGGACAAAGGCCTCCCATCTATTTTGTCTTTTTTTTTTTTTTTTTTCCCAGCCTGTATTGCATTTAGACTTTATTGCTTTAGAAGGCATTTTCTCTTCTTCCAGTAGGTATGAGTGCCATTTTCCCAGGTGCTCTGCGTTTGTCTCCATCAATGAAGGATTATTTAAAATCAGCCCTGTTGTGGTTTCGGAAGCTTACACAGCTCCTGTGTTAAAAT
This sequence comes from Balearica regulorum gibbericeps, assembly GCF_011004875.1. Taxonomy (NCBI): domain Eukaryota; kingdom Metazoa; phylum Chordata; class Aves; order Gruiformes; family Gruidae; genus Balearica; species Balearica regulorum. Next base: position 17,224,151 of record NC_046188.1, on the reverse strand, counting down.
GGAGTTTCCAATTCACTCTGGATTTCACAAAAGCAGTATGAAATAGCGCTTCATTCTATTACAATAGCTATGACAAGGTTAGAATGAAGCTGAAAGTAGAGCTGTATTTGGGAGAAGAGAGTAGTCGAAAAGGGAGGAGCTGAAAGCAGCAGCAGTGGAAGGGAAGTCATGCGTGACTTTCATCACAGATGAGAATGACAGACCACTTAGGGTGGATATGCCAGCAGATTTATTATCAGAGGGGATTAATTTTTGTATATGTGGTATTGGAACAAAATATGCAAGCTTTTTTTTCTTTTTTCTATCAGGAAAACGTGTGGGTCAAAAGGAGGTATGTTTATATAGAATCTGGGCAAGGTAATTCCTTCTGTGATCTTTATTCTGGTCCAGTATTCAATTTACAGAAAAAAAAAAAAAAAATTTATTCTGCTTTTCGCATTTCCAGGATTTTTGTAGATCTCTCTGACATATTTACTGATCTTAAAATGAATGGGAGTCATACCTGCACAGTGTTTCCTGGACTGAGTTAGAAGGACAGATTTTTAAAGGCATTAAGGGAGCTGTTCATGTCAAACCCTCTTCTTTAGTGACTAATATCAGCCTAATTGTATATCTAAACTCCACATTCTTCAGTCTTTAAAACTGACTTATGAAATACCCGATTTGAAAATGGCAATGAGTTCCTAATTCAGGGTACACAAAAGAAAATGTCTTTGGATTTGTAACATCTTTTAAGATTCATGAGAACTACTTGCAAGGTGAAATAACCACAAATTGCCTGTGAAAGAACTTGGAAAATGCTTTTCCTAACTGAGACTGGGATTTCAGCATGTTTTCCTAATACTTAGCATTGGCCAAAGTTTGCATGTCAGGATTCTGAATTTGAGAACATTTTATAAAACTTTTTTTTTCTCCTTGTGGATCTAGTTACTTAACTACTCTGAGAGGACTTAGGTTCAGTTATAGCTATTATATCTGCTGTCTGATGATGTTCCTTGGTTAAAAGGATAATGCAGAGATGATGTTCAAAATAGCGTTTCTCATTTTAATTCGTCATCATGCCTTGAAAACCCCAAATGGTTTTGGTTTTCTATTACATAACAGTTTAATTATTTATATGTACTTTGGATTAGATTTTTCTGCTAGTAATTCTGTTGTACATTTGAAATTAATGGAGATGCTTAAATTTTTTACTGCTTTACTGGTTTAACTGAGCACAGGATTTGGCCTAACTAGTACACAGAGAAGTAGCACACAGAAGACCATGTTTATTTTTTACTGAATAAAAGCTGAGGTACTTACCAGTCATAAAATGAGTCAATCAAATTCTAGGCGATGTACTGCATAGTATTATCTAATCCTTACAATTTCTGGAATTATTTTTATACATTATCAACAAAACTTACAGGGTCATGCAGGCATTTCACAGTAAAAGTGAAAAAGAAATGCTGCACCCACTCATAAGCCCTTGTAAAATATTTACAGGGTTTTTTAAACTCCAGGTGTGCGTGTGATTGTTGTATTCCATACATTCATTGCAAAGGCTGCTGTCTTGAGGCCTGGAGAATCACTTGACTCAGTAAATGCTAACTGCAACTGTGCGTGTTGATTCTTGTCCTGCGTGCATTTTGCATTGCTAACCTACCCCAAAAGAAGCTAACTAAATTTTTTAAAAAAAGATAGCATTTTCCATGCTAATTTGTCCATCAGTTGAGGGTAAAAATGGCATATCTTTATTTTGAAATAAATACTCTCCCTTGTACCCGCAATGTACTCTGTGAGCCAGAATGATAAATCGTACAGCATCCAAGGCCTAACTGCGTGTATCGGCAAGAATATCCACATCGAAATCTGCCCCGGGCCATGTGTGAGTGGTGTGTAACCCCAGTCAGGGGAAGCAGTTATGATGCCTTCCATGTAGATTCACAATTCACTGCAAGGACTTCAAAGGGGTGGTTTTTTTTTTTTTTTTTTTTAAGATTAATATAAAGACATTCATTGGAGGAGTAAGCCGCTTTGGAGTTTTCATTAAAATCAGCATGTTTATAGGTTTCTTCTGTGTGAGTCTGCTTTGAAATGGCAGTGACAGCAGGGCAGGACGCTGGTGAGGGGTCCTGGCACAGCTGGCAAGGGACGTTACCCGAGCTGAGGGCGCGGTAGCAGTGGACGGGGAGCCCGCGGGGGAGGCCGCAGCAGCGGAAGAGGAGCTTCGGTGTAGCTGTAGCCGCGGGAGGGAAAGCCCATGGAGGCCACAGCTGTGGAAGGGGAGGCCCGCGGGCGGCCACAGCAGGCTGGGGGCGGGGGCCCGGCGGAGCAAGCTGGGCTGTGGGAGGCGCGCGCGAGTAACGGCCGCTGAGGGGGCGGCGGAGCCCCCCGCGCGTGCGGATCTTGCCGCTGCTTTGCCCCGCGGAGGCCGCTGTAGCGCCGCGTTGCCCCGGCGACCGGCTCGGCGGTGCTGGGGGGGCCCCACCGCGAGGGGCTGCGGGGCTGCCCCGGCCCGGATGCCGTGGCGCTCGCCCCCGCGCTGCCGGGGAGGGCGCCTGGGGGGGGGGGCTGCGCCGCGGGAACGGGACGGGGGCGGGGAGCGTCACTGCACCACAGCGACCGTCCCTCCTCCCGGGGTGGGAGGGCAGAGGCGGCACCCCGGCACAGGGCTGCTCCGCTCCGCGCCCTGCCCCGTTGGTGAGGAGCAAGCCCCGCTGCCCGGGCACCGTCCAGAGAGGCTCCGCCGTCCCCTCTCCAGAGGGCAGCCTGCCCTCCCTCGCATCCCCCGTGCGGACAGGGGCGGCCGGCGAAGAGGGGAAACTTGGCTCGAAACTCCCTCCCCCCCCCCGCCCCCGCCGAGGTACCAGCGGCTGCACCGGGTTCCCGGCGCCGGGGGCTGCAGGCACCGGCCCCGCTCCCTGCCCGCCCGGGCCAAGCGGAGCGGCGCGGCCGGATAAAGTTTCCCGTCAGGAGGCTCGGCGGGGGCGAGTGGCGGCGGGCGGCCGCTGCCGCAGTGTGTGCGCTGAGGCGAGGCGGCGGCGGCGGCGGCGGCCTCCCGGCGGCAGGAGGAAGGCGGCAGGCGCGGCTGGCGCGCTCGGAGGGGGTGTTGCGCCGTGTCGGTCCTGCCTCCTTCAGTGCGATGTGAGACTCGGGGAGAGCATCGGTTGCCAAAGGCTTTAGTTGTTACATGCATCCAATAATCTTCTTCTCCAAAATGGATTTTAGTCAGAGCAATCTGTTTGGATACATAGAAGACCTGCAGGAACTAACTATTATAGAGAGGCCAGTACGCAGGAGCCTGAAGGTATATACTTCAAAATAGAATGATGCTTTAAAATCCATATGAAACTGTGTCTCTTTGATTTATGTACAGCTAACTGAATAGGCAGTTTATTTTTTTACAGCACCGGGATACTAAAAATTTTTTTCAGTCGTTTTGGAATATGACTCGAATTCTGTATGTCAGGGACTTAATATTCCTAGTATAACACTATTAAGCTGGAAAAAAAAATAGACTAACTTAGCTTTTTATATGTGACTTATTTATACTTTAAGTGATTAATAGGGATAGTGTCTGTCATGGAACTCTACTTCTATTACATCCCATCTTTTCCCGGTGAAAGATTTATTTGATTGAATTTGAAATGTTGGCTAGAGATTTCAAGGATTAAATTCAAATTACTTGTGGAACTATCTCTGGACGTGGGGAGGAAGGGGTTGTTTTAAGAAGATTAAAATTAGCAAATAGTAAGGCATTGTAAACTTATGTCTCTATTTCATGCTTGACAGACACCAGAAGAAATAGAAAGATTGACAGTTGATGAAGAACTCAGTGATATTGAGAGGGCTGTTTATCTACTCAGGTATTTCCTAAAATATTATTGTGCAACATTGCTGACCATCATGCTTACATACAGTTTTTTAGTGCTTTACTCTTTACTCCTTTTATTTGCTGTCTTTTGGTAGTAGTTTGTTACTTTCTGTATATATGTATAGACGAGTTAAAAACAGGTACTGTATTTTTTTTTTTAAATGCATAGAATAGGATGCCTATGTACACGTATAAACATTTCTGAGTTTCTAATATGGCCCTCACCAACACTGAGTAGTACTTCATTTTCTTTTTCCCTGCAGTTGATTTTGCGAGATTCCCTGAGTGTTAACATTATAACACCAATCATTCAGTGGCTTCATATTCACTCTAAGGCATGAGCAGTTACCACAGACTGATAACAGAGCTGTTCAAGCGTACCATATGTATCTGGACTTTCAGAAGAGAAAACTTGAGAGATTAGTTTCGTAGTCCTTAGGAAATACTGTAGAAGATACTATATTAACACTTCCCTGTGTTCTGGCTTCTCATTTTACCTCCTCCTTCTTGTTATTTAAAGTATTTATTTGCAACTACTTGAATAACTTACATTTTGATAGTTTAAAATACAGATCTTTCAACTACTGTGTAAGTCATCTTGAGAGTAGATATGTTCTGAGGGATTTGGATTTGAATATGCATTTTTAAACAATGCCTAGTAATTAGAGAACCAGCTGCAGCTCCCTCTCAGTTTGCTTATTCTGCTGTTTTAAGTGCTCTTCTAGTCTATGCTTATCCTCAGTGTTTAGAGTACGTATTTTCAGTGCCTTAATTTTCCCTTTTTGGGGTGTGTAGCATTATTTTTAGGTTAACATTTTTGTCTACTGATACTACTTTTGATATTGAATTTCGTTTATTTTTTTTTAAATGCTGAACTTCGTTGAATAGTGGATTTTAAAACTTGCTTTGCTAATAGTTCCTGTAATCAAAGCAGTCTGTTGACTCTAGGGAAATTTAGAGAAAACAGTTTGCATGTGGTGCATATCATTGCAAAAGATGCATATCAATTTTGTTTTTTACTTCACAGCAATCAACATGGTTGACTTTTTGTCTTTTTTCCTTTCCCTGTTTGACAGCAAATTTCTCTGCTCTTTTCCCAATTAAAGATCATGTTTCTAGAAATATGTCTTTACTGGATCATTGCCTTGTTAAAGGTTAAAAGGTTCTACTTTGTATCTTTCATCCTACTAATTGCTTTTCAACCTGGCCTTGAACTTCTGACATCTTCATCTGCTTTCTCTCTACTTGAGCAGCTGTTCTGGGGACATAATATTCTTTTCCTTGTGATGAAGTTTTCATTTTTGCCTCTGCATTGTCCTCGTTGCTGAAAGGTAGCTTCATCGCCGCTTGATAAGCTTTGTGTGAGGCAATCGCTTACTGTGATTGTCCAGGTGTGTTGATATAATAATCCAGTGGAGGCTTTTGCTGTTCAATAGTATATTGCATTCCCTGTACTGAGTGAAGTATAAGCAAACGGAGTTGAAAAGCTGCCTGTAACACAGGTAGTGTCCTTTATATAGTGTACAAAGGTATGTATATTTGGCTTGTCTGGTGTTTTTTAATCTATCGTAATGCAGTACCCCTGCCTGTTCCTGTTTGATAATAATGTCAGTCTGGTCTTTCCATGCCTCATTTTCTCACAGAGATGCATTATTTGCTGTCCTCCAGGTTGTCCCTTATGTGGGACTCTCTTTGATGTTATCCAAAAAGACACTACCTTTTCTGAAAATCCTCCTATAAAAATTGCTTTGGTGAGATTGAAATGAATTGTTAATGATGTCTGTGTTGTGGTCCATTTGGAAAGGATGATGCTATCTCCATATACATTCAAAAATATGCAAGAACAATAATAGGAAGCAAATCTCTTACCTTAAATATCTACAAATAGTATCAAAATACTTAATGTTGTGTCATGTTGTCTTTTATATTGCCACTTATTTATGTAACCCTAATCTGCAAGTTGGAGATTTTTAATTTACTGAGGAGGATATCTTTAGTGTTGCTTGTACAGTACAATGGAGCTGACTAATACTGAGTGAAACCTTTGTATGATACAGGAAAGCTAATGTTTAGTAATTATTTCCTGTGAAAGTCTGAAAAGAGTCCTCACATTTTAATAGCTTTCATTCTGAACAAAAAGCCCAACCACTTCCTTCTCTTTTTGCATTCTCCTTTCCCTCTGAAACTTGCCCCCAACTTCTCCTCCTCACCTTTGAACTTGGATACTCCAGTCTGCTTATATGCAGTGTTGTATGTTTAGTAGATACTTGCTTTTTCTAGATTTCTACTTCTGAAGTCTTTTACTATTGTAGTCTGAAAACAGGTATGTTGACATCCTAGTTGGAGAGAATAGTACAGCCTTCTACTGTCTGAGATTTTTGGTGCCTGAATAGCATTTTTGTTTGGTTTCGATTCTTGCTATACTGTGTATATGAGGAGGTATTAATTTCCCATCTCTCATCAGTTTCATCAGTTCATTCTTCTTTTTTCACCTCTTGTATTACTTTTGATTTGCCAGTAATACTTTGGAGTTTCTGGCATGCTCTTTCTGTTCATTGTCTTCTAAGTATAAATAAATGTTCTTGGCAAATGGTGAGTATATTGACACATTAATCCTGTTTGAAACCCCACTTTTACAGGAATGCGGCTTTATTTTAATTGGTTTTCTATTGTTACCTATCATAGTTTGGTTTTACATTCTAAAGTCCTAATTGCAATTTTGATAATCTTAACAAGTTTACATATATATTTATATATAAAAAATTATTATTTTTAGGGGTGACTTTGCTTTCAGTCTCCCTCTTTCTGCCAGTGCTATTCTTCAGATAACTATGTAATGCAGTAGATTGACAAGATGATCTAGCTAGAGCTGATCAGTTTTAGTCAGATTAGTTTTCAGCTAAATCAACTCCTTGATTTGGTTCATCATGTGGATATAGAAACAGTTGTGCAAGCAAAAGGACAGGACTCTAGGTCTCCTGGTGGCCAGAATCACTTCAATATGACATAAGCGTAGGTGAACTTCAGCTTTAGATCATTATTGCTCACTTTTAATTAGGTAACATTCTGCAATTAGACTGAGCAAGTCCTAATTGAGTGAGAATGCACTAGCAAATTTGGCTGTCATTTGTTGTAATCTCAATTATCCTTGATTCTGTTTGAGGAACTGGCCTTCCTTAGATCAGGTTGTCAGGGATGTTTATGAACTTGCCATGGAAATCAAATGGATTTAGGTGCCTGAAGAGGGAGAGGCATCTGAGTGTCTAGGATCTATGTTTTAGAGCTTCAGGCTGAGTGCTTGAGGGTTTCTGGAGGGTCTAACTGGAATCACTGAAGAGTTGCATTCTGACTGTGTTATGGATGTTGCTGGCCCAATGGAAGGAGAACAAAATAGCTATGTGCTGCATCTCAACCATGTCGGTGTCAAGATTGATGGCTTATAAAACCATCAGTGGATTAAGACAAGCTGCCAGACTTTGCATCAAAGCGACTGAATAGTTTGCATTCCACTTCAGGGCATTGTGACCTCTGCCTGGACAATGGCAATAAGCAGCTCAGGGACAGTAATTTTTATTCCTGCTATGAACTTCTTCCTGTAGTCTTAGTTTCCATGTTTGCTGATGTTTGATTGATGTTATTACTTTTTTTAATTTGTCTTACTGTAGCTCACCCTTTTATGGCATACAGCCTATAGCAAAATATGTATTCTTTTCCTGATGTGAATCTGGTTTGGATACAAGGACGGTTACTGGCATGCACACTGTAGCGTGGTTTGTTTTCTGAGGATAGATCTCCCTGGGGGTTTTACATTGTACTGTATTATTTTGTATTCAGCTACTTTTTGTTTATTTGTGTGTTAAAGCTTCTAGGCCTTGACATTTCTGTCGTACTCAAAATAACAGGGTAATAATGAGTTATCAAGATGGAAGATTGAATTATTCACCCTTTTGGGAACATAAGGTACTTTGGTTTTGGAGTGATCCTATCTCTCAGTTTAGCTAACAACTCCCCTCCAAAACATTTAGCACAATTTTTGAAGACACAATAGATACTTTATCTAGATTGGAAAGAATTCAATGCCTATAAACTTTAGTAAGTGTTTAAAAAAAAAAAAGAAGTTTTACTTTATTGTAGTCATCTTTGATTAGCTGAAGTATTCTCAAATTCTAAACATCTTTTTATACACTATATGTTGTTAATTGTGAGTGTCAAAATCACTATTATTTAAAACATTTTTTAATTTTTTTATTTTCCTTTTAGTTTTCGGTCTTCAACATGTTAGTTTTGGAGATTTTCTTTTCTCTGTAGGTGCAGGCAACTCACCTTTGAATGTAAATGAAAGCTTTAATTTAAATGTAACTTTAGGAGATGATTTTCTAATATAAACATTGTGTCAATTTTTTTTTTTGGTTACTTAATTGTGAGAACTGGCTAGTCTATTCAGATTATACACCTTCTGAATTTATGATCCTCATGCATACATAGTATACTGAAAGATCCAGCTGTCATGCTGAGCACGTTGGAAAATAATTCTTCCAACTATACTGGCAAGTTGTAACTACTAACTTAAAGAGAATTTCTTTTTGTTTTCTTGGGCATAATTTAATAGTGTCTTTTATTTTGTAAATCGCAACTTAAATTTTATTAAAGTTGCATTCCTGATTCACTTAGTTGGATGTATAAATTAGTTGCTTGACCTTGACTCTGTTATGCAAATAAATTAATGTTTATGAAACCGATTCTTTCACCTTAAAGTGAAAAGTGTACCTGTAGTCTTCTGAAATGATGCTAAGTCACATACTTTCATTAAAATTTAGATTTGTGCAAATACTTCTCTTGAACATATTTGCTGAGTTGAAACTACAGCTGAGGAACCAGCTGTAAATATCCAGAGCAGAGTTTAAAAAAAAAAAAAAGGAGAGGGAGAAAAATCTTCATTTCAGTTTTCTTCCTCAGGCCACAGTCAGTGCAGGAAGATGGCAGTGCCAGTCCTCTCCCCATTCTAGAATTTGTGCTACATTTGCCCTTGTGCCTGCACAGCACATTGGGGAATTTATCTGAGGCAAACCCTGAAAATCATGGTTAGTTTTAAAACACATAACGGCGTGATTGAGGACTTGGTGCACCTTGAAAAAGACCTGTGCCAGCGCAAAGGAATCAGGCAGCAGCATGGGAACAGTGCTTGGAAGTGGGTGAAATGGCTTTGAGACTTAACGCAATGTTTGGCTGGCTTATAGTATTCATGAAGCTAAGGTTTCCCGACGTATAGTTTCACAGTCAAGCTGAATGAAACTCTTCCTGTATAAGAAAGAGTAGCTTTTCCCTCCTTTCCTTACGTGACTGCGTGTTACTGATAAATTTTGTGTGCCAGTGCTAATACTATTGCAGCCATACAGTCTTGGGCAGATTAGGGAACTGATACTAATTCTAATAAATTTTTCAGGTACTTGCTTACAACAAAATGTGCAACTGCATGACTGCTCGTGCTACTGTGTGCGTGAGCAGAGAAATCACAGCTGGTAGATCACCCATCAATAGCAGAACATGTTTAGTTCGGGTTACTCTATCTTGAATCTATACTTTGAATCTGTGAAGTCAAGTACTGGTTGAAATGATCAGAAAGTATAAAGTATCAGCTGTAGTGTATATAATGAGCCATTTGACATTAAATGGACTTCTGGAAGTCTACATGAGAGCTCTCATGAGTAAGATCAGTGGTCCTCTTCCTTATGCATTGATAAATTCTCCTCTGGAGATGTCAATTACATGTATGTTTCAGAGGATCTTATAAAGAGAAACTAGGTAGCTGTGTGGATATCTTTTTCAGTAGTAAACACAGTTGAAAGAACTGTGGGTTTCCTTAACTTCTATAAATTGTTCTGTTGCCCTGGGAAAACCTTATTATGCTCTCCTAGAAAAGATCTACATAGGAATATCCAGCTAATTATTTACAATGTTTGTTTCTTTCTACATGACAAATCCCATACAGGAATAGCATGTTGCCCAGCAGGAGACCGAGTTTGTTTTGTTTTTGTTTAGAAGAGCACTGGTGTTTAATAAATCACTTTTAACAGCTGCACAGTTCATTTTGAGATGGCACATAATTAATGTGTAAGTATAATAATTCTCCTTTATATTACCTTCCTTAGAAAGCTCCAAGTGTTTATAACAACATTTTGTACTTGTGAGGAGCTTTTATCCTCATGCTTGCTCAATATTACTAATTTATGTTTGTATCCTTTGCCTAATTTGGCAAGAGATAATAGTATTGCACTAGTTTATGTCAGGACCTGAAGATGCATCCAGTAGAGACTGCATGAGGATGTAGATGGTAAAACTATGTTTTGTGTTGAAATATATCAAAGGTACAAACTCCTCAAAGAGAAGGTCAAGCTCTCCATTCGTGACAAGTCTGAGAATGCTTTCACATGATGGTGCCCTGTAATGTAATGACTGTCAGATGTTAGTGACTGAAACAAGTATCTAGTGGATTTTCTTGCAAACTTACAGTTTTGTGAGGACTACTTTGTTGTAGGCATAGGGAACCCTTCACATGTCATGGTGTGATGCTTCCATGGCTCTGTATTCTGACTCTACTTCATTGGTTGCTGACAGAGAGAAGCAGTAGCAGTTAGTACTGGTCCAGTTACTCTTCCCCTAAAAGCAGTAGCAGACAGTTCAGTTTTGTGACTATCAGGATAGTAGCATGGACCATTACCGGTTCCAAAAATTCAAGTATGCTGAGACTCTTCAGAATAATGATTCTTAGTGCTGCTACACCACATACTTTTACATTCAGGGCTCTTTTAGATACTCCGCTGGATCTCCGCAAAGCAAGGCAGATAACACTCCATTATGTATTGGTTCCCATTGCTGCACTTTGTAAACTTTGTGTGAAGGGAAATTGTTTTACTGAGGTGAAATTCTGATTATAATTTAAGGACTTCAGGAACTAGGACTGCAGGCTTGTGCCTGTGTCTGTACCTCAGCTGATATGCTATGACAGGAATAATTTGGAATGAGACAAGAAATAGCTTCACTGAATTTAAAATTAAGTCTGTTCTCTGGGGTATACTTGTAGAACTGTTTTATTTAGCTATTTTTAGAGTTAACTTTAGTAATATTAATGTTTGGCCTTTGTTCCACCAGCTGGCAGTCTAAATGCCAACACTGTGGTAAAGTTACACTGGATCTTTGTCAAGCCTCGGACCCCAAAGCTTTGGCACGGGAAAGAAACCAGGATTATTTCATCACTTAAACAGACGTTTTTACACCAGGAAAACAAGCTGGGAATGTAGACAGTTCTTGAGACTAAGCAATTCAAGGAGGTCTCCATTATTCATTGAGAAGTTCTCCTACTTTGGTAGAGGCATCTTATTTAATCTTTAACAGACAGCTTTTTCTATAAGAAAAGTTCCCCATAGATCTTGGAGACAAACTGAAAAGGAAATTGGAAGTGATTTCTGTAGTGAGGATTTCTATTGACATAGTGTGGCAAAACCCATATTACGGCTGAAGAACCAACTGTTTAAATTATACACAGTTATAGGACTCTGCCTGAAAAAGAAGGTCGCTTCAGATTCCAAAAGTGATGCCACAAGTGGCATCTCTAGCCAAAGACAGAGTTATGTCCTCAGGGAAGGATTTTTAAAGGTAGGCTAGTGATGCGAAAGTAGCGGGAATCTTTTCATTTTAACATGATAGTCATGGGAATGCTATGTAACTGAGTTGTTCTTGTAACTCACACTTTGAGAACTAACATGTCACTGGCGTTTTTACATCTTGTTTCTCCTCCCTCCCTGCAGTATATAATTACCTTCCTTGATCAGGTTGTGTATAGGTCTTTCCAGTCTGAACAATAACCATATCCCTTGCAGGCTTTGAAAGTAAGGGTTCTCTAATTCTTATGCCTCAGTCTGTTAAAACTGGTTTTTCGTGGCTATCGCATTCACTGTAGTTCTTGAAGTTGCTCCTCTTTCATGAATAACCTTGCTGGTCTCACTCAGACACTTTTTGACAAGATGGAGTCTTTCCCATTGAATGTTAATTCCCTATAGCCTATTGGATGAACACTTCTGTCTACGGAAGAAAAATGTCTTTCTGCTTTATGAGTCATAATAAAACAGAATGAGAAATAGACAACCACTTGGAAACCTCTGCTAGATCTCTTAGATACATCTGTCTGAGGCATGCTTTATTGCCTCTGGCTGATACTTTTATACAAGCAGGAAAATGTACAGATATTTCATATGCATGTTATTATTTGAATGGACTCTTGATGATACAGGTATTCTTAATTAATTTCTACCTTTTAGCTTTTTTTACATTCAAATAAATGTTTCTGCATGTTTCTTTTTGCAAAGCATTCACCTACAAGGGGTTAATGTTAAGGAATAAAAATATCAGGCTCTGGATATATTCCTCCGTGTCTTGGTAGCAGTTGTTTCAGGAGCAGTTTTCTTTATTGCGTGTTGTGTGCCTGTGGGTTCTGAGAATGTGTACAACTCTCATGTGCCAATTAGCTGAGTCATTCCTTGTCAGTGCTATCAATTCACAGCAGGATGGAGGGGAATTGCTATGCTTTCTTGAACTTATTTACAACAATAGTTAACATCTTGCCCATTTATCCCTTACATACTAGTGGACTTTAGATACCTACACCTTTCCTAACAGATTCTATGGGTAGACAGTACTACTTAGTCATTGTATAATTTCAAAATTACACACTCTTTGTTTACAGAAACATGCTACAGTGTGATTTTTAGTCCCAGTGTTTCTCTGTAATTCCTGCTTTCCTGTTCTTCCACTGTTCTTAAATTTACTGTAGCATAAGAAAGTCAGATTCAGGCTGTCTGTAAGCAGGGACAGGTGAACTGACATGAATGGAATTGCATCATTTTAAGTGTGTATGAATCTGAGCTGAGTATAACAGCTATGGGTCTTGTTTTATTGACTTTATCTACTTATGAGTAGCCAGGAAGGTATTTGTAGGTCTTCAGACATTTTTTTTAAACTTACATTTTCTGTAAGATTATATAAATAAAGGTGACTAGCATCACCAAGTCAAAATTATGTATAATGGTGAAGAAAGACCAAAGCCTCAAAGAGCATAATCTTACATTCTTTCTAATGGGGGGAGGGGAAAGTAATTTATCCATTCTTCTTGTCCTTATCCATTTTTCAATAATCATCCAGTTTAAGAATTCTTCTGCCTTTGCAAATAGATCAATACAGACATTTTTTCTGAAGGCATTTTTCTCATAGGTTTTTAAACTTAAAGCTTCCACTTGATTGTGGAAAAAAATAGGAATTTCTTTTTCTTTTCCCAGTGTATCTTAAATCAGAATGATGTAATTTGTTTTTATTTTTTTAAAGCCACAATGCACTGTTAAGTTTGAATAAAATTGCAGAAGTTGCCACAGGGTTTTCTGTGGCAGTCCAGAATCATGAAGAAGGGTATAAGCAGAAAGTCTTGGAGCCCTTGGTTTTTTGCTTATGAGAATACCTTTACATACAAATTGTCAATTATGTCCCTGGGTTTTTTTGCTTCTGGGAAAAGCTTTGTGTGTGAATTGTCAATTATGTCCCTAGTAAAAAGCTTTGAGTCTACTTTTCTTGAAGTAAAACCGGTGAATTAATTTGGGTAGGTATCAGTTAGCTTTCCCTCCCATGACTATTGTTGAACAACATTAAGCACTAGAGCCATCAGTTTATGCTAAGATTAAATAGAAGTTGTTCAAAGCTTCCTGTATAACTCCAACACATTTCTCTTTACCAGTTGGAGAAGAGCAGGAAAGTTGGATTCAAGCTGGGTCGAAACATTGATAGCTCAATTGATATAACCAGAGCTGCACAGTAGGAGAAGTGCTGTTGCACTCAGTAATACCAATACATTTTGCTTGCAAGGGGTTATGTCTGTAAAATGGGATGATTTACTCTTTGCCTGTGCAGCTGACCAGCTTGTGGTCTGACTTTTCAAAGTAGTATATACTCTCTGGTGTGTTTTTTTCCCCCCTCCTTTCCCCTCCCCCCCCCCCCTTTTTTTTTTCCCTCCTGCCTTGTGAAATTGCTTGGTAACTTCTTTTACCAAGAGTATGTATTTGAGAAGGCTAGACTAGGGACAGTAAGGAAATATTTTAAAAGTGCTAACTATGTTTTTGTTGTAAATATGAACTGATTGTATTGTTTCTGACAGAATAAACTTATGTAAAAGCGAAATGTGAAGGACATCTGCTTTAATATACATATTTACATGGTAATATTGCTTACTTTGTTGTGCAGGCCTGGAGATAAAAATGCTGGCTTTAAAGGGAGAAACAGCAAAGATGCCATTTTCACTGCTGAAATTGTAACTGAGCTTTTTGAGGAGGAGGATTTATGTCCATATTAAATAGCAAAACATGAGTCACTGCCTCATTGCTGCTTGCACCAAAATTCTTCTGTTATAAACAGTTAATCTCCTTTTATGTAATTTCATTTAAAAGCTCAAGTTTAGGATACCTATTTCTCTGCTGTTTTGGGAAGTGGAAGTTATTTAGGGTATGGTCTTCAGGACAAGACTTATTTTTATTTTTGCTTTTTACAACTGCATCAAGTACTAACCACTAAATCAATGGAGGAAAAGAATGATGACTACTTAAAATTAGTCTGCTTCTTTAGTACAGGTTTTAACCCTACAGTATGTCTATTTTGTCTTATTTTTATCACCATGTAAGGCCAACTGTAGGTGCATTTTAAGGGTTATTTGTAACTTCTTTTGAACCTTGCATGCCTGTTGTATTACGCATGAAGAAAATACTTGCACCATGAGTTTATAATAAATGATTAGGTTCATACTGGTATGGTAAAATCAACTCTTAAGGACAGATAAATGCACTTGTGCTTTGATCACTTAAACCATCCCACCTATTTGAAAGTGATGTGTTGGAGAGTAGATAGATCAAGAAAATTAATATCCAGATCCTTGTATCTTATTGTTTGCCAATTCTGAAGGCTTTAAGTACTTTTCCAGTGTCTCATCTTATCTCCTGATTAAATGAAGTTGACTTTTTTTTTAAATGAACTATTGAGAAGTGGCAGCTTTTGGATCTATTATGTATAATGCCCCACACCTAGAAGACCCATGAGTTTAAGAAGATTCTAAGTAGATTTCAGTACTTGTTAGGTCATTTGAGGTGTTCGCTCACCTTATGTGCTTTTTAGTGAAGGATGCAAGTACTAGGGTTTTGGTTGCTGCTTCCCCTTTTTGAGTTCAACATACAGAGGACTGATTTTATTTTCCCCCACATGTTATTCCTTCCCTTGCAAGTGCACGCATCTTATTTTCCTTTTCTTTGCCAGCATCCTTGTGACTGGGGCTTTGCCTTAAGTTCATTCTCTTCAGGAGACTACACACTGAATAGCAGTGGGAGATGGTTTGTGTAGCATCTGTAAAGACTACGTTGGCTCTGTGATACTCATAAAGAACTTTGGAGTTCTGGATGCACTGAAATAACATTGATATTCTAAGCACTGTGTACTGTTTTTAAGGTAAATTCTACCTGTAGATATCCATTTGCATGGATGCTGTAAAAGTATTATTCGTGAAAATAATATATTGTGTTATTATTCCACAGTGAGTTTAGATGAAAAATTTACTGCCCTACACCTTTTAGTGATCAGTTAATTCTGTTCATTTTCAGTAACAAACCAACCGAAGGCAGGGGGGGAAAGCAATGTGCAAATGGTGTTGTATCAGTGGTTGCCTTTCACTGTAGTTTTTCTTTTTCCATGTTACTTTTGCTTCCATAGAAGGATATTGATACTAACATAGTAAATAGATAAGCCAGATATTCTGGTGGTTAACATGGGTGTGCTGTGAAGAATCTATGCAGTTGAGCATTTGACATGCATTCAAAAGAGAGAGATATTCTTTTCTTCCAGAGATGATTCTGAACTAATTTTAGTAAATGTGGGTGGAATTACTGGTAAATGCTTTATTTATTCTTTCCATTGCAGAATGTCAAACTCTTTTTGGGATAATTGTACTGTTAGAAATAATGTAAAATATGAGTATGTGAGGAAAAAATAGTCTTAACAAAAGGCTGTTTAAGATTGTTGTAGTAATTTTGAAGGTAGGGAATGTTATTGGAATTATAAGTACCTAAATCTAGTTGGGTAGACAGGAGGATTCTGGTGGTGTGCTCATAATGATTTTAACAGGAATGTAAATACAGATGAATTATCTGTATATATAATACTCATTTTTATCTACTGTTTAAAATTATTATGCCAGAGAGCTGGAAATTTGCAAGACTTGTGTCATCACTTCAATTTGTTTATTATGTTAATTGTATTGTCTGGTTTGATTATCTGTCCACTCCAAGCTGTATGCCGTTAACAGAACAAATCTCATGTATTTCTAAGACATATGACTCTGACTCTTTTTTCATTTTAATTAAGTAGCTGAATTTCATCCTGCTTTCCAAAGTGAACATGAATCAAGTAAAGCACTCTTTTGTTTGACAGAATGTGAATCAGCAACAGCTTGGAATTGAAGTAATTTTTAGTTATTTGCATGTTTACCTCAGAAAGCTGCCTTTGATCTATGGTTGCTTCTGATGGATGAGGAAACAACACCAGAGTTAGCTGTTTGACATTGTATTGCTGATGCATGTAACTGCTTCAGTTTGAAGTAGATGTCCAATACTACTTGAAAATATTTGAATAACAAACAGAAGGCGAACAGACAAGGTTTTCCACTTCTGAGCTGTCTAAAAGCTAGCTTATATGAGGACTAAGTTCACAGTTTGGTGTTTGTTCTCTAATTATTTTTTTTTCTTTTGAGTCACTGTGTCCTTAGAGTATGACAGCAATAATTTGTTAGAAATTTAGTGTTAACTGAAGTCATCCTGAAGTCACAGTCAGATTTTCTTGGTTGGGAAAAAAGAACTGCTTCTACAGCTAAAGCTTCAAAAGAGTTTCTAAAATTTCAGATACATTTTTCAATTTTACAATTTTGCTTCCATATTTTTCAAACTGAAACATGAGTTCAGCTTATTATATATGATATCTATCTACTTACAATATCTCTATAAATATATAGATATATTTCTCTTGTATATGAAGGAAAATGCTGCAAGCAATAGCTTCAAACCCTTTAGGTCAGTCTCTTTACCTTTTTTTCTTTTCCTCCTGGCTTTTCATTCACTATACTCATACGCTGTACTTTTGTTCTGTACTCAGCGTTCTTTACAATATCTCTACTGGTCTTTTACATTGCCATTTTCTTTTGATCCAGTCTGTGTGATTTTGAAAATGCATAGTCAACTCATGTACAAAGTATGTTTTATGTACCATTTGTCTATGTCATAGTGGTTGATGCAGAAACATTGATTTTGTCGTTCCAGATCTTATAAGCCTATTCTAAAAAGTTTGGACCTTTTGGAAGATGGCTTAAAAGTCCTAGCTGTACTTTAAGTCTTAGAAGATTATGGTTATTTCAGGCTTTTACCATTGTCTTCAATATAAACCAAACTCTTGTGTATACAGAAAAGGGTTTTTTTATGACGCAATGCAGATACAGACAAACGGACCAGTAACAGTTACTTTTCTAATCTTTGATGTGCTTTTCCTCATGGTATGCAGAGGAATTCCTAATGGAATTAGTATAGCATAGTTCAGTTTTAAATGATTAAAGAGACTCATAGCAAGGGCTGAGCTGAAGGGGTGATATCTTCTGTTAAAGCAGTCAATAAATCTTAAAAAAATAGACAATTTTTATTTTTAGACCTGCGAGTCTATTTTCTAAAGGAGAGATTGAAATGTACAGATACTTCTTTCTGCATCAAGAGCCTTTACGTATTTCTGAGAAGATTCTCATAAACTTCCACAATTATTAGATTAGAGTTGCTATGGAATTGATACAAGATGGAATATGTTATGGTCAGAAAGGATGAGAATGCATGATAGAAAGACACAGATAAGTAATAAAGTGGGAGCTTTTGGATCAATTCTGTATAATGTCCCACACTTATAAGACCCATGAGTTGAAGAAGACTCTAAGTAGGTTGCAGTACTTGTTAGGTCATTAAAGTGTTCATCTCTTTCACGCCACAACTAGCTTTGTGGATGAAATACACTGATACAAAAAATAAGACTGGAGAATGAAAAGTGATCCTGTCTAATTTAGACTATAAGATAAATTTAGGTCAGCAGAAGTAATTTAACCTTCTAGAATTTGGTTAGCATCTGTGATTCTTCCACCCCCCCGTCCCCCTGCCACTTTCTGTGTAGAAAAATTAAAGGCCTTGTACTTTTTCAGAAGACTTCTTATATCATATAATGCATACTGTGAAATGACAAATCTTGCTGAAAGTGAAAATTATAAATTCTGAGTCAGTGAATGAGGACTGAGCAGAGGGGGAAATAGTATCAGCTACTAGCTCATTTTTGTTATATCACCTGGGAATTGGAAATTGCATTATCTTGATCTTGAAGTGAAAAGGGTGGTTTTACTTTTCAAATTTAGACTCAAAATAAAAAACACCAAGGTGAATTCCACCCAGAGACAACACAAAATGCAATATGTGTTATAAGTCATGTAAGGAAGAGGAAACACTTGTCTTCTAGGAGATAATATAGTTGGTACTAGGGTAATATTTGGGAGGAAAAATGTGTTCCTTTGAGGCACTTTCTATGTTCTTGAAGCTTTTCTTAAAATTCAAGGGAGAAAAGCTTAATGTTTCCTCATGGTAATTAGTGTTTAAACTCACAGAAACTTATGATGTTAGGAAGAATGAAGTTATTGTATCATTATAGTACATTTGTTTTGGCTCGGGAACAACAAGGAGTGTTTGTATGAATTAGAAATCCTTTCTCTCTTTGACAGTTGTTCAGCAAGTAAACAGAAATAAGAAACTTCAGTTGACTGAACTGATCCTGGTAAACAAGGTTACTATGAATATAAAAGTACTGTGCAGCTAAATCTGGGTTTTCCATTCTTACAGTAATTGCATTAGAAGTTTTATTTGTAGTGGTGCATGTTCAGTTATGTACTAAGATCAGATTAATTTCTTGGTTTTTTAATATATAGATCATGTATACTTTATTCAGATGTGCTGTAAAATGGCCACAGGAACATATATATGAAGGGGAAAATCAGGATGGGAAAGTGGTTTTGAAAATGAGATTTTAATTGAAAAGGGTTACCATGTCAATTGCAAGAAGGTGTTCATACTGCAATATTGTCAGGACTTCTGACTTCTTGAAAATGGATATTAATCAGGTGTTACATTTTCAGATTAATTTTATTCTATCTTATTTTCAGCAGAATTATAGAAGCCTGAAAATACAAGTTTCTTCTTTTTTTTTTGCTCTGGCTAGACAGGTAACAGAGGGAAGGGTTAAAGGTCAAAGCTGCTTATTGCTTCTTGGGCCCCATCACAGTCTTGAACTTGGTTACAATCTGGTTTATATCCGTATTACAGAATCTTGCATATTGTTATAAATTTCATATATATGAAGGCTTGCTTACATAAATGTTATAGTATATTAGTACACACAGAAAAAGGGCATTGGCTTCTAGGACAATTTAAATTAGTTTTGAGGTTGTTACAAATGGCACCCAGCTAACTGTGGTCTTCAGAAGGTGTTCTGACAGTGAAGAAAGTGCAGTATACAGCTTAGGAGCCCCAATATTGTATTTTAATACATAAGATTGGTTTATAATATATAAAATAGTTAAGATGATACATAGATCTGTAATTATGCATATATGTTGTGTCTAAATGAGTAATGTTTTTTAAATTTTTGTACTATCATTTTTTGAGAAGGAAGCCTCTTGTTTTAGCAGTTACTGAACAGTGCCAGAAATGTAAGCAGTTCAATACATCGGATATCTGATTTAAAAAATATACCCCAAGTATTTCGTGTATCTTTGCAGTTTCAAATCCTAGGGCAAATTATCAGATAAAACATCATTTTAATTCCAGATACTTTTTTTGTCATTTGCAACATGGTAGAGGATAATGTACAGACAATTTTGTACAGCACTTATATGGTCTATAAAATCTCCCTTGTAATATAGTTTCAAGACTGTGTTAATGTTTGTGCAGCTCATGCTTCTCAGTCTTTGTTCAACTGAGGCTCTTAAAGGAAGTTATTTTTATTAAATGACAAATCCTTCCATGGGACTGGATCTGTTTATAATGAACTTACTACAATGTGTGTCAAATAGATGTTCAGATACTCCTGGTATATAATTTATGTTTACAGAAGTATACTTAAAATGTAAGCATACATAACATGAAATAAGAGGAAAGTTACTGCTTTACACCAGTATTAAGAAAGGATTGTACTTTTACAGAAAATACCAGATTGTATTTTATGAAAGGAGTATTTGCTTTGAAATAAAATGAAAATTACTCTTAAAATCACTCATCAATATTTGTAATTTCAAGACAATTTTTTGCTCTCTAGATTTTTTCCCCTTTTTGTTACCAAGCCCCTGAAATTATACAATCAAAAACAAAATTTAAAAATAAAATCTGTAAAAATGTTAGTTTTTACTTAGCAAGAGAAGTATGTAGAAGGCAGTTTAATAAATGTTACGTCTATGTCTTCCTGTCTGCATAGGAAGGATTGCTATATAAAAATCTTCACAACAGAAGTAAAGAAGATACTCTAAGGCAGTCTTATGGGTCAAGCACTTTTATGTTATTGACAGAAATATTTATCTGGATTTCTAGTTTGCCTTGGCAACCAGTATATTGTACAGGAGAACAGAAATCCTGGAAGAAGAATTGATACTGAGTCATTCTGAATAGGCTAAATCCTGTCAGATACTGAGCTTTTATATAAATAGGAAATTCATTTTAGGATTTATGAATCAGTCACAGAATAGTTTAGGTGGCTGGGGACCTCTGGAGGTCATTTGGTCCAATGCCCTGCTCAAAGCAGGGCCACCTTCCAAGTCTAATGTAATTTGGTGTTAGATCAGGTTGCTCAGGATATCGTCCAGATGTGTTTTGAGTGTCTCCAAGCATCCCCCCAACCTCTGAGCATCCTTTTTCAATGTTTGGCAATTTTCTTTGTGAATTTCTTTTTCCTAATACTTTCCTAATACAGTTATTGAATACTTTATTCATTTTTTTAATCACGTTATTCTCATCCCTCACCCATTGAAGTTGGTAAATTTTTACTTCTGTTTTCAACAAATGCAGATTTAAAAGAACACAGAGCATTTTGGAATCTTGCACTGCACAGGGTGTGGAGTTAACACTGTAATCCCCTGCAGCCATCCATCAGAACTTCTAGGTTTGTAAAACTAAGTTACACAAACCACGGACTTCAGTGGCTGATTCAACAATGGCTGTTTAGCAAATCATTTTTGCTGAACTGATACAGTTAGCCACAGTGTTAAAGAAAAGTCAGTTCATAAACACAGTGCTTTAGTTAGAGCTTGGGTAAACATCATACCTCAGTCATCTTTACAATGCTGTGTTCTGCTCCTGTCATTGTGTTTTGCAGGCTAGTGCAAGTGAAGGAGAGAGAGAGATGTAAATCTATCTTTTCAAACTCCTTTGTGGTAATATTCTCTTGGGGAACATTCAGTGACTAATCTTCTTTCTTCATGCTGTAGAAGGAGCTGTAGTCCTTCATTCCCATTCCAGATAAAAATTTTCCTAATTGAATACCCAGGGACTTTTTAAACTCTTTTGTTCTTATTTTGCAGAATCCATTTTAAAAAATGCTTTTAAAATTAAACTCAGATTGGATTTTTAAGTATCTATTTTAAGTAGTTAGGTTTTTTTAAATATAAGAAATCTTATTGTCTGCCCTGAGCTTGCTGAAAGTTTGCAAACCTGGAAATATCTATCTTGAATATGAGAATCATAGTATAGTTGTGGTGGGAAGGGACCTCTGGAGAGCCATCTAGTCCACCTCCCTGCTCAAAGCAGTGTCAATTAGAGCAATATATTCAGAGTCTTGTCCTGAACTCAGGATTTTGAATCCTAAGGATGGAGACTCCACCTCCTGTCCCAGCAATTAATTCCAAAGTTTGAACACTCTGATATTAAAGAACTTATTTTTTTAAGGTTTAAGTGGAATTTCCTGTGTATTCAATTTGTGCCCATTGCCTCTTGTCCTGTCGCTGGGCACCACTGGAAAGAATCTGCCTCCATCTTCTTTACTGCCTCCCATCAGATTTTATACATACTAAATAAGGCCCCTAAGCCTTCTCTTTTTGAGACTAAAAATCCCTGTTATCTAAGCTTCTGCTCAAATATTAGATGCTGTAATCCCTTAATCGTTTTAGTGGTCCTTTGATGGACTCCCATCTGTCTCTGAGTTTCTTGTGCTGAGTAGAGAAGAATAATTACCTCCCTTGAGCTGCTGGTGATGCTTTTCCTAGCACAGCCCAAGATGCTGTCAACCACCTTTTGACTCGACACAATGCTGGCTCCTGGGCAGCTTGGTGTCCATTGGAACCTCCAGGTCCTTTCTTGCCACGCTACTTTCCAGCTGGCTGGCCCCCAACCTGTTCTGGTGCTTGGGGTTATTTATTGCTCCACAGATGCAGGACTTGCATTTCCCATCATTGAACTTTGTAAGATCCCTGTTGGTTTGTTTCTGCAGCTTGTTGAGGCAGCAAAACCATCTGGTCTATCAAACCCTCCTCCTGGTTTAGCTGAGGGTGCACTTTGTCCCATCATCCAGGTCATTAACGAAAACGTTAAACAGTATTGCTGGTTGCCTTACCATTGATCACAACCCTTTAAGCCTAATAATTCAGCCAGTTTTCAGTCCACATAACTTTCCTTTTATCTAGCTTATACCTCAGTTTATCTATGAGGATATTATGGGAGACAATGTCAAAAGGCTTGCTAAAATAAATTAAAAAACTTCCACCGTCCAAGCCAGTCATCTTGTTGTAGAAGGCTGTCAAGTTGGTTGGTCTGGCATGATTTCCCCTCTGCAAATCCAGGCTGACTACTCCCAGTCACCTTTTTGTCCTTCATATGTTTGTAAATGGTTTCTAGGAAGATTTGCTCGGTCTCAAGGCAGTCCTAAATAAAGTGTAGACTTCCATTTTATGAGGGTAGAAAAAACAAGTAAAACCAAATGCAGGGGCTAGAGGGGAGAGGCTTAGTGCTACACTTGCACTTGAGAAGTACCAGCTCTTCAGTGAACCTTGTAGCTAGATCAGCTTTGGTACTGCTGATTGGCAGCAAGTGGCAGGTGTTGCAGAGGCAGTAAGTATTAGGACAGAAGTGTTCAGGCATGAGAGCTTTCCCCCTGGCTGAGGATTCCCTGCATTGTAAAGTCACTGGGATCTCCTGTAGGATGAACTCAGAAGATGAGTCCTGAAGTTTTATATTTAAATATTATCTATGTAGATTTTGCTAGCACAAAAGAGGTTGAGCTAAATTGCTTCTAAGTATAGGGGTCTGTTGAGTTCTTCTATAGTTAGCACTGTTAATAAAGGAATAGCACCTTCATTACATTGAGCTTACTGTGACTCTAAAGAAAAGATTTAGCATTTATTTTAATATATTTATTAGTACAAAAATATCTAAATCTGAGCATTTAGCAATAATTCATTATAATCCTGAAGTCTTTAATATTTAAAGAAAATCTATGATGCAGCTTCTTTGGTAGAAATAGAAGAAAAATCTTCTGCAGTTGGAAAATTAGAGGCTGTGTAGGTGTTGAAATGCCTCCTGCTACACATTCTTAATTGGCAGCAAGCCAGATACTAAGCATTTCTGGTTTAAAGGGAAATGCTCCCCTTTTCTTTCCATTTCTGGCTGATAAAGTTTTCTTGCATCTGGATACAAAATGAATAAAATTTTCAATAAAATAGCTTCTCCTAGTTACCTTGACCTTTTGCATTATTACTGGATAATTCAAAGGTGCACATCTCTTCCTTGCAAGTTGTGTTGTAAGGAGCTGGGGGCTTCATCCACCTTGTGACCCTTTTCTACTCTGAGACTTCTGGATTTCTCAGCTCTGCTTTAAAGCTTTGTTGGAGTTAGTACGTGACACTTAGAGAAATCTGCCATAAACGTGAAAGGCTTCAGTATTCATAGCTTTAAATTAGATAATAAAAGGGTTTTGAATAATGCAAAAATATTGCATGATGTAAATAGATCAGTAATTAATCATTAATTTAAGTCCATTTTCAGTAGTTGACAGAATACCATCCTTTTGCTGAGTTTAGATAATGCTACTGGGAGACGTGTTTTTATTGAGGGCTCATACATGTTTACCAAGGAAGATTGCAGGGATGCCAATGCTAAAATCAGTCTGAAAATCTGTACTCTCATCCATTTTTGCTGGTTTTGAATGGTATTAAAAAGGACTTTGGTGTAACTTTGCCCTGTCAAAACTTGTCAACATTCTTGTGTTTACAGACAATAGTTAAAAATATAGAGTGGTGTATGTGGTAACTAGTCAGAAAAGTGGTTCCTAATACTTTCTAAGAAAATCACATTAGCTTAATTTTACATCAGTAGTAGTCTTAACAGAGAATTAAAAAAATTACAAAAGTACTGATACATTTTCTCAGTTGGAATACACACTGTATTTAAAAAGAATATGCAGTATTGGATTAGTAATTTTCTGTATTCCTAAAGTAAGATAGATACCAAGAGAAAAAAGATAATACATACTAAAAAAGTATAGGAAATGGTGATTGGTTTTATGCTCTGTCAAGTCTTTTCCTGTTGATGTTGAAATTATGTATCTTAAATTTGTCTTGTTTTCAGCCTGTTGAGGTTTTTTAATTAATATTTTTGTTATTACACTCTGATACTGTGAATTCCAGTGTATTTTTCTTACATCTGTGTTGACTTCCATACCTAGCTGTAATTTTTGTTTGCTTTTTATCATTGTATATGTACAGGTGCAATAAAGGAGAAGTCCCCGCTCTGGGAACGATTCCCAAATTTTGCTCAGCAGGTCAAAATGTTGCAGCCCTGATGACAGCGATGTGTGATAACCTTAGTACAGTGTTAACAGCTTTCTGCTCATTTGTTACTCATCTTAGACTTTATGATAACTCTTCTGTTTGGGTTCTTATCTTTCTAATATTTAAGGTGTATGTGGTCCATTAAAAAAAAAAAAAGACAAAAATACTGGTTCCTGGCATTCGTGGTGTGTGGCACCTCTTTAGAACAGTTATTGCCATGACTAAGTTTGTGATGGATCCTTCTTGATTGCTCTGGAACTCGGGGAAATAGGAATGTTATATTTTGTCCCAAATTAGTTATATTAGTTAGATACTATAATCACACAAGCATTTCTAAAGATATTAATTCATGTTCAGGTTGCACATTGGGAAAAGGCTCTTCACTGAGAGGGTGGTTGGCCACTGGAGTGGGGAGTTGGACTCGATGATCTTTATGGGTCCCTTCCAACTTGAGATATTCTATGGTTCTAATATATTCCTACGTGAGCAATCAACAGGACTATATGCAGTGGTGAAGTTAAGCATAAACATGAATGTCTGTAGGACGAAGACTCGTAATGTGTTTCTGTGGGCAGGAGCCATTGTGTACTTACAGTGGAGGTACGTGCCAGGGAGCTAGTCTTTGCATCCGCCTTCAGAGGTGTTTCAAGGGCACTGTCTATCTCATCTATTTAGGCTGAGATAAATTGCTCTTTGTTGAGTCCTATTTATCTCCATTGATTTTAAAGGAAAATTATCTTAGAGGCAGACATACGCTATCTAAGATTAGGTTAATTCCAACATATATGCTTTCAAATTACAGGCACTTTGTGTTATTCTGTACAAGAATGAGATATATCTGCCATAGCAAGATTTACTCTTTCTGGAAGAGGAAGGTTTTGTTAGGGCAGAGGTTTTTCCATGTTAAGACCCGTATACAGAGTGATAGTTTGTAGTTGGTGAGTTAGGTAATTACACCTGTCTGCAGAATGGAAACCTAACCAGAAGTGAACTGGGGTGTGTGTGTGACCCTCCACCTTGCAAAGAGGATTTGAATCCCTGAATTCCTGCCTTCCAGCCTGTACTTTATCTTCCAGAACGTACTGCCCTCTAACATGGGAAATTATGTTTGTGAGGATAGTGAAGAATACTTTCTTTCACAAATACATTGAAATTGCAATTTGCTAAACACAATTAAGTTAATGCTGGTGATACCTAGTTGTTTTTTGAATATTTTCACTGGGAAATTATAGAGTGCAAAGAAAAAAAGTCTTTCCAGTTAGGTATTACAATATTTCTACTGGGGTATTTTAGTCTCTGTTGATTTTAACCAAAGCTTTTACTATTCCTTCTTGCCTGTTACACAAACATATCCTCATTTTTAAAAGCACATTTGTATGCGTTCAGCAAAATCGATCCAAATTAGCCTGCTTGACTGTACCTATAATTTGATTTGATCTTCTGAAAGACAGGAATGTTGAGGATGATGCATTAATGGAACGTGTAAAAATCTTTTCAGCTCTAAATGCTGCGGAAATGCTTTGCATCTTAACTGTGAATTCCCTAGTATACTTCAGAGGCAGAACAAAACTGGAAAGTGGTTGTTGAAATCTACTGTTCTGTGACCAATTTATCTACCTAGTCCCCTTCCTGACCTCATATGTTTCACTAAGAAAACGAAATAATGACAGGATGGGAAGAGATATATGGAAGTATTTAAAAGTACTTTTACTATGAATTTCTTTAAAAATTATGTGTGTAATCATATTGTACATTCAATTATAATGTCACCCTAAGAAAATTGCATATGTACAGTTGAGCTTTGCGTGCTTATTTAAAAATGAGCTGCTTAGCTGTTGGAACAAATCTGAATTTGTTTAGCAAAATGGATTTTATGCATTTAAACAGGAAATAGGATGTGTTGATGTTTAGTTTTATTTTTTATTTTGGCATTCACACCCTTTTGTTTTCTGATTCCGTCCTAGAAGTTTATCCACTTGGGTAGTTTTGATTTTCGTCTCATGCCTTTTCTTCATTGCTACTTACCCTTTCCCTCCTATCCTGCACTTTTTTTTTTTCTTCCTTTTCAATTACGGGATACCTTTGAGAGAGACAGGATTGGGAGAAACATATTAGATCTGTAAGCTAACCAAGTTTTTGCATGCTTCTTTAATCATATTTGTCAATATACATCTGATTGTTTTCCCTACAAAACAGGAAAAAAGGTATATTTCTGTTAACTACACTCAACGTACATGATTTTTTCATTTATATCTTCTATTTGTCCCCTTTCTAAACTTCATCACTTGTATTGTTATAATATAAAAGCTTCCACAAAACCACTGCCCTTATCATCCAGTTTTAAAAGATCTTTCAAACATTTTATATTTTTTTCCAGAGGTACGCTAAAAATTAGAACATTCCATATTAGAAATTACACATAACAGCTTTTATGGTTCATATTTTGATGTTGTTTTCTATTACATATTATGTTAAAAAATGTAATACCTTTCTTGATTTATTATATGAATAACCTGGGTAGTTTGGGTTTGTTGTTTTGGTTTTTTAAATGAAACCTGTGAGCTTGTAATCATCGTAGAGAGTAATGTATTTCATGTATATATTTTTGTAAGTTCTGGCCAGGATATCCAAGGAACAAGTGTGGTGGCAAATCTTCCAGTCCTAATGCGACAGAATCCTGCAGAAACACTTCGTCGGGTTTTACCAAAAATCAGAGTAAGTTCTGTGTAATGAAGTTTGAATGTATCTTTTTCTGCCAGTATTTTAACAAAGGCAAAAAAGCCCACTTTTATCCAACCTACTGGATTAAAAAAAAAAGGTGGGGTTTTTTTCATTTTCTGTTTAATGTACTGAATCAATTTTTTTTTCTTTGGTGTTTCTCCTTTGAGAGCAGAGTCCTTCCTGAAACGAAGGAGTAATAAGAAATGCTGGGGGTTTTTTACCCTTATTTGTCAGGATGTGGAGAAGTGGTAGTCTTTATCTCTCTAATAAAAAGTCTAATATAGGAATACAGTTTTTGATTCTAGTCTTAGGATTTTTTATATAGGGATGGAGAAGAAATTTAAAAGGATGCTCATCAATGTGATGAGGACCTGGGGCCTGGAAAATATTTGTACGGTGGGAGTTGGAGCTCAGTGTGTCTAGATCAGGTGATAATTACTTTGTAAAAGTATCTGCCTGCATAATACTAAAGGACATTCAACTGAAAACAATATATGAAGAAACAGGAATTAGGAACTGAAGACAGAAAAATTATAAATTAAGCAGGCAATTTTAATAATAAATCTGATCAATCTTTGAGCAAATAAGTAAGAAAATTTGTTTTTCATTTTGCAGTGTCATTTAAATCCACACTGAGTGCTGCCTTAGTTGATAAATTAAATGAAACTTAAGTTAATGGGCTCAAGGCAGAGGTAAAAGAGTGAAATATAATGAGATCAGTCTAAATCTAAGTGTTGTCTTCAGGTTTAACCTTTATAAATTAAAACTTTCTGGAATGTATAAAAGTTAAATTTTTTCTTTGGCTTTACTCTTATAAAGCAGGTTCTTCAGTGGTGCTCTGTTATCTAATATTTATTTAATCTATAATAGAAGAACAGTTCTGTTGCACCCATGTTCACTGCACTTTTAACTGCAAAACAGTGTTTCATATCATTAACCACTGGATCTATTTTTTTTTTTTCCTTATCCTTGTTTTTGTTGGAGGAATGGTCCTGACCGTTAAATGGAAACTGTTATAGTCTATAAAGGCATAACCCAACTCAACTGTGATTAGACTCTTGCAAATGTAGTCTCGTATTGCAGGGAAATAAGCTGACTTAAATTACTGCACTTGGTTTCACTTCTGTAGATTGGAAAAAAATCATTTGTGAATTCAAATTTGCACATGCAAAATGAGTTGTATAGTAATTTCAGGGTCCTATTTATCTGGGTAGGGAAATGAGTGAAATACTTGCAGAAAACCAAAAGCAAAAATAAATACTTTTTTTGTTAG
The DNA here is from genome assembly GCF_011004875.1 of Balearica regulorum gibbericeps. NCBI lineage: Eukaryota > Metazoa > Chordata > Aves > Gruiformes > Gruidae > Balearica > Balearica regulorum. Next base: position 17,195,348 of record NC_046188.1, on the reverse strand, counting down.
AGCTGAGGATAAAACAGATACAGGAAGAAATAAATGCAAGAAATGTTCTAGATGGATACACTGCAAATTTTTATTTCACTTGTGAGAAATTGATAAACCTGGTTACTTTTATAAATAAATGTAGAAATGTATATGTGCAAATTGCTTATTATTCCTTAAAACCTGATTAAATTTAGTTGGAAACGTTTTATATTTTAACAAAAGTGTTTTAGGTTGAAGATGAGCAAAATCAAACATGCAATACAGCAATAAATATGCCAGATCTAAGTAATGATTAAATTGGATGTCAGTATTTTGGTTATGCTAATAAAACAAATACATTGCGTATCATTTAGATGTTAACGTAGGAATGAGATCATGAAATATTTTTTTAAATTTCTATGGTTATAATCAAATGACATCCTTGTATGGGTTCTTTTCCATAGAGATCCCCACTCTGGATTTCTGCATGCACCTCCTCATGAACCTTGGAAGCCATTGAAATGCAGATTTAGGGAAAGCTTAGACATATTTCTCAGCACTTCTTGTTGTGCACGAAATGGCTCATCTGATTGACGAACAAGATTTTTCCAAATGCTGTGATTGCAGAAAACTATGGATACTCTTGTTGAAGTGTATACATCACACCTTACTTGGTGCTGATTAGTTCCAAACTCATTTTCACAGTTATGTATTTTCCTAATATGTCAGTCTCCCCTTGAAAGCTTTTCTTGTTTCCTAGTTGATTTTATAGTTTAAGAGGTGGGGTGATTTTCACCCCGTCTTATTCCTAACATTGATTTTAAGGTCCATCCTCATTGTGTCTTTGAGCTTCCGTAATCTTATGTGTCTTTCTAGTCCTAAATGAAGATTTCTGTCATATCAACACAATTACTAAAATGACTGAGTTTGTTTCTGCTTGCAGCATTCTTTCAAGAGAATTCTGTTGCTGCAGGACATAAAGTGCATTAAACTAGAGGTGAATTTTCTGTTTTCAGTTAATGGAATAAGCCAGGCTTTCTAAATTTTATGAGTTTTGATGCCTGAGTTTAACTTGTAGACATTAGGATAGTTCAAGAACGTGCTAATACCCTTAAATTCCATTAAATACGCTTGTCTGAATAAGATAGGAAAAGTTTTTTTTTTTCCTCCTGAGTGAGAATCTGTGGAGGATCCATGTATAGAAAAATACATTACTTTCTAAATAAATAAGTAAGTATATTTAAGTCATTCAACTTGAGTTCAGTGAAATTGGAATGAGAAGGGGAGACCCATACATTTTCATATGTGGAACTGTACGGTTCTGAGTGCAAACTTCAATGCAGGCAGGTGTATAAGCAATCTAGAAATTTACATTTCAATGTCTCCCGAGGTCCATGAGGAGGCACATCCAGAGAATGTGTTCTCACACATGATTATCCAGAATTGTGTGGATCTGGGGAGGAGACTATTTGGAAACTTTATTTGATGGTAAGTAACCCTGTTTTCCTTGTGTACAAAGTGAATGCATACATAAAATTGAATTTAGCTCCATTATGTTCTGGTCTGCAGTGGTGTCTTAGCATCTACAGTGTGTAGATAGTTCTTTGGATTATTTTGGGGGATATTTTTTTTTGAACAAGTGTAAGCCAAAATCCCAGAACAGTATGCACAGGTATTCTAATGCCAGAAACATTCAAATTACAAAATTGGTAGTTGTCCTTGTTCTTGGCTGTGGCCATTGTAATAACAATGGAGAAACAAGGACAGAGAAAGGCAGTGGCAGTAACAAGAGGGCGGTTTCCATGGCTATTGAATGCAAATATTTAATCACACTGGGATTGGTAAGCTGCACAATGCTGTTTCTTTCTTTTTTTTTCTTTTTTTTTTTTTTTTTTTTTTTCATTTGGAGGAGCAGGAGTACAGAGAATGCTTTTACAAATATACCTGGATGTAAACTGAGACAGTTGTTGAGAGATAAGTAATGGTTCTCTTTGAAATCAGGTAAATTAAAAATTATACATTTATGCACACGAACTGGTTAACAGTTGTGTGATGAAAACTTCTTGTTGTTTTACTTTGAAGCAAGCAAAGTCTACTAAATAATTTCTCAGATGTTGTCTGCAAACTGTATTTTTCTCAGCAAAATTCCTCTGCTATGTAATGCTTAGGTGTATAATGGATATTTTCTTAATCTGATCTAGGCTGATTTTTAAAAAAAATTAAAAAATCAGCTTGTTGCCGTTTAAGCCAACAGGCAGCTAAAACAACCACAGAGCTATTAGCTCACTCCCCCTCCCCCAGTGGGATGGGGGAGAGAATCGGGGGGGGGGGAAAAAGGTAAAACTCACAAATTGAGATAAAGGCAGTTTAATATCACAGAAAAGAAAGATGATAATAATGTACAAAACAAGTGATGCACAGCAGAGTGGCTTACCATCCACAGACCGCCGATGCCCAGCTAGTTCCTCAGCTGTGGTTCCAACCCCCGGGCCAGCTTCCCCCAAGTTATATGCTGAGCATGATGTCATATAGTATGGAATATCCCTTCGGTCAGTTTGGGTCAGCTGTCCTGGCTGTGTCCCCTCCCAGCTTCTTCTGCACCCCCAGCCTACTCACTGGCAGGGCAGTATGAGAAGCCAAAAAGTTCCCACTTGGTATAAACATTACCTAGCAACAACCAAAACATCAGTGTGTTATCGACATTATCCTCATCCTAAATCCAAAACGCAGCACTATACCCGCTACTAGGAAGAAAATTAACTCTATCCCAGCTGAAACCAGGACACAACTTATCACTGATTTTTGACCAGTGATTGGAGAAAACACTCTTCATCTCAAGCACTTTATATATGTGGGTTTGTATCTTTTTTTAAAGTGTTAAATAGGAAGTACTTACTGAATTAAATAGGAACTCTTACTGAGTTTGGAATCACTTGTAAAATGAGTGTAATGCTTTAGTAGTAGAATAATGCACTTTATTTTCTCATAAGATAGATACATTTAGAGAGGTAAACAAATGGAATGTCCACCTAGCTGCTAGATACATACATACTTACAATGAATGCCATGTCATAGATTGCATCCTGCAAGCTCTTTGCATGTGCATAAATCTGAAATTTAAAATTCCTTTTTGTTTCATTCAAAAAATTTAGCAATATTTCATTCACCTGTTATCTTTGTTTAACTTTTGAATTAATGCTTTTAAAGACAGCCTAATTAATTATATTCTTATATGTGAAAGCTAAGTAATAGTAAATGCTGAATTATCTAGATAAATACTCTACTACATCTTGCTTTATTCGTAAGATTCTCTCTCTCTCTCTCTCTCCACACACATGTAGACATTTTCATTTGTGTTCCATGTCAGCTGGCAAGGGATGAAATTTAAATTGCCTTCTGCTATTTTAGTATCTTTCACTAGATGAATGAAATATTTCTTTTTAATTCATGTGCATAAACAGCAGAAGTGCAATTGTTGGCTGGTCTGGTTTTACCTCTCATTTTGTAAAGTAGAAAAATCCACACATATGCATTCATGAAACTGAAAGTCATAAAAATATTATAATTAATTTTCTTAAAAGGTTCATGCTATAAGAGACTTGAATATCTCCAAGTAATTGCTGTGAAGAGAAAGTAATATTACAGCCACTTTTGTGGTTTACTCAGGTTGTTACATATTCCCTCTTAAAAGTGAATGTAAAAATTTGAATGTTCTTTCATTACATTTCTGCCTCATGCTCTAAATTGATATAATTTGTAATTTTACAGGAGGTGCTGCATATTGCAGGAGTGGAAATGCAGTTAACAGCTGCTGTTTCATTTTTGACTGTTCTGCAAGAGGAGTCGGTGTCCATTCATACATACTCCCACTCCTTCCTACACATCATTCTCCAGAACCTGGAACACAGAGATGCAGGTCAGGGCTGTACAACTTTACTGATGGCTGATTACTTTTATGTTTTGTTTCCTTAGTGACCATACAATGCTGTGTAAAGCAGTGAGCATGATCACTGTGACTTTCTATCTAGGCTTGCATGAATGAAAAGATATTTGCGTGCTGACCACTTACATACTGATATTTAAATGAAATTCTGATTGAAGTAAACAAACCACTTTGAAGGATTAAATCCGGAAATTGTTACTGAGTCTGAGTTTCTACTGAAGTACCAGAATTTTGTGGCTGAGAAAATGGAAGGACGATGGTTAATGTTTCTTCTGTGATGATTAGTTTTTCTTAACTTCTTTGACGCTATTTTGAAGACATAAAGAAAAAAACTAGAAAGTTTCAGTGGGCATAAGAAAAGAATGTGCTTCTAAATGAGGGAAATCATCTTTTCGAAACAAACAGCATCACTATTATTTTTGTACAGGAATTGAAAAGGTAAAAGAAATAGGGACAGCATTTGCTTCTCACCTCTCCTACTTCTTAGTTTAAAGTCTTGAATGTTAATTTTGTGGCTTTTAGGTACATAGTTCCTTGAAGAGGCGCATGTAAAAAGCAAGAACTGATTTTGTAAAACTGATATGTGTTTTGTTATACTCATTATATGTACAACATAACATATAACCCATTTCTTTCTAACAGGTGTCAGCAATGCATGGCTAGAAACTCTTCTTGCTGTAATAGAAGCTTTACCAAAAGAGACTATCAGACATGAGGTAATAATATTCTCCCACTTATGCTAACAACAAATTAATAATATTTTGTAAGTTTGTATTTCCCTGCAAGTCTCATTCACTTCAGTAAGATTTGTGGCAGTTCTATGCCTGTGAAAATAGTAATGCTAGGAGAACATACTGTAAGAGAGGACTGTGCTAAATGGTGAGACAGGAAGGTTACATTAAAATTTTTAGTGTTCTTCAGCAAATAAAGACTATTTACTGTAACACTTCCACTGCACTTAGTATTCTCAGTAACATGTTTTTGTGTATCCTGGTTTGGCTTACAGGATAGTATCTCAGTCTGTGTCTTCACGAAGAAACTACATTTTGTTTGCTACTGGACTAAAGTTCTGATTTCTCCTGAATGGGACTGAATGCTAGAGATCCATTTCATTGTGTATTTCAATTGCTCTTGATGTACCAAAACCCTAATGCCCTGCAAACATTCTTACCTTTCACTGTGTAGCTCAAGAAAGAGGAAGGAAGTCTGTCACTAAGTCATAATGTCACTCCCCTTTACTCAATTTATTCAATTTTGTTTCAAGTATTCATATTTCATTAAGTTTAAAAGCTTTGTGACAGCTCTATTTTACTGTGTTTATAATTCGAAACGCTATGGAGATTTAAATATATGATTGTGTAGTATAAAAATACTCATTAAAATTAGTGGGTAATTGAAATCCAGCACTGTTTAAAAAAATAAACTTCGAAAGGGTGAAAAGTTAGGTTGGGGGGAAAAAAAAAGAGAAATTATTCTGGTCACCTCCAAAATCTAACAGTAATTTAAAAGATGCCATTCAAACAAGATGGAGTTTCTCCCCTGATTTGTCTCTAGGAGCGCATTTATAAGTTTCCACTAAAATGTCCTTTGGGAAGATCACAACTGATAAAGCAGTGTTGATTCAGCAGCTATACAGAAAGCTGAATCTGAAAAGAGGCCTTTCATGTTACTTGAAGCATCTGTGTATGAGAACTCGGAATATTCTCGTTGGTAACTTTTTTTGTAAGTAAAATCATAGGACAATCAGATTCCAAGGAAAATAAGGGAAGGTGTGTGTCTTAAACCAAAGCTCAACTTAACCTAGTATCCTGTTTCTGGCAATGGCCACTTCGTAGGAGAGACTGTGTCTAGGCCAGTAAGTGGAGTTAGTATTGCTAGGTGTGATGTGTTTGCTGTCTTAGTTCAAAGACCACAAAAGTAATACTCAGGTTGGTAGATAACTAATGATGTATTTCTTTATGCAGTGTTATAGTTAGAAGCATACCTTATGTACTAATTCTAGTCTGGGTGATGTATTTGTACTTAGAGTGGTAAGAGTCTCTCACCCGAAAATTTCGATTGGTAAGAGGAGAAAAACGCTTTTAGAAGACCGTTGGACTTTTCTGCCTTGTGTATTATCCTTTTGCAGAGCTCTGCAAAAGAGATTGAGTGAGGAGCTGTGGCAGGCTTCAGGAGATACCTCTCTGTATTGTTCTTCTAGGCCTGGCACCTGGATTTCTATGATTATTTCACAGGGCAATAAATAATATATATATCAATATGATGTTCTGCAGACCTTTCTTAGGTTGTTTCTGGCACCACAGAGGAGATCCAACAAATGACAGCAGAGCTCCAATAAAGATGCAGGTTTTCTGTGTCTGTGTGGAAATGAAACCTCTTCCCTACACATCCCCAAAGTATGCATAATCAAGAGGGATCGTTGCCTCAAACTTTACAACAGAGGTGTTTCCTGGGAAAACTTATGAGAGGAAACCTCAGAAAGGCTTCCTTTTCCTTTCTCTGCATATTTTTTTCTCTTGTGCAGGAACATATTTAACAGCTTTTATGAAAATTACCAGCTAATAGATATAAATATTCATATACAACTTAGTCTCAAAAGAAAGACACAAGTAGACAGATGTAAAACTGTGGCTGTGATGCGAATCATAAACTGCTATTTGGGCCAAGATATGGGTTTATTATGCTATCATTAGCACTGAATATTAAATACAGGTTTTCAATAGACTATTAATGTACACGGACATCATTATTGGTAGTAGCAATTAATTCCATGAAAGGTGTAGATGACATTTGGGATATGTTTTTCCAGGTATTTTTTTAAGAAGAATAATACATTATTTACTGTTCACATTTCTTCTTTTTTCTTTAATATAGATCCTGAATCCACTTGTTTCCAAAGCACAGCTTTCTCAAACACTTCAGTCCCGCTTAGTTAGTTGTAAAATCATGGGAAAATTAGCTAACAAATTTGAAGCTCATATGTAAGTAGACTGTACAAATATTTTCATTCTGCAGTATATACCAATACAAGAAAAGTAGACTTTAATGCAAAAATGATATGCTTTTTTTTTTTACAGATCCCTTTATCTGGATATTAATTATTAATAAAAAATGTTCATTATGTAACTAGCATATTCAGACTTGCTGATGTTCATCAGTTTATAACTTCAGTTTGTATGTTCTTCCACAAGTTTAAATGAGTACCGTTTTCATGCCATATTGTTCCATAATGTTTTTCTTACCAGGAAATAAGCCAAACAGTAGATTTCTCTGCAGTTTAGAGACAAAACACAACTTCATCACCTTAGAGTTTCTTGTCATAAAGAGAAGAATCTTGTTCCTAAATGTTTATTTGTCTAATCAAATTTAACATGTAGATATATTTTTTTCTATCTCTAATTATATGGAGGTGTACCAGGAGCCACTGTTACTGCCTGGTATTATTCAGCTCTTAGATTCAGCGTCTGTGGGTTTGGACAGTGGTGTGGAAGAGCAAAGCAATGTTGAAAGTAAATGTGAATAACTTGTCTGCCCAAAGCAGTTGGCAAGATACATTCCTTGGACAGTTTATCTGGGTCTTACAGTAGTCGGACCATTTCACCAAATGCGTTTCCTATCCAGGCAATTGGCCATATGTGATTTTTGCATTACAAAAGAAATCTACTGAGAGCTACTACATGGACAGGAAACATGTCTAGCTGAGGAATTCCACTCTAATAACGATTAGATTGTCTCAAAATGCAAGAATTCAGCATAACAGAAGAGATGAACAGCAGGACCATGTGACAAGACATTTAGGAATAAATTTCTTTAAATTATGATTTTTTTTTTTTCTTCAATAAAAAGAACTGGAAGCAACCAGAAGGAAGCTATCTACATCTTCATTTGCTATGTAGGCTACACTTGTTGCACATGCAAAAGTTAATGAGCATGGTAAAACAGTATTTTTTGAGAATATTACCAAAGCCTTCAAATCTTTTATCTTCAAAATTTGTAGAATTCTGGCAGAATCACAATTGTTTTTATTTATTTGATGTTACATTCTCATGAAAATAAAGTGACATTCCAGATTACTCGGAATCTTATGAGAAATTATAATAGCATTAACCATAATAAGTTCAAATAATCACACCTTCTTTTGTTGGGTTTCTTTAATATGCTTCCTTGCTGTTTGGAAATAGGAAACGGCTCGTTTCAGTGAACAGATAGTAGCACCATTTCTGTACGGAAGCTACATGTTAAGAAGATGGCTGAGAATTTTCTGGGACATATTGATCATCTAGTAGAGGGCTCTAAGTGTAGTTTAGAGGGCTGAAAAGAGATCTGGATCCACAGGTTTTGAATGTGACAGGCTGAATAAGAGTCATGATACACTCTCATTCCCCTTGCAGGAGGGGTCTTGGTATTTATATAGGCAATATGTAAGCATGTCTTCACATTCTTCTTCAGAATGGCACCATTTTTCCTCATAAAATTTGTATGATAATAAAACCCCTTTTCTTTTATATTTCACATGACTCCCAGGGTATTTTATAGAGTATTGAAAAAGTTCTGACCTTAGAATGGAACATTAGTTTTCCTACCCTCTGTTACAACAGCTAGTTACAAACAAGTCTTTTTTGGAAGTAATCCCTATTTCAGAGTATTGTAAAATGCCAGCCTCCCAAGACTTTGTACGGTTTTTGAAACTTGAGGCCAAATTTTGCTGTAAGAAGTAAATTAATTTCCATTGGAATGAGTGGAGGCTGCGCAAGCTGGCTTGAAAATTTGCTTGTCTGTGTCTTCATATTATTTCTCTTGAGTTTTGCAACAACATAAGGATTTGGATAGAGCTATTTTATGAATACTCATGACAGCATCTTGGGCAGTGAAAGGAAACACAATGGCTGATTCTGCCAAGTTGTAGTATGTGTTTTTAATTAAATAGAATTCAAAATAGTTATTTTGTACCTGCCATTGATTTAACATGAATACTTGGGTCTACTTGCTTAAAGTCATTGCAGTACTGAAGCTTTTAATCTTAAATTCTTTTTTCTATTTTCTTCCCAAATATCTCTTTGGTGATACATGTCTTCCAAAGATGAGATATTAGAGACAATTAATTGGTGTTTACAATTCCATTTATATAATTCTTTGTATTCTTACAGTGACTGTTCAAAAATTGTAGTGAAGATGGTTATTAAATGAGGACAGCATCTCTAAGCCTACCTAGTATTTTATTAGTATAAAAAAAAAATGGAAGAAATAGGAGCAAATTATAATGACTGTAAATAATCCTTTTTCTGTTTCTTTATAGCACATATTTGTGTCTGATATACAGTATTCTTTTATAATTCTAAATTCTCAGAAAAATCATTTACCATGTGTGATAAATGTGTTTTAAAAAATGCCATTAGAAGTAATATATGGGTAAAATTTAAGTACTACAGAGTAGGTTTTATATATTCTTGTTCTGTATATTAATAAAAAATATTCATATTTTAGTATTAAAAGAGAGATTCTTCCCTTGGTAAAATCACTGTGCCAGGATGTGGAATATGAAGTTAGAATTTGCATGTGTCGGCAACTGGAACATATAGCTCAAGGAATAGGGTGAGTACAATTTGTATAACTGCTGCTAAATGCAAAATCTTTCTCTGAGATATTTAATGGTAACCTAAAAGCTGCTTTTAAGATTTCTAACTTAATTCATGCGTACTCAATAATAAATTTGGAGTGTACAGATGTGTTCTTAGGAATTGGCTGTTGGCAGTTGGCTCTTTTCCATTTTAAGATTTTTGTAAATCTGATAGTAAAATTGCTGAACCATGCAAAGAGTTTTTTGTAAATAATGAGTTCGTCTATAGCTTCTTGAAATAATCTCAATTATCCGTTGATGTCATTGGGCTTATTTAAAAATGGAAGAGGATTATGGCAAGTATTAGCAGTTTCTAATAATTACTGTGCAGTTTTTTGCAAAAGGGTGCTAAATGTGTTTTTGCCTAGACCCTTCCCAATGATTTAGATGCTTTAATCCCATAAGAAATGGTGAACTGTCAGTATTTTTGATATGTAAACTATTGCAGTGTTTCATATTGAGGATGAATAGGTAGTAGGAAAACTAAAGACAAATAAATAAACAGAAATAAGCACATTTTTAGGTAAATATTGAAGACATAATGTGACAACAGTTCCAATGCTAATTTTTACTGTTTAGTGATGTTACCTAAATTATATCATGTTATTTTTTCTTAACTTTTATGCCTATTTAATCATCTGTTTGGAAGAATACTCTTAAACTACATCTCGATTTGCTGGTAGCAATAATAAACTCTGTAAGGTACAAATCACTTTGATTATAAACATTTGAAAGTATTATTGTTCATACTGATTTACGAAAAGGACAGCTGTTACTTTTTTAGTCTGATTGGAAGAAGTATTTTGGGCATTTTTATTTCAGTAAAAATCTGGCATCCTGGAGGTTGTGATCAGTTCTGTATTAAAAACTGTGATTGAAATGACAGTCTAAACTCTTTGTACACAGTCATTCAAAGTGTCAAACATAGTTTAGATTTTGTCATCTTGGTTAATGCTCATGTAAAGTAATTTTATCAGAGTGTTTCTATGCAGTTTTGTGTTTCGGGCATTATAAACATTGAGGGCCAGATCCCTGGCTATTATAAATTGCTGAAGTCCCTTTCTTGAGATGTGGTGCTTGCACCAGCTTTCAGTAATTGATGAGTAGACCAAGAGCTCGTACATGAGAACAGGATGAAGTAGGCTTCTTAACTCAAATCCAGACAAATTCAAACACTAGAAGTCTTGACTACTATAAATAAATAAAAAAGAGCATGACAGAAAAAAAAAAAAAGTGGAAATACTGGGTATGTCTTCCCACTTCTTGTAGTAGTAGTTGCTTACCCTCTGTAAAGAAGGCTCATCTTTGAAGTGTAAGATTTGCAGACACTTCAATCCAACATGACTCATATTAATAATTTTTAGCTTAGGACATCTCATTGAGCAGTTTCTGCCTATTTGAGCAGAAGAGTTTTCTTAGTGACACAGTGAAGTAGCTGGACTCCTTTGAGTTTTTTTCAGACTGCATTTTTTCTGATTTATTTTTTAAGCTAATTTGAATGCTTTTTTTTTTTAGTGATGAAGTTTTGCATTTTAAATTTACATGTTTCTTTGGCTGACAAAGAAAAAAGTCCTGAGATTGACTGGTGGTTTTTATTTAATATACATTTCCCTACAACTTTGTTATTTTTCCTTCTTGACTACCCAAAAAAATACCTAAATGAGTATTTCAAGGGAAATTCTGTTTTGCTGTGGCAATATTGTTTCATTGTAAGTTTTCTCTTGACTGCTTGCCTCACTTTGCAGGACAGAACTAACAAAAACTGTAGTGCTTCCTGAGTTAGTAGAACTGGCAAGAGATGAGGGCAGCAGTGTACGCCTTGCAGCTTTTGAGACATTAGTGAATCTGCTTGATATGTTTGATGCAGGTAAGAATTTAATTCAGGCTTACTAGCCCAGTTCTTAATGCTTTAATGCATCTTATAAATGTATTTAAATGCTTTTTTTTCCCTGTCTATTCTTCAGACACTTCTGATTTTATTTCATTTATTGTTTTATCCTTTATGTATTTCATGTCTTACAGTGCTTTATACGTAGTGAGTTTTAAGCAGGGTGAACCAGTTGTCCATGAAATCAGTTATCTTCCAAGCTTCTAATGTAATGTGGCTAAATAGAATGAGTAAAATTACTGTATAAATGATAGGAATATTGGGTTGTTAGTTTTTGCTTAATGCTATCAATACTCAGAATACAAAATGTTAGCTCAACAGATGCCACTGCTTGTGGTTTTTTTGCTGTTATCTAATTTTTGCCTGTTAACTGAAGTAAAGCTAGTCCTAACTACAGACTGCAGCCTGCCTTCTGAGCTGAAAAGCCCAGACTAGGGCAATGATATGATATTTGTGTGTGTATCAGTAAACCTTGTTCGTACATCCAGTGTTATATGTCAAATACATTTGTAAATTTTGGAAGAGAAAATATTTCTTTATGTCCCATAAACTGCAGTGTGCACAATTGATTGGTTTTAGAGGTACTAAGCATCAGCAATTACTATTTAAATCCCTTTAATCTTGTGGCTATATGACGCTGAAAGCTTTCTTCTTTGCAGTGAGAAAGTGTGTGTATTTTATAAGGCTTTTCTGTATTTAAAACAGAAAATGTAAATGCTTATATTTTTCTCAGCAGTTTATATCTTTCATCTGATCAACATGCATATTTCATACTTCTACTCCAGGTGTAGGGGTGAGTGTTTGTGTCTTCATGTGAGGAAGGAGACATTCTCAGTTGTTCTTTTGGCATAGTGGTGGTGGGTTACTTACACACATTGCTCTTGGGTTCTTATCACAAGTTCTGTTCAACACTGATTGGGGCAAACTTTAAGGAGAACTGTGACTGCTCCAGTGTAGGGGAACATTCTGGGTAACTGCTGTGCCTTGTCCTTCAACCAACTGCTCTCAGTTTTTTTTCAAGGGAATGCAGAAGACAGTAACAGCCAGCTTTTCTGGCTCTGTATCAATTCTGCTCTCTGATGATTTTTGTTTTTTGGTTTTTTTTTTACAACTGGAAATGTACAAAGCAGCAAAGTACATGATAGATCATTGCCATAGTATATATGAAAAAAATACTTTATATTGTTGATCACTGCTTGTTATTTGCCACTTCTTATACTGTCTTTTTCCAAACTCTTCAGTTGTTTATCTTCATTAGCAACTTTATATTTTGCATCACATTTCCCACTCCCACTCCTATCTCACTGACTCTACTACTCATTCCTGATACATAAGTGAGGAGCAAATATTTACTGTACAGGAACTTGGTGATGAATTACTAATATACATGATTACATATAAGATTTATGGAGGAGTGCATAAAGAAGTAAGATTTTGGGGACAATACCATAAATGGACCTTTTAGCAGTTAGAGCTTATATCAGTAAGTATGATAGTAGGCTAATTTTCAAATTATTGAGCCTTTGCATTGATACTATCAAGTTTGTGCTTCTCTTCGTACGTCCCAGTCTTCACTCCTCCCCCACCCCCCCCCAATTGCTGTAACTACTGCTTTTAGCTATTGAAAAAAAGTTTATAGAAAGCAATCAAGGATTATTTACAGGTTTGTAAGGAATGTGTTTCTAGAAATCTGGTTTGTGTAGTTTTTTGTTTCGTGTCTGAACTAGAAAATGAACATTTTGAAGGTAGATGACTCAAAGTTATATCCTAGGGTTTCTTTCCTACAGTATCAAAATAATTTTCTTCAGGTCAAACAAAATATTTTTTCCAGCCGTAATTATTTGCTGAATTTTGGTGTTGATTAAAAAATCCTAATCCCTTTAAAACTTGAACTTGTTAAAGTACAGTGGTTTTATTTAAAACAACTCAAACCACATAAATTTCTTTGAACGTTTACTCCTTTATGTTATAAGGAGGCAGAGTGCTTGGATTTGACATAAATGTCTAAATGATTTCTTTCCTCTGCCCGCAATTATTTTTTTTCTCTGTGAATTTATTGCTTACCCAAAAATTTTCAACCTCTTCTCAGTATGTTGAAAAAATTCACTTCCAGCATATACAGATTTTTCTTTTTACTGTCATGGTCATGTTCAGTCTTGATCTCCCTGTATTCCTACTATTGTAGGAAATCTTATTGTAGGAGTATACTGCAGTATTCTTTCTTTCTATCCATGTATTCTTGGTGAATGGAGAAGTTAGTGATGGTTCATTTATTCTCTCTTATCCTTTACTGGGGGATGCTTTTTCCCTAAAAACAGACAAGCAAAGAAAACAGGTAAGGTATTAAAACTTGGGACCTGTATTATGGTAGTATGTTCATCATTCTCTATACCTCTTATTTTCTACCTCCAGTGAGTGCCTGCCAAAAATACTCCCAAGCATGCTTAAATGATATTTTTAATAACTGATTATGGAAGTTGACTCTCTGTGCTTCTTTTTTTGACAAATGGCTAACTTTAAACTTTTCTTTTGTTTTTCAGATGATAGGAGTCAAACTGTGCTCCCCATGGTGAAATCATTCTGTGAAAAATCCTTCAAAGCAGATGAATCTATCCTAGTTTCTTTATCTTTCCATTTAGGGAAACTGTGTAATGGATTATATGGTATGATTTGATGTTCTTTTAAAAAAGTATATTAAAAATGAGAGAAGACTGGAGAATTTGAAGCCCTTGGAAAATATCCAGATTTGAATGTATCAAATGAAATGATAGCTAGGAAAGGAAATATGGAAGTAAAAGTCTGAAATAATGTATTGCAGAAATATTGGATATTGTGAATTTCCTCTTTAGGTGTCCATCTGTTTATTGGGATTTTTATGTTTAGACAGGGACAGAGTTTTTTGTTTAGACAGGATCAGAGATGGAAACAGGGTGGTTTTGTATATTGGTCTGATTTATTTTGATTCCCTCTTGGATATTCTGGAGCTTGTGAGTTGGGTGACTGAATTTTTGAAACTAGAAACCTTTGAAAACATAGTATGTTGTTAACTGCGTATGTTCACTTCTGTGCTTGATATCCTTTTTGAGGCACAGTACGGAGTGTGGCCCATGAGGAACTTCAGGGAAGAAAGGAAACCTAGTGGCATGTGGATTTGCAGCTGCAACTGAGGCCAAATCTCTACCCATAATTTTTGTGGTTCTCACTTGAGCACAGCAGATCTGTCCTTGATCATTCTGCCCGCCATATACCCCCTACACAGAGCGTACCTCCGGAGGGCCAGCGCAGAATAATAGGTTTACATTATAGAGAATTTCCCTCTAGACTCTTAAACCCTTTGATCTTTCTTACAAATCTTTAAAATGATCCTTTGTGATCATGTTATAGACTATCAAAGTGACTGTTGCTTCACTACAAATAACTCAAAAGGGCTGTTCCACAGTGTCAAACTGTTAATTACAGAAACATAGAGCTAGGACAGTCCATCCTGGTTTTATCCTGTCTTCCCAGTCTTCTTTTCTCTAGGGTGAATGACTTTAATTGCTGATCTCTCTTCACCTCTGAACTCTTGTCTGGCAAGTTCATATTTTTCTTGAAGTGTTATGCCTTTGGAGAGCTGAACAAAGTGAAAGAGTTACTTCATGTCTCTTGCAAGCTATATTGCCATTTACTTTTTTTGGTGTTTTTGCAACAGTTGGCAATGGTGTGACATTATTTGTTCAAGTGCAGCCTCAGAAGCTTTTTTTTTTTTTTTTTAATAAATCTGACAGCTAGTTAGTCTTCCTCTTTCTTGGCCTTGTGTAGACAATGCAGATCTGGCTAAGCATGGTACCTTATCTCTGTCCTAATGGAATAATAGTCTGAAGTTTTAAGACCATATGTCCAGTTTCTGAAGATCATTTTAAACTCTTATCTTCTGAATTCTTCCTCCAAGGTTGATGTTATCAGAATATTTAATAAGTGAAGTCTCTAATCCAACATCCAAAAAACCAAAATATTGAATATTACCAGAACTTGGATACGAGTCATGTCAGTGAGCCCCAGATAACATTCTCTTAATTGGTTTTCCAAGCAGTTTTGCAGCACCTTTGTAGTTTTTCATCTGTCTTTCCTAATCCCTTATTTTGCTTGTGAAAACATGACCTTTACTGCACCTTCTGTATTCACAGGTCCTCTTCTCCAGTACTAGAAGGAAATGGAATCAGTTTGACAAGTTTTGCTTTTGCCATGTTGGCTGCTACTTGTTTTCTTTTCAGTATTTACAAGTAGATTTTTTTATTTTTCTTCCAATTTTTTCAAAAAATGTGAATCTGACTGATCTATAATTATATAGCATGTCCTTCCCCTCTCCAGCTATTAAATATCAGTACCACTTCAGCCCTTTTCTATTCTGATATCTCACTTACTTAAGATTTCAGCAGATAGTACTTTAAATACTTTTGAATACTGGAATGAAGCACATCTGACCCTGCACATTTTGAAAACCTCTCATGTTTAAGTATTCACTGACCTGTTCCTTCTCTACTTAAAGCTTGAATCTTTGTCACTGTTATTAATTGTACTGAGCCTGATGATACTAGTGGAATTTGAGAAAGAAAATAAAAAGCATTAAGCATTTTAACCTTCTTGGTTTCAATCAGTGATAGCTTTCCTCTCTCCTTTGAGTAGAAAATGGAGCCTTTCCTTGATTTTTCTCTTACTAGTAATGTGGTGGGTTGATCCTGGCTGGGGGCCAGGTGCCCACCAGAGCTGCTCTATCACTCCCCTCTTTCATTAGACAGGGGAGAAAAAGTACAACGAAAAGCTTGTGGGTTGAGATAAGGACAGGGAGAGATCACTCACTAATTATCGTCATGAGCAAAACAGACTGAACTTAGAGAGGGAATTCATCTAATTTATTACCAAGCAAAACAGAGTAGAGCAATGAGAAGTAAAATAAAATCTCAAAACACCTCCCCCCACCCCTCCCATCTTCCTGGGCTCAACTTCACTCCCGGCTTCAACCTCTGCCCCCCTCAGCGGCACAGGGGGACGGGGAATGGGGGTTACGGTCAGTTCATCACGCGGTGTTTCTGCCACTCCTTCATCCTCAGGGGGAGGACTCCTCTCATCGTTCCCCTGCTCCAGCATGGAGTCCCTCCCACGGGCTACAGTCCTTCACGAACTGCTCCAGCGTGGGTCTCTCCCACGGGGTGCAGACCTTCAGGAGCAAACTGCTCCAGTGTGGGTCCCCCGCGGGGTCACAAGTCCTGCCAGCAAACCTGCTCTGGTGTGGGCACCTCTCTCCACGGATCCACAGGTCCTGCCAGGAGCTTGCTCCAGCGTGGGCTTCCCAGGGGGCCACAGCCTCCTTCAGGTGCCTCCACCTGCTCTGGCATGGGGTCCTCCACGGGCTGCAGGTGGAATCTCTACACCCCCTCATCCTTCCTCCATGGGCTGCAGGGGGACAGCCTGCTTCACCATGGTCTTCACCACGGGCTGCAGGGGGATCTCTGCTCTGGTGCCTGGAGCACCTCCTTCCCCTCCTTCTGCACTGACCTGGGTGTCTGCAGAGTTTCTTACATCTTCTCACTCCTCGCTCCAGCTGCAAAAACTCTCCCTAACTGGGTGTTTTTTTTTTTCCTTCTTAAATATGTTATCACAGAGGCGCTGATTGGCTTGGCCTTGGCCAGTGGCGGGTCCGTCTTGGAGCCGGCTGGCATTGGCTCTATCAGACACAGGGGAAGCTTCTAGCAGCTTCTCACAGAAGCCACCCCTGTAGCCCCCCCGCTACCAAAACCTTGCCACGCAAACCCAACACAACTTATAAGATGACTTGCAGTTCTTGAAGCTAGTTACATTCCAGTTTGTTCTGAGTTTTCTAATTTTATTCTCATATCTATTATCTGTAGCAGCATGGCCTAATTTTTCAACTTTCTGCAGGTCTGCAGTCTTCATGTGACTGAGTTCCATAAAGATCTAAAAATTTAACCAAGAAGAAACCAGTATTAGTGGAACAAAAAAATATATTCACAGTCCTGCAGTTAAAGTCCTGAGTATTTCAAGAATTATGTAAAGAGAAATTAAGATTCACTGTTATAGTTAGCTGTCATTTTTTCTGTAATCGCTTTTTTCTGTATAATGTGTACTGATGATACTCTGCTAGACTCAAGGCAGTGAGGAGGAGGGATAAAAATCGACATATTTGTTAGATCTGTAAATGAGATTTGTTCTGGGACGTTATTAATAGCATTTGTAATGAGGAAAGTAAACTTTTTTTTTTTTGGAAGGCATTTTTACTCCTGAACAGCACTTACGGTTTTTGGAGTTTTATAAGAAGCTTTCCACGCTGGGTTTACAGCAGGAAAATGGACATAATGATAATCAACTACAACTTCAAACTCTGGAACAGGAGAAGAAGTATATTTCAGTGAGGAAGAACTGTGCTTATAATTTTCCAGTAAGTAGCATTCATTTAAGGTTAAATAATTTGTGTCATGCATATAGTTCATTAAATGGGACTGCATGAGAGAGAGGTTATTGCCAAATTGTATGTTGTTAGCTAGATTCTAGCTCTCTCTTGGAAAGTTCAAGTTAATGGCTTAAAGTAGAGGTTGTCCAAAAGGATTCCTCTTTGCAGAGCCTCAGAAAATTATTGGCAAGTTTTGACTGAGAGAGTGCTGTTCTAAGAAGTTACTAGTCTCATTCTTTCCTACACGTTTTCTCCAAACCCTTAGCACAAAGACTTTGAGAAAATGGCTGTGAAACAGCGTCCCCAGTCTCAAACCACTCAAAGCTAGGTTTTCGCATTTGCTGTGTCATGGCATTATGGGGAGTTGAAGATTGGATCTGCATGGTTAGATTCATGTTCTAGTCATGTTCCTGCCTGAATACAGAAAGTCTTTTTGAGTTTATGTGAGGTCTTTAAACTTACCACTCATGTTTCTGTAAATCTACTTTGTATTTTGACATTCTGCATTTATATTTGAAGAAAATATGTTTGTACCAAGAGCGAGTAGACAGATACTTTTATTCTGCCTTTTAAAGACAAGCACCATGTATTGTAGGTAGACATCTGTTGGTTTATTTGAGCAAAACCAAGGTATGTACACACACAATTATGCTGAAATTCGGATGTTTGCTTTGCTACTTGCTAAAACGTTCTTTGTTTTTGAAGTCTCCAATTGCAGCTTCCACTAGTATATGGAAACATTAACAATATTTATAAAAGTAAAGTTTTATATCTTTTTGGGTTTAATCTATGCCTTCAGGAAAAAAAGCCTACAGTATGTCTGGAAGATATGTAAATCCAATTTAGTTCTTAACTTCAGCACTTGTCTGGTGCCTGTGTTTTGACACGGCCATCAAAAATGCCACACTTCCTCTTTAAAATCACTGCCTGTTATCTCCCAAGCGTCTTGCTGGCCGTGACCCAATGTTTTCATCTGATAATCTCTGATAGTGTGGTCCTTTAGCTATACAGTTAATAAAAGACTTTATCTTTCCACAGGCCATGATTGTTTTTGTGGATCCAAAGAACTTCCATTTAGAACTATATTCTATATTCTTCTGCCTTTGTCATGACCCTGAAGTTCCTGTCAGATATACTATGGCCATAAGCTTCTATGAAGTAAGTCTACAATGGTTCTTTATTAGTACTTACATGATTTCACTTTATGCTGTTTTCTTCTTTAAGCGTACTTTTGTGACTGTTCAACCAACGTAAAAAGACAAGAAAACTTGTTGAAATTATTTAGTTTCTCAAAGGTGTTCAGTCCCTTCTAACCTGTATATATAACCCATATACACACATTAGTCTATTTAAATTGTGTGACATTTGGCTACAAGACCCTACTGCTAGGTGAGCTTTAAAGGTGCAAAAGCTAGAAGAAACTTAGAATGGTCTAGTACCACAAACACAAGCAATTGTAGTAATTACAATATTTGAAGATTTTCACTGCTATTAGAAAATAATGAGACAAATGGGAGAAAGGAACTTGCCACATCTGGTCCTGAAAACCTTCTTTAGAACTGTACAGTTTGCTACTATGCTGCCGTTCTGTGGAGAATATTTTTATGGATCAAATCTAAGTTAAATGCTCAATTTAATATGAAACTACTTGGAAATTTATTTATTCAGATGTGGATGGGTATGTGTTCTTGTTATTCCATTCAGTTTACATAAGTTCCACTGTATTATTTTCATAAAAGTTAAAAAATGTTTGACTGCATAGATATTATTAGCTATATGGGGTGAATTCCAGAAATGAAAATACACTCTCTCCGGATTGCATTAACCCATATAGGGAGATCTTTAAGGTTTTCATAATGTTTTACTGAGAATCCTTGTGTTTCAGTCCCTGAGTTAGCCTTTTATCCCATTTTGTTGCTGGGGAAATTGGTAAGTTAAGCTGCTTGCTGAAAGCATTTAAATCACTAGTAGGGACATAAATGAAGCTAAAGTGGCTTTATTTCCACCATTATAAGAAAGGTGGGTGGATTTCCAGTTCTTGTTACCTATTGGTGCCCTGTCTTAACAAATGTTAATCCAAGGTAATTGTTGACATTGTTAAAATTAGCATCTAATTCTATATAGTATTTTGTGTTTGATGTATAACACTTTTAAGGTACTGCCTGAATACAAGCAAAGACTTTTAGCTCATTTAGAAAAAGCCTGTAAAGTTATACCTTGGTCTGAACGTGCAGTTAGTGGCTGTTGATTTAGTTTTACCATAACTAGGCAACCATGTGACATGCAAAAGTGAGTAATTTATGGCATTCACTGCTCGGTGGATTTTTTTTTTTTTTAAAACTCCTTTAGCCATTTCCTTAAAGCTTCATCTTGATTGGAAGTAAGCTCTTAATTTCACTTGACTCATATAAACAAAGAAAAACATTAAAAACTATCATCTCACTGTTCAGTATGGCAAAGATCTCATTCCTCGAGTTTTTCTCATATTTGCTATAAAACCTTTTTAACAGTGTGGAGATGCTGGTATTTTTATAAATGTATATGTGACTTATGAATCACAGTAGAAAAGCCCCAAAGAAGTACGGAGTGAAAACTTCAGATGGAAAGGCTGGGGAAACTTAAAATCCAGCACAGACTAAGCCAATTTTTATATTTTATCTCTTTAAAATTAAATAGCAGACTGACTGTTAACTCTCCTAAGGAGCATGAAACACAACATTTGAGTATTCCAGAACAAATTTTTCTAACCTTGCAGTGCAGTCTTAAAAATTTTTGGTAAATGTGAAGAAGAGTTAATTCTAAAAGCATTTTTCCTAGTTAGGTAACAGGCCTGTTTCTTGACTCATATTCTTTATATAAGCATATTTTTCATGTAATCAGTGGGAAAGTACACAACGTTAGAAGGCTGATATTAAACAATTGGTCTGCATCCCTTCTTCATGCCTGCTGTAAAGGAAGCATATGTACTAGAGTTTTTGTAGTGCCGTGGAGCTAAAGAATGTTTCACCTTGCTATGTTATTGTCATTTTTTAGGTTGCTAAGCTTTTAAATTCTGGTGTGTATACAATACATAAAGAACTGGTTACACTATTACAAGATGAGTCACTGGAGGTAATATACTTTTATTGGAACTTTCTTTTGCTTGTTACATTGAGGCAGATTATCTTGATGTTTAATAACTCTACAATAAGACAGTACAGTAGTTGTTTGAAATTGTCAACAGCTTTTACTGCTGTTTCACAGATGCTTCATAAAGATGCCACCCTTCTGTGAATAAAAAGGAGGAAAATAGGAAGGTGTTTGAATTTAGTAAACCCACTCTGAATTTATTAGCTTTTAAAAATATTCATTCTAAATTGTTTTAATTGCTATATTATTTATTACCTTACAAATTATGTGGAAAGATTTGGTTTTGATACTATATTAAAATAATCATTGATAGCATTCAAGGTTTTTGCTTTGTTTTATTTTCATTTCTCCAATTGAAGAGGAGATGAATAAGTTGTGTATGGTTCAAAGATCAAGAGTTTCAGTCCAAGATCTGGTACAGAATCTGTGAGTGTGTTTATGGGAAAGTTTAGTTTAGTGTACCTCCATTTCAATCAGCATAAAACATGAATCACTTAACTATATTACAGATAATATAGCAAGACTTTTTTGGTTTGGAAAAAAGGCAAATATTTAGATTTGAGACAAAATCACCATTTCCTGTGATACCAGTTATTCCAATAGCTCATCCTTTTTGTTTTCTATGTGTCTTTGGATATGGCATGGAAAAATGAGTTTTACTTTCAGGTGCTCCTTTTTGTTTTGGTACCCTTTGTTAGACATTTTCAAGGAAATGAAAAGTGTTCATAGAACACTTACTGTTTATGAAATTCTTACTCATCCTAAAAGATTTTTCAAGTTGAACACCTGAAAGTTGAGATTCAGAAGCAGCTGGTGATTTTGAAAAATTCCTTGGTTTGATCCCTATACAGTTATCTAGATAATAAAAACTATTTGATGCTTTATCTTATATACCACCTCAGTCAGAACTGGTGCCAAAAATATTTATGTACTTTTCTAGTCTAGTTTCAAGTATTACAACATTTGAAAGTAGGTTTATTCTATTAATATAGACTATATATTCTATTTTACTTTATCAACTGCAGTTTTTCCTAAAGCAGGAAAAGTCACTTTTAAGATTCAGCTGACAAATACTAAAAAAATGTTTCTTTGTGTTTGTTGAGGCTCTTACTTAACTGTCTATGAAATACAGATCTTTCTTAAGAATGAATGTTCATTTTAAAATACTGAATGCTATGATTAGTTTAGAAAGCATTAACTATGGTATTCACATAAATCAAAACTATAGTTTGTTTTCTTAAACTGAAACTGGTAATGCTTATGTTACTTACTACATTAAAACATCAATTTAAAATCACAGTCCTCATCAATGGAAATATGTTGTGGTTTTTTTTTTTTTAACGTGGATGTGAGAAAACAGTAACATATGAGATGTCAGCAGAGATACGTTGGTGAGACATAAAAATTGAGTCAAATTAATTTACAGACCTCATTCATGCAGCCTTTCTTTAAATAGGTATTAGATGCCCTGGTAGGTCACCTTCCTGAAATCCTTGAACTAATGACTAATGGAGGAGAAAACAGTGGATCGGAAAGCAAGGTGGGTATGTTTTTTTAAATTTGCTTTCTAAATGAAGGTAGTAGCAAAGTTGTTCAGACATATATTTTATGAAAAGTCTTTCATTATTAGTTTCTGCTTTGGAGAGATGTAGTTTCTCTGATTTTTTTTTTTTTTTGATTGTTGACTTTATAAACTTAAAAAAAAAAAAAGGGTTTGAAAGATTAGACTTAATATAAAAATGAACAGTTTATCCATGCACTTTTTCTAATTAACTACAGATTTGCTGAAATAGGTCAAATTTTGTAATACAATCATTGGTTTCATACTAAAGGAGTGATAGCTAATATGTAATTACTCTGGTTTTATATTGATGAGGCAACTGCCCATAGTTGTCATTTTCAGACACAGTTTCTGTTAGAAGGAAGCCTATTTCCTGAAGTAAAGGCACTGAATTAGGTTTTAGGAGATCTGTATTCAGCTCCCAGCTGTGCTACTTTAATTGTATGTGGCTCTGGATGATGGTTTATTCAGTGACTCCTCACCTGCAAAATGGAACATGAAAGATCATCTCCTGCTTCAAGATGCTGTTTTGAGCATTCTTCCTAAGAGAAATCGAGCTATTCCAACCATATAAGAACTTAATAAATTTATTTTCTTGTATGGACAAAAGCTGAGAGTGTAATTTAAAATGTGAATTTGTCAGATGTTTACAGCTATAAATGTATATAATATGTAACGAGTGCCATGTCAAGTGTGGCAGTCTGTTTGATTTTGCTTAGTGCTAAGGAGAATTTAGCTTGGCTACTATGAAGTCTTTCCCTCCTGAGAAAAGGTGTATAATTCCTACTAAAATTAATTAGGGAGCTGAAAGAATAGCTGCAAAGATTGAGGTTAGAAGGAAAATGGGATTTATTTGGTTTGAGAAAGAGAAGACCAAAGAAGGTTGTCGTAATGGTCTTCATATCTGTACAAGAGTATTACAAAGAGAACAATGATTAGTTGTTTTTTGTCAGGAGCAGGGGTTGGAAATGAAAATATATTTAGTTAGATACTGGAATAGCTTTTTGACGAGTTAAGTGGCATTTACTGCTTAAGGGAGATTGTTTAAACCAGATCGTTAATTTTTTTTTAAAGAGCAAGTTAGACTAATATCTATTGGAAATTGGTCACAGTGTAGCTAATCCTGTCTGAGAAGAGGAATTAATTAACCCCTTAAAACGTCTTCCCTTTTACAGTGTTGTGATGTCCTTTTTTGAGTGTAGTAAACATGACATACAGCTAGAAGATGTAAAATTATTTTAACGTTATATTTTTATTTCTAGTTATTGTCTATTCCTGACTTGATTCCTGCATTAACAACAGCAGAACAGAGTAGCAGCTAACTTCTTTAAAATGGAGAACTCACGAGAAGTTACTACAAAAATATAGCATGTCTCCCTCATATCATATCAAGTGATCAGATTTACTACCGTTTTCTCACAGAATGTTGACAATTATTTTGACAAATGTGAGCCTCCCTGTCTCTCTCCCATTTTTGTTTGTGTTATTTAGAACAATGACCACCAGATATTTGCTATATGTGATACTTATATATATATATATATAAAAATCTTAAAGTAGTACTTCGCATTGCATAGGGTATATCAGACTGTGATTTTTTTTTTATATGACTGAGAAATTGCTCTGAGAAATCCCCCCCCATTTGAGGTGCAAAATTTGGATTGGCAGATTGTCATGTTTTTCCTCCCACTCAAGACTTCTTTCCTTTCCTTGTGCTCATTTTCAGTTTGTTTCTAGGTAAATCAAAACTTTTTCCTCTGAGATATGCCTTCTTTTTCCTGATTCCATACAATACTTCACATCATTGTGTTCCAATCTGTATGAAATGAACACTTTATTCTGAAAATGAATGATCACTTAGGAGCTACTAGTCTGAAATTTTATTGAATTAATTCAAGAGTAAAACTGTCTGCTGTAAGAGCAGATGGTTGTAAATTTTTATTTTCTAACACCTGCAATGTAGAAGGTGCTTTCCAACATGGAATACTTTAAGGTGTTTTGTGAAACAGTTGAATAACAAGTTAGGCAGAAGGAATAAAGTAGGTGTCTCATGAATTGGCCAAACTTCCTTCTTCTCCCTTACATTGTGCCAATTATTACAAAATTTATAAAATTAGGCTAATTTTTAGCTATTTTTTTCTACTTCTCGAATTTTTATATGTTTTTTAGTCATATTCCTTCAGGTATGTTTAATTGTATTCCCTTTATTTCTTTCAAGAAGTCCTGCCAGTCCAAAAAGCAGCTGCTCGAACTCTCTGCGTTTATTTACGTTATAATCGCAAACAAGAACAGAGGCATGAGGTTATTCAGAAGCTGATTGAACGTAAGATAATTTTTCCTTGATGACTTAGAGAGACAAGTTAGCTTTGAGTGAAGATCTATTTATGGTTATATTTATTCAGTGTAACTTCCTGCCATCATTGGTGGGATTACACTTAGAAGACATTCAGTTGCTCATATTATCGGCAGGCAAAGCATATTGTGCG
Organism: Balearica regulorum gibbericeps; assembly: GCF_011004875.1. NCBI lineage: Eukaryota > Metazoa > Chordata > Aves > Gruiformes > Gruidae > Balearica > Balearica regulorum. The sequence goes on along the minus strand of NC_046188.1, from coordinate 17,170,315 downwards.
TATGCGAGGAATATATCTGAAGCTTATGCAAAGGAATTGGGACGAGGCAATGTGGGAAATTGATAATATGCCAAGACCCCTCCAACCTTACTTCTTGAATCCAAAATTGCTTAGCTGTAGGTGCTCCAATATACAAAGTGGAGTTCCTTTATAGAAGTAAAATTCTCTAGAGGCTTCAGCATAACAAGTGCTGAATAAATCTTCTCAGAAATTAATTTATGAATGAGTTAGTCATGTAAGTTGGCTTTCTGGTCTATGCTATGTATTTTAAAGATAGGTTAGAAGTTTCAATAGTTCCCATTAGCAATCCTTAACATTTACACAGTAATTTTGATACACCTGTGACATGGTTGGAAAGGCATACAGGGCTTTGTTCAACACAGTAGCTAGTTCACTTGCTATGTTTGCTTTTTCAGATAGTTAAAGGGATAGGTTGAATTTCTGAAAAAAAAATGCTCAGTGACAGAAATAGCTATTGAATTCAGAAGGTTAGGTTTTCACTGAAAGAAAGAATTGAGATAGGCTGAGAACCTGTGCCTTTTGATGAGTGTGATTATCATCTTTGAGTCAAAGGTTAACCTTTGAAATGTTTTCTAGCTGACATTGAAAACTTAATAGATAATGTCTGTGGATTGTTATTTTTCAGAACTGGGCCAAGGAAAAAGCTATTGGAACAGACTTCGTTTTTTAGATACTTGTGAATTCATAATGGAACTGTTTTCAAAATCATTCTTCTGTAAATACTTCTTTCTACCTGTGCTTGAGCTTACACATGATCCAGTGGCAAATGTGAGGTACTGTACAAAGAGTATGTAGCAGTGTACAGGAAAAAAGCTTTAAATGGTATATTAAGAAATATTGTTACAGTTTTTATGTCTTGTTTAAATTATAGGACTTGAGCAAAAAGATACAGAGCCTTTGGGGTGACCAGTATTAAAGGTGTAGGGGACTATGGGAATGATGTTAGAAAACCACAGAAGCAGGTCATTCTGAGTGTTGGGGGGCTGATCGAAAGTGTCAGATTTTGGGACTGAGAAAGGAACACTGAGGCAGAGGAGCCAGCAACAGATGAGAAGAAAGTAATATGCTGTTTCATGGGTGTAGAGAGAGGAACATAACTTCACAGCTTCCATTAATTTCCATCCATTTCAACATCACTATATGTGAAGTAAATCACACAAGCAATTCTTTCAGTGGTCTGAGCTTAACAAGTTATCTTAGATTTTACCTTATGTAAAAGTTTTCTATTTCATTGTTAAAGTAAATTGAAAAAGAATAGAAAAATATAATGGAATTTAGTATGTTACTCATTTTTATATAGTGCTTTTTCTGTTATTTTTGTAGTCAATTTTTTTCTTCACTAAACAGATAGGGACCAGGCAGTTATTACCAATAAGAAAACAACAACTTTTTTTTTTGGTCATATATTTTGTGTGATTTTACATTTTTAATCTTATTTCTGGTGTGTAATTCATGTTGTCATCATGTCTGAACACCTAATACTAATGCTGCGTAGAGATTTACATACGCTAATTTGTACATACATGTGTGCATTCAATAAGCTTCAGCAAGTATGGTTTATTACCAAGTGAAGATATTTAAATAGACCTTGTGTTTAATATAACTCCAACATCTCAATTCAGCAGGATTCCAAACCTAAAAACTGAGACATTTTGTGCATATAGGTTAATGTTCATGTCTCATGCCCTTAAATTAAGGGGATTATATTAAGACAACAAACTAAATTTGTATATAATCTGAAGTAGATTATTGCTTTTAACAAACATTTTTTAACTAAAAGCTCTATTGATTCATTATTAAAATTTAATGGAAACTTGCAATCCCTTAACTGACATTAAAATTAGTTTTGTCATATTTCTTTTCTGGATTGTTCCCTAACACTTTTTTACGAAAGGAATGCACTGTCTGTAGTAGATTGAAGTTTACAAGTCAGACATATTTGTTAGCTCACGATTTTAAAACAAACTTAGGGAGATATTGTTCTAGCTTTCTACAGAATGATGTAATTCTATGTAATGGGAAGTTGTGAAGGTTTTGAAGCTATAAAAAGTCAGATGAATTCATATGAGAATTTTTTTTTTTTGAATGTTATTAATCACAAAGTTACCATCTCTGGCATGGGGTTGTGTCTGATCACAAGCCAGTGGAATCTGAGAACAGCAGAGAATATCACCATGTATTGTTCTTGAGGGTTTTTTCAATCTATTACTATAAATTAAAACTACTCCCTATTGTATGCTATTACTGTCTGATCAAATGCAGTGATTTTTATTTTCTTAAATGTATGAAATATTTTTTATTTAATCTGCAGAGTAGGTGTTAATGATACAGAAAACAATGAACACATTTGTTTTATGTAACCAGTTTAGAAACAGTATTTAAGAATCGAGGCAAATCAATTATTGTAGAATCATAGAAACGTTTTTGTTGGAAAAGACCTTTAAGACCATTGAGTCAATCGTTAACCCAGCCCTGCCAAGTCCACCACTAAACCACATCTACACATCTTTTAAATATCTCCAGGGATGGTGACTCAACCACTTTCCTGGGCAGCCTTTTCCAATGCTTGATAACCCTTTTGGCAAAGAATTGTTCTTAATATCCGATCTTAACCTCCCCTCTCTGATCTTCCTTCTGGCCCTTCTTGTAGATGGGCATCACATTTGCTAACCTCCAGTCAACTGGGACCTCCCCAGTTAGCTGGGACTGCTGATAAATGATGGAGGGTGGCTTGGTGAGCACTTCCGCCAGCTCCCTCAACACTCTTGGGTGGATCCCATCCAGCTCCGTGGACTTGTGTGTGTCTAAGTGGTGTAGCAGGTTGCTAATCATTTCCTCTTGGATTATTCTGCTCCCCATCTCTGCCTTCCAGCTCAGTGGGCTGGTTACCCTGAGAACAATTTCAGTCCTTTGTACAGAAAAGACATGGTTAAGTTCACCTAAGTACTTCATGCCATTCAGTTTCAAAGCATGTAAAGTTGAGCTTCCTGGGGCACCTAGTAACAAATAAAAAAAAAAAAAGTATCCACATAGTGTCTGAGCGGAAAAGTATTGTTTGACGTTTGTTCTTGATTTTTTTAATATGAATAATTTTCTCCCTTTATTTACTGCATTTAAAATTGCATCCTCAGTCAATAGAGCAGCTCACAGCTTCCGAAAGCATCATAGCCTATTACTACTTTTCTTTCATCCTGATTCCTAATCACACTGTCCACCCCTTCTGTCGCCTTGAGGAGTGCTTATTGGACCTTTGGCTAGGCTGATTAAACTCACTACACCATCAGAAAACTGCCCCCTTTTTTTTTTTTCTTCCTCCCCCCCACCCCCCCCAGTAACTTGGTTTTCTGCAGTGTTAGTTGAGAGTTGGGCTGCCTGAGCTGATGAAAGGTCCAGCCAGTAGCAGAGACAGCCCAGGTAGGGGGAACCTCCAGGCAGAAGCAGGGAGATAGGGTAGCAGGAAGAAGGGCTTCCTTGTTTTAGAGCCAGTAAATAGTTAAATCCTTGTAGTCTGTCTGATACACCTTCATACTTGCAGTTGTACAGAACTGCAGTCACGTGATTTTTGGTGAGACTTAGGCTCCTTTGAACTGATGGACCAGACTTCCAAGGTATTTAGGTACCTGATAGTTAGGTGTGTAGATAATTTTGAAAATCTAGAGGTCTGCTGATCTTCCTAGGTTAAAAAAAAAAAACAAACCAAAGAAATCTTTATTGACTTTCAGATACAGGACTGCAGTCCTGATCTATGGAGAAGTTTTTCAAAATATTGCAGTATATCTGGAAACAACACATAAGCAACAATCATTTCTGAAAAATAAGACCTACTAACTTATTTTATGTCAAATGTAGCATGCAATACAAAAAATAATAATGATTATTAAACTTCTGTGTCAAAAGGTGAATATTTACTATTTTTTTTTGTAGAATGAAGCTATGCTATTTGTTGCCAAAAGTTAAATCTACTCTGAAGATTCCCACTGATAAACATTTACTTCAGCAGTTGGAATTATGTATTAGGAAACTTTTGTGTCAAGAGAAAGACAAAGATGTCCTGACTATTGTAAAAAGAGTAAGCATTTTTCTTTTCCAGCAGCATTTCGTCTTGGGATTATCATTAAAAGTTAAGATGATCAAAGTTATGCTTTCTGATGATCTTTTAATGTAAGAAAAGGAGACTAAAGAATTCTATTGTCTATTATGTAATTTTGAACAATTAAGAGAAGATGTAGTGTAGTGCATTCTGTCAAATTTATGAGAGTTAGTGTTTCCTTGGTTACTTACATTGCAGTTATTTTCTAGTAGCTGAGATTCAGGATTTTGGCTCAATGACCATTCGTGAAAAAATAACAGATGACTAAAGATAGGATTAAACGTTGACCCTAGTAAAAATGATCAAGTCTTTGAGGTAGAGATAACTTGTTAACCTATTTATTCTATGATACACAAGATTTGCAGGATTTTGAAAAGTTACAAATGTCTTTGTAGTGTGAATATCACGAAAAAGTACATCTTTAAGGGATGGCCATGCTTAGTCTCAAAGAAGCCATGAAGTGAAGTAGCTGAAGTTGATGACTTCCTTACAGAGCCAGTCTGCAGGAGAGATTGGGTGACCACCTGCCTGGAGCATCCTGGCTCGTTCACAGATTGCTGAGTTGTTTTTTCAGCCTTGGTTCCTAGGTCCGTGCTCCAGCTATTCATGCTTCTGTGCTTTTGTTGAGTGTATTTTGAGTTCCATATAGATAGTCTATTAGTCCTTCATTGTGAGTCTCAGTGGGACTCTGAGAATACTCTTTGATAGTTTTTAATTGCATTTGTAGTACAAAAATACAAGCTTCAAATGTTTAGGAAGAAAAGGCATGCTTAATTTGGAATACAACTATTCTAAGTTGCCTATCTGAACAGTTTTTTAGGTAAGAGTTGAGTAAGGATAAATAACGTTTTGATTTTCTTTATAGACAGTGTTGGAATTGGACAGAATGGAGATCTCTGTAGATGCTGTAAGTACTTACTAACTTTAATACTTACCAAGTACTTTTAATTCCCATTTTCATGTAGTGATTTTTTATTTTTATTGATTTTATTTTGAAGTTTCAGAAAAGATTTTACGAAAATGATTTATTGGATCAAGAAAAAGAGAGACAAGAACATCTGCTTTTGGAAATGGTATATTTTATCAGTACAATCTGTTCCTTTTTAATAGTTTGTAGCTAAATATTAATGAGGCAATAATTTTAAGGTAGGGGAAGTGCATATTATGGAGACACCTGGTAGGTTCATAATCTGTGTGTGGTTTCATTTTATACTTTAAAATAGGGTTAAGTCCTTCAAAGTAACATATAACTTCCTTTTCTTTACTGCCTAAATTTTGTTGTATCAGTTAGAAAAGCAAACTGGAATTTTTTTGAAAAATACTCATGTTTGATGCCTCTATAGTTCTAAAATCCCAAGCCCTTCAGTACACTTTATGAAATCTTTTTGAGGGAGCTCAACAATTTTTCAGGCATGTATAACATAATAAATTGAATAATGAAACACCTCAGAATCCATATACAGCTTCCATAGGCAAAGAAATGAATGCCATAACTTCTTTTGTGCCACGGAAGCTGAAGGAGGCTCTGTGTGCAACAAGCTTTCCTGTTAGCCAGACAGAAAAAAAAAAAAAAAAAAAGAAGAAAGAAGGGCCATTGACATCTGCAGTCCAGCATGAGGGAGACTTAGTGCAGGTTGTATCGAAGAAAAGGAGCTATAAGATACTTAGGAATTGGAAGAGAAGTCTGCAGAATGCTTTTCTTATAAAACTATAAACTTACAAAGCTCTTTATCTTCAGTCATGGCTGTAAGCAAAAGCTGCAGCAGGTGCTTCACCACATGGCTAAGATGTAGTAGGCTTACTACAAAGCTTAGAGTAGATTAGTGCAGTCCTCTGTTCTGCTGCCTCCTCTGCAGCCTGAGGTGGGAGAAGCTAAGAAGCTGATAGGATTTAGAAGAGGCCGAATTTCTTTAGTACTGTTCCTCTCACTTGTAGGAATTTAACTCCTCTTTAGAGAACCAGAACAGGTTCAAGATGGCCCTTCTGTTGGGCACTTGATTTTCTCAGTTCATGATACTTGTCTCACGTACTTCCTGCCACCTCCCATTAGCTCGAGCCAAAGGTTCAAGCTTTGTTCTCAGGACCTGCATACAGATATTCAGACTTAGCATTAGCATTTTTTAGGTAGAGACAATTAATGTTTTTATAGGGAAAGCATTTGGGGCTGTGGCAAAACAGCCTCCAGTGAGCTCTGTGTTATTGTATATTGTGTGATAAACATTAATTTTTACCCTGTTTCTACAGCTAGACTTTAGAAGAGCACCTATACTTTTATGATATATGCAATTGATACGGACATACTTTCTGTATCACAAAGATCTCATTGAGCATTGTCTATAAGAAGCATGCTTTTGAGGAACTGGAGGCATACACAGTAAATTGTGACCTGTTGCAGTGCTAAATAGATGAGGAGCCATTGAACCCAGTTAAATGTATCTGACTGCTACAGATTTTAATACTGAATATGTTAATAAGTTTCCTTAATTTTAGTAATTGACTTAGTAGAAACTATCTTCCAGCAACCTTGACCTGAATTATTTACCTCTTTTTTTTTTTTTTAACTTGGGTAGTAATTAGAGTGAAATGAAAAAAAATAAAGTAGAACAATTATGATTCACTTGGCACTTTTCTGCACTACGTTCATAATAAAGATAATATTATATAGCTTTTTGAAGTTGGAGTGTTATCTATTCACCAAGAATCCTGAAACAAGTATTGACTTTTGAAATTATTGATGTAGCTGTGTTAACACTGTCTTCTTTCTATGGCTGTGGTCTCAAAAGGTATTCTAAGGCTAGCTAATATTACAGAAAGGCAAATAAATTCCTTAAATTCCTTAAACTTGAAGAATTGTAAAAGTTGGGTTTGTTTTGCATAAAGGCTTATCAACTCTAGATGTTAGACCTTTAAAAAGTTTGAACATATGTGACACATTTGACCATTTGAGAAAAACATTTTCATTGAATTGTATGTTTGAATTAAAAAATATTGCCAGTTTTATTATCAGAGTATCTGTGTAGCGCAAAAATTTTACATTATCAGCTGCCAATTTTTGTATCTTTTCAACTAAAAATAAAAGGCCAGGCATAGTTTTAATATAAATTAAAAATGTGAACTTCAACTCTGAGGTTCCTTCATAATTAAAGTCAACAATTTTTAGTGTGATTTTTTTTTTTTATATGTACCCTGATATGTATATTGATTTCATTCTGTAATATTTCATTGATTCTCTGGATATTCACTAGAAGTTGTACTAATAGTATTAAAGAGTAGAAATTAACTTATTTTGGTGATTTGGAAGCAGTCCTTAATTGAAACACAATATTTATTTTTTTTTCTGAGTAATGCTTAAGAAAATTATTCTTTTTTTTTTAGGAACAATTAGAAAAAGAGAAGCAGCAAAGTGAAGGAAGATCTACAAGTATTAATGATAAAATGTTTGAAAAGAAGCGTAAGTTTATTTATGTACATATTGTTTGTGCATACATTACTCTTCTATAGAGGTAGAAGAGAAGGGAGCAGAAAAGACACTTTATACAGTAAATAGCAGATTTTTAGAAAGTGGCAATAAAACTTTTTTTCTATATATTTCTAAAGATATTTATGAAAACTGGCCTCATTATATTAGAGGGAAGACTTTTACCTTTATTTATAAAATACATGACTGTTCTCTGGTATTTTTCATTTTGGGAGGTAATGTAAATACTTGTCTGTGGTATATTTGAAGTGTTAGTAGCACTGAATTAGATACTGTTACTGTTTACCCCAGCACTGTGATATGTTATGTCCTCTTTTTTATTTAAAGTTAAACTTTAAGACAGAAGTATTTATACTAGACTTTTTTTTTTTTTAGGTAGAGACAGTAAAACATCATCAGTATTGGCAAAAAGTATCACTCTCTCTGTTCCTGGAAGCTCTTCTGGTACATCAGCAGGTAAGAACTCTAAAAACCCTTCTAGAATGTTTTGATCTCACATCAGCAGGTTAAAACCCAAGAAAGCTCCTGTTGACGTTTGTGGGCCAGGGTTTCACCTGCTGCACATAGGAAAAGATTCCACTCCTAGAACTGTTTGTGTTTTCTATGTTTTTTAGTTTTATTTTATTCTTTAGTGTATAATTAGATGACATAAGGTTTATTTATTGTTATTGAAGTATTTAAATCAGTTCATTCAGCTAGCATAGGTTGACAGAAAATGATATTAAAAAGTGTTCTTAATTATTGAGGAAATGCAATGATCTCCATGTTAAAAAATTTTTGCTATTTATAATTTTAGGCAAAGAAGACAAGAAATCTAAGTTGGTTCGAAGCCAGTCTTTCAGTACTCAAGCACTACATCCAAAATACAGCAACATAGACAAGTGTCCTAAGTATTTTTATTATCTTCATTGCTTACCTCATAGGCAACTGTTTACCTAATAGACAACTGTTATGAAATTATATGCACATGAATGTATGAAAGTAGTGATGTGCTCACTGAATTGTGACGTAAATTTTCAGCTTTCTGTTTGATTAAGGTATGCAGTTTTGAACTGAGGGAGGAAATACTATTTTAGGATGTGCTGAGGCCTACAAATTCTTATTAATTCCTTTTAAGTTAATGTATATCACCTTATATATTAAAAATATTTTTCAATATGAACTGCTAAATCTAAATCTGTGCATTTCTTAAAGAAATTTCAGCATAACTCTCATTTAATTTGTTCATATAAAATCAGAAATTACCTTAAATATTATTAAACAGCAGGATGATACAATTAAGAACAACACTTTTCTGTCATAAGCAATTTGGTTTTGTTTTGTTTTTTAAGTAAAAGCTCTGCTACAGGATATACATCTTCAGTATCAGGAATGGGAAAGAGTTGTATGTTGTCCTTTAGTGGTAAGTAGGTTATTATATTTTACATTAGTTTTTTGTGTTGGTGCTGAATATGTGGGCCCCATTAAACAGGCATACTGTAAGATATCGTACTCCTAAAGAACGTAGAATACTACATATCCAATATGTTTGAACAATTAAGTGCTAGTCTACATTTTTTTTCAGATTTTTTTTTTGTTCACATGTTTGTTTAAAGTCATGTTTAAAAGTAGTAAAAGTAAAATCAGTTTGGCATTTCTTGATTGGCATTTTGGATGTCATAAAAATGTTGGTCTTGCAATTTGCTTCCACCATTTTACACGAGGAAAGGCATATGTATAACTTCTACTGGATTAAGGGAGAGAAACTGCTGTCTGGAAATGCCCCTCTCTCCATTTGCTGTTGAAGACTTTGGATGATTAAAGATTACAGTGCGATGAATTGCTTGCTAGAGGAACCTTTTTCTGTTCACTACCAATAGATACTAGATAATTAGCTTAGATGAAATAGCTAAATTTTAAGCAGCTAAAGATTGACCAATTAAATCTCACTATTTTCATATATTAAATGTATTAATCTTCTGTTCCAAAATGTGTCTTCTAATTATTTTTATTTAATTCTTTTTCATAAAAATACTTGAAGAAATGTTAAGTTGAAACCATTCCCTTATAGAAACTTAAATCTTTTGTATTATGGCCATAGGAAATATGCCAGTATTGCCACAGGAAAAACAGCTCATTCCATTCACTCTCTGTGTATTCTTTGTCTAAACTGCAGCTCTTTATTTCAGATGATTCATTCCGGACTCATTCTGCTGGTAACAGTGGAAACACTGCCTTCCCTTCCAGTTCTTCTCGCAATTTATTTAACTCAGCTGACCAAAAGAACAATGGAAATAAGGAGAGGCAGTCTCGAAAGATGAGCATGTAAGTGTTTGACAAGAGATTAAATCAAGCTTATGAGTAACATTTTCAAAGAGAATTCAAAAAAGCCATGTAAAATTAAGCCTATATTTATGATACTTCTGTGCCCAGATTTTGAAATACTAAACCAACAGGATAGTAATGTGATGTGTACAATTACAAGTGTTTTTAAAATTGTCTTGCATTCCCTCTTCATTAGTCTTTCACATTGGTGGTTCTGCACATGTTTGCATTCAGCTGGTACATGATGGGGAGGGTGGAATGGGATACAGTGAAGGTTAATGTGTTTGATATATAATTGCAGTCACTGTGATTTAGCTGCCTGTAGTTTGAGATGCAGAATTAATGTAGTGTTAGATGATTTAATTTTTCCTTTTACCTCTTTTTATGTCCTTATATATGTTTATGTAATACTATGTAACAATTTCATGATAAATTTTCAGAGTTATGATGAATCAGGTCTGCTACTTGTTATTAAGGCTGCCTTCTTTGCCTTACGTTAACCATTTAGATTAAAAAAAAAAATCAATGCTAGGCATCTCCCTCAGGCTGTTTTTTCTTTAAACATCAGCCTAAACTGTTCAGTGTTTTGCAAGAACAAAATGAAAGATGAATTTGTTTGCTCCTGTGATAAAAGTATAAGTCTTTTCTTAGAAAATCGCTGTGATGTGTACTTACTCAGTCAAATCTCTGTGGACTCTAGCAGCTAATTCCCTGCAGATTCCTTTTACACTATAGCTTGTAGTTCTAAATTACTATCATTGGACTAGCTGTAATTTTGGGTGCTCAAACTGAGATTTTTTCTTTCCTATCAGAGATTTGCTTTCTTAGCCAAGGCAGAATGGAGAAAGGAAAAGAGCCAGCTATAGCAAGAAACGGAGGTTGGTTGGGAAAGTAGACTTGAGTGTAGTAAAAACTAGAACTAGAAGCTGAAAAGGATGGGGAAATGCAAGCTGGGCCTTGGAAGTCTGAATAGGTATGAGAGACCAAGAACGAAAGGAGAGTCCAGAATGCGAGGTGTGCATTCAGCTACTTATATACATTGTGTTATGATACAGTCTCTTGCTGTGTGATCACGTAGGGGTTTTTCTACTAGAATTTTACTGTACAAATCAAATTTGGTTTGGAATGAAATCAAGTTTGCATCGTGACCTGTTGTTTTTAAAACTACATTTTCTTTGTACAAAAGGTTCGAATATAAGTAGTGAATGAAGGTACAGTGTTTGTGGAGTCAGTGGTTTCATTGCAGAAGTACTTTAGATGCCAAGTCAAATTGCACTCTATCCCTGTCTTTGACAGAGTCAAATACCTTCTCTTAAATTTTACCCACAGTACTTACTTCAGACTTTTTACAGGTGATCATTAGGTGGTCACCAATTTCAAAGAGCATGATTTCAAACTCAATAGATAGCTGAAAATGTCAGCATGTCTACTACTCTATCTATAAAGAAAACGGGATATGTATCTTGAGTACATGAAATGATGTATGGTGCTACGTACTTTGAAAAATTAGGTGTGCTCAAAAATCCATGTGCTTTCACTCTAATCACTGCATATAACTGTTCGCTGTCTTTAAAACCAGAAAATTAGTTCAAATATTGTAACTTTTTTTTTTTAGCAACCATTGTAGAAATTCCAATTACTCATCCGTCTCACAAGGATTTTAGGAAAATAAATGGATTAATATTCACAAAGGAATTAAATGCAAAGATTGGTTAGACATATTTTTTGCATCACATAAAACTTTTACAAATATCAAAGGTTTTTCTATCTGTCATTTAAAATAAAATTGCTATCTTTTTGTTTGAATAGAAAGGGACAGAAGATGACCCACAGAGAGCAGTTTGTACCTTTGTCTTCAGGCAGGAAAGTGGAATATAGGAGACTTGGCTTCAAGTCTCAGTGTACCAATCCCAAGTGAAAACTTTTAACAGCAGACTATTTGAAAGTAGGTATCTGATCAAAAACAGTGATAAAAAGTAGCAACGTAGAATGGTTTGGGTTGGAAGCGACCTCAAAGATCCTCTAGTTCCAACTCCCCTGCCATGGGCAGGGACACCCTCCACTAGACCAGGTTGCAAAAAGCCCCATCTAACCTGGCCTTGAACACTTCCAGGGATGGAGCATCCACAGCTTCTATGGGCAACCTGTTTCAGTGCCTCACCACCCTCACAGTGAAGAATTTCTTCCTAATATCTAGTCTAAAGCTACCCTCCTTCAGTTTAAAGCCATTACCCCTTGTCCTATCACTCCATGCCCTTGTAAAGAGTTCCTCTCCAGCTTTCTTGTAGGCCCCCTTTAGGTACTGGAAGGCTGCAATAAGATCTCCCCGGAGCCTTCTTTTCTCCAGGCTGAACAACCCCAACTCTCTCAGCCTGTCTTCATAGGAGTGGTGCTCCAGCTCTCTGATCATCTTCATGGCCCTCCTCTGGACTCAGTCCAACAGCTCCATGTCCTTATGTTGAGGGCCCCAGAGCTGAACACAGTACTCCAGGTGGGGTCTCACAAGAGTGGAGTAGAGGGGGAGAATCACCTCCCTTGACCTGCTGGTCACACTTCTTTTTATGCAGCCCAGGTTATGGTAGGCTGTCGGGGCTGCAAGTGCGCAATGCCGGCTCATGTTGAGCTTCTCACCAACCAACAACCCCAAATCCTTCTCCTCAGGGCTGCTCTCAATCCATTCCTTGCCCAGCCTGTAGTTGTGCTTGGGATTGCCCCGACCCATGTGCAGGACCTTGCACTTGGCCTCATTGAACTTCATGAGTTTTGCATGGGCCCACCTGTCAAGCCTGTCAAGGTTCCTCTGGATGGCATTCCTTTCCTCCAGCATGTTGACTGCATCACGCAGCTTGATGTTGTTGGCAAAAGGTGTACTTGATCCCACTGTCCATGTCACTGACAAAGATGTTAAATAGTGCTGATCCCAATACCAGCCGCTGAGGAAAGCCACTCTTACCTGCTCTCCACTTGAAGTGGAGAGCCATTGACCACAACACTTTGTGACATCCAGCCAATTCCTTGTGCACCAATTAGTCCATCTGTCAAATCCATGTCTCTCCAATTTAGAGACAAGGATGTTGTGCGGGACAGTGTCAAATGCTTTGCACAAGTCTGGCTAGATGATGTCAGTTGCTCATCCCTTGTCCACCAACGCTGTAACCCTTTTGCAGAAAGCCACCAAATTTGTCAGGCATAATTTGCCCTTAGTGAAGCTATTTTGGCTGTCACCAATTGCCTCCTTATTTTCCATGTGCCTTAGCATAGTTTCCAGGAGTATCTGCTCCATGATCTTGCCAGGCACGGAGGTGAGACTGACCAGCCTGTAGTTCCCTAGCTCTTCCTTCTGGATACTCTCCCTGGTTCAGAAAGTCCCTAAAATGCATAGTGTCAGAAGCCAAGAGGATATACTAGGGGAAGAAAAATGGGGTTTTTTTGAGAAAGAAGAGCAGGCTTAGGGTGACCTACATTTAATTCTGAATAAGAGTTTTAATGTTTTATATTCTTATGGGAAAACACATCTCTCCAGTTGATATAATGTCTGCTGTACTGTAGATTCAATTTCGCTTTTGTAATCTGGCCCAATACTTAATTGTTTTCATAAGAAAATGGAGCAGGTCTATAAAGAGGTACTAAGAGATACAGATACAGGAATGGGTGGTGGTAAATGCCTTCATCCTTGACCTCGTTGACAACAGATATGTTTCTTTTGTTCAGAAAGTTAGTCCTGGTGCTAAAGGTACACATACTAAAATACAAAAATGTAAGTTTCAAAGAAACATTATTTTCCAAGTTGAATGACGGAAAAAAGTTATATCCAAATACATAAGTAATCTCAACTCTTATTGATAGAAGAATTTGAAAATTGTATGATGAGAAGTGCAATTGAATAGATGCTCATGAATAACTGTCACCATATATGGACTCACTAAGGCAGAAAATGTGAGAAAATAATATTTGAGTATATATTTAGACTATATCATCATGCACATTTACATATGTGCTGGTTAAACATTGCACTGACCATCTTAATTCTGGCAAGTCCTAGCTTTTAGTTTATTGGCTCTGCAACATGAATAAGGTAACTTCAAATATGTTTCTTTTTCTAAGTAATTATGTGTGTTTGTGAAGAATGGAAAATTAGGCAGTAATATGTTGTTTAATAATTAAAATATCAACAGATATAATTAATGATTCTTAGTTCAAAGTGATACATGTTTGGAAAAAAAATTAATCGTTTAATCTTTTCCATAAAAGTGCTCTACTGAATGTTGGCAAATGTTCACTTTTGACAATATAGCGCAGTTTGCAGGGATGAAGATTTTCTGATTTCATATATTCATGTTGTTCTAAGAATTTTGCAAAACCCAAAGTTAGTTCGATGGAAAACTGAGGTCTTTACTTACCATACTCGTGAGTTCAGACATTTTGTTTGTCCCATTTCAGAGATGTGTGTGTCAATTAAAATATCTCTTATTGAAAATAATGTAGATGCAAGAAAAAAAATTATCTCAGTAAATTCTGATCCAGTGCTCACAAGCAGGTGACAAGAAAATGAGCATTACCTCTGGTGTCATTTGCTAGACCTTAGGTAATACTCAGGCAATAGAAAATGCAAGAATTATGCTAAAGATGCACGTGTATAACTTAATGGTGGAATCACAAGAGAGATGAATACCTGCTTTAAGCACCTTATGGGATAGGAAAGAATCGCAAAGCGCACTGGTTGAGTATTTCATCCCACAAGAGACCTTACTTAAGTCAATTTGCAGAGCAAACGTGCTTCTGACTTTGTGTTGAAGAGTTGCCAGTTAGATCATGAATCATCCTAGAGCAGAAATTGTCATGATTCATAAACACTGCATTCCATCAAGTAGTCCGATCTTGAATTATTATGCTATGTAGCTTTATTATCTTCTTTTAATTTTTTTAATTTTTATAAGATTAAGATATTTTCTTTTAGGATGGGAAGTGCTGTTTTGTTTGAGTTTACATTGCTGTAATATGACTGATTTGCATATGCAGTTGGTTAAAACTATTTTCCAGAACTTTATAGATCAGCTTATAAAATATCCAGCTTTATAGACAACGTTTAAGAATTTTGCATCTTGCCTATAGACATACAGATAGTGCCTGATTTTATTTCATTTTCAATTAAAACTTCAGGAATGAGGGGTGCAGGTTTTCCATCCTGTAATAAGTGGAAGTAGATTTATTGTTACATAGAAATCAATTTCTGAATAATAAATTGATATCAGTATTTTGTAAGATATTCACAACTGACCTTTAAGACATCCACATTAGTGTGTGACCATGTTGTAACAATTATATGCGTAAGTATGTTAAAATAGTGTCTTTCATCCAGTTATATAATTGCTTAGGAAGTTGAGCACAAGATGAAGTAGTTTTGCCACCAATCTACTACACTTTGAGTCGATTACTTATGGCTTCTAATCATGTTTTCATCCTGCCATCTAAGATGCTTAGAGTTCTGAGGTCCAGTGGGACTGGCATGTGATTTGGGTCCTGTTTCTAAGATGAGGCTAGTAGATATCCTGACGCTGATATATTATCATGATAGGTTCCATCAGCAATTTTGAAGGGTGAAACAGAACAATGTATTGCGTTATGTCTAAATGATACTGTAAAATATTAATGCAAATCAATATTCAAGAGTTCTAAAAGTTAAGCCCTGTGCTTTGAAATATTTCTGACCAATACAGTTGTTAATTGATATACCTACAACTCTGTGAAGTTGAAGAACAGTATATTTAAAGATTAAAAAATTAAGGCTATGAAAAATGCAGGAATTGCCCAAATGACATTGTGATCAACAGAAGACCTAGAAATAACATTGTAAAAAGCTCAAAGCTTCTCTCTCCTCCCTGTCTCCACTTTCCCCAGATTTTATCATGGTTTAAGCTGCAGACTTCTGGCATTATTTGTAGCTATGTGCATGTAACTGTCTCAGAGGGATCTCTATGTGACCTTCTGTAGAGAACTTATGGAGAAATACACTTTTCTTATGACGAGTGCCCTCAGAAAGTGTCCATTTGACTTTCTCAGTGGGTGCAGTACAGCAGCTAGTAATTTTTAAAGTACAGCAGCTAAGAGTTATATTAAAATGTTGCACGCAATAGCAGTTTATTATGTTATTTAACAATATAGCAACAACATATTATGTGTGTTTCTTCTTTTGTATGAAGAAAAAACAGAAAATCAAACTCTTAGATCTTCTGACAGAAAAAGAAGGGAACCAGAGACTGGTGGAAGCAACGTTCTGGTGTGATAAGGTGGAGGCGGCAGATGGGATTCTCTAATGCCTGGAATGAATAAAATGCATCTTGCAATGTTAAAACTTTTTATCTTTTAAATAAAATCCCGAGCTGTAAAATATGTTCTGATAAGTAATGTAATGGTTGCAGAATTCTAACGTTGTAGTGAAATGTTATGAAATATAACTTCAGCTATGTGCTCTTAACTGCTGCAGCTAAAGAGAGGATTTTGTTTTATTCCATTATGCCTTTGTAGTTCAAATTCTTGGATTCAGAATGCATATATCCATTATTTAATTGGCTTATTTACGATTTTAGCAATTCTTAGCACCCATGTTTTATGCAAGAAATAGAAGGAATTGTTATGAAAATGAAAAAGTAATCCCACATTTTAAAGAATCTTCAAACCTCCTTTAAGACCAAAGTCCAGAACCATTGATCAGTCTATAAAAAAACATAAACTTTTGTAGCATTGTGCTGTGAATTTGGAGGTAATGTTTTTACAACTGCTAAGTAAAGTTCATAAAATCCTGTGTGAGTTTCAAAGCAATCTAAAAGCAAATGTCTCCAGATGGTATAAAAAAAAAATATTGTTTCATAAGTTTTGTTGTATAAATACTTGTTTTAATTTTTAGTATTTCAGACTGTATTTTCACTTGAATAATTTATAATGATGAATCTAGTTTTTAATCAGCTTCTATTGCAAGCTATCATGCTTTGGTGATGTCATCTGCATTTGTTTGTATTAATGCTAATGTTTCTATCAAAATTTGTCTGTGGGAAAACATGCAATTCTATTTTAAAAAGTTCTATTTATGCCAATACTTGAGAGAGAGCCTATGAAGCTATTGTCAGCTTCTCTATTTCAAAATGGAGGCAGCATAAATATATTGATATCAGAAATACGTGGTTTTTAAAATTTATTGGTGTATGATAAAGATGATCTGATCTGTGAATGCATATGCGTGTGTGGTTACTTTTTATAATGTAAAAATATGAATGATGATTTACTCAAAATAAAACCTAGGACAATGCTGTACATGCATGTTCTTGAAAAAAAATTTCTCAGGGCATCTTTTGTAATTAAAATAAATAAAAGCATTTACCTATAGAAGGTATTTATTTTAAATAGTAATAATGCTGGATGTATACTGTCTTGTGTGAAGTACAAAATGTGTCTTTGGATTTAGCACTGTTTTACTGTCTGAATTCTTAAGCTTCTTACATTGCAGTTGGATTTAGGTGTATTCTCTGTCTTTAGTCACAGACATTGTTTGGATTCTGTGGAAACACTCAAGTTTTCAGTTTGTTCTGCAGCCTGGTGTAGGATCTCGTAAATCACAGATTTCTTTGAAAACTTCTTCAGTATTATGATGTTTAACATGCAATATTGATACAGATACACAGATGACCTATACTGGCTCCTCCTAGGTTCTGCTTTTGTCTCATTAGTGAAAACAGATACTCCCAGTTCCCCAGGGACTAACTCAACATGCCAGAGCTGCTCACCCGTGGGCCACAGGAGACTGCTCAATCTGTTCTCAGCCTGACTTCTGCCAGGGACCAAACTTGGATCCCAAGTACCCAGCTGCAGAACAGGACTCAAAACTGTGTTTGACTCTCTGATGCCTTTACTAGAGCAATGCAGAACAGCCAGTAAGTTCAGAAACTTGAACACAAGCTATTTCTCCCCTTAATAAGCATGTAATGAGTTCTGTATACAGTCTGTCTTTTGTTTCTTATTGGCTGTCATTTGTCTGTCATTTTTAACTGATTTAACATACGCTCCACTCAATAACCCTACTATGTATTAAATTCCTGCTCTGTAATCTTTAAATGCTCTATTTAGACATTTTTTTGGTCTGCACATCTTCCTTGTACAATACTCCTGGTGTCTTGTGTATACTTTCATCAGTCCTTTGCACTACAGATCTCCATCCCAGCAATCTTTTGTGGGGCTGCTTACTTCTGGGTTACTTCTGTTGGAAAGCACCAGTACTTTTGAACCCTTCGTTGCGTTGTTTTACCTGCAACTCAGAATAACAGCTGGAGGTCAACTGTACAGTGATAATTGGATGGTTCTCATATAGAGCACCGTTCCTCCTGTTATTCAGTCAGAGGCAGGAAGGACCAATTCTCTTTCTTTCTGGGCACGTTCATACTGCAATGTGGAGTTAGGTTACATGCACCTTCGTAGTCTAGTCAGATACCAGTCTGCCTGCTAAATCCTTTTGTGAGTGGCTTACACCAGTGTTTGGGCTGCTGTGGGTAGACATCTAATAGTAACTGCAGTGATTTTGAGAGATGTTTACCAGCTTTACCCTGTAATGTATCTTTTGTATCTTCTCTTGCGGATGCATCTGTCTGTGTGCGTTTACTGATAGACACCTTTGAAGCTTCTTTGCCAAATGATTTTGAAAACTTTTCTGCCCCCTTTTGGGCAGCTGTTTTCTGAAGGCTGTATGAGCCAGCAGAGTAACGCTTAGATCTGTTAGGTATATATAGCTAAGAAGTAGCTTTTTGCATTGTCTCGTACTTTATATATAGGAATCTGCTGCTAATTAAAATTTACTAAATGTTAAAGATCTTGCTGTTCTGTTGGAATCACTGCACTACTTGAATAAAGTGAATTGTATTTATATAATGGAAATATTTTTCTGAAATATTTTGACAATGCCTTTTGGATTTTAGGATCAATTCTGTGAATAGATTTATTCCACTGTTATGGAGGTATGTTTTTTTTTCCTGCCAAAGTCTGTCTTAGTTCAGACATAGAGGCCTGTTATACAGTTCACCCTGATGTCTAGATGATAATACATGCAGAAATTCTGTTTTTAGGAGAGGCCCAGCTTGGTGTTATGAAGTACTACAGATTCATATTTTCCAGGTCCAGAATACCAAAGTTATTTTTCAGAATTATTTTTTCTTTAGTAGAAAGAATATTTTAAAAGCAGGCACATCATGTACCCTGAGAAAATGAAGTTTTTTGATACTCTGAATAAACACTTTGAAAGAGGTCACACTCCCAGATGATGCAGACTTCATGTTAGACTCAGTGTAATTTCTACAGTAATAAAGTAAAGATCTCTAGACAGAGGCTGTAAATTCTCTTTGAGGGCTTGATCCTGCTTCTGTTGTGGCAAAATTCTGCTAGCATTGAGGTCAGTAGTCTCTTAAGTCTCATTGCAACAGAAGAGAACATTGAGGAATATCAAGCCTGCAGTGTTTGGGAATGAGCTTCCTGAAAATCTTGGCATATGAATCTCTGCTTTCTCTTCAGCCCTATTACTAAAATATTAATAGGATGACCTACTGCTAGCTGGAGAGACAAAACAGGTTTTCACATTTTCATATTTCACTGTCTTTTTATTCTACTGTAAATTAATAAAATAGAAATAAAGCCTCTTACATACCCCAGAATAGAAACTGTTACCTTTATTCACATTTCTGTTGGATCAACCACCCTGCCAATGAACAGTAATGTTTTAAAAGTTTCTTCAAAAATCATAAAAAGGAATGGTCGGTCCACTTTGATAACAGGAGGCAGTGTGAATGCAGTTATTTCTGACCCACTAGCTACTGCAGCCTCAGTTCCTTCTTCATCAACTTCAATTACTGCCTTTTGGACAACCTGAAATGCAATGTAGAAATAAAATATGTGACGATTATTAACATGAAGAATGTTTTTCCAAGTGCAAGGCATTTAGTTGAAGTAAGCTTTTGTTAAGGATTAAAATGAGTAGATCTGTGCAATCTAGCTCTGTCTGTTAGACTGGTAGACCCATATGCTGTCTACTTCAGCAGCGGAGGAGTTAGTATCCACAGTGTGGATGCGAGTTCAGGTGTCATTGTGCTTTTCCACATTTCTGAGCATAGGCCTCACTTCGAGATTTTGTTCCCGCAGCTGGTAGCATGAAGCAACCATTGCATCTGTATAGTGCTCCTCTGTGACACCTAACTCTACAAGGGACAGGTTCTTAAAAGTGGGAAGTGTGTTTTCATCAGTGACAAACACTGACTGCCTATGTCATTCACAGTTTATTTTGTGAGAGCTTAGGCAAATGCACCAATGTTGGCTTTTTCCCTGTATATTTCTAATTTGTACGTTTGGTAGCACAAAGTAAATATGTACAGCAATGAGGTACAACCCTGGATTGGTCTGAGGACCTTCTCTTGACACTGAAATTGCAGCCTGGCAGAATCTGATTCTTTTCCCTTTTCATTCTTTCAGCCTGCACGTACCTCTGAGTGCTTCCCCTGTATTTGGGTCTGTAGTGGTGAACTGTCTAGTCAGCTAGAGCATTCCCAACTCATAAACTACTAATTCTAGGAATGACTTATGTGAAGATGGTTGAAGGACTTCACCAGTGTTGAGCTCTCGGCTAAACATTCTGAAATAATGAAGCTAGTGTCATGATTCACAGGGACAGGATGCTCCTCTGGCACTTTGAAGCTGATGCACATACTGCTTCTAATATCGGTTAGCAGCTACTATTCAAGTGTTATTTTTTCATAACACAATAGAGTTAACTGCTGAGAATCAGCATGAAATAGTTATATGATCAAGAGGAAGGGAGAAGAATGCTGCAGATTTCCATAGTATTTCCCAAAAGTGAAATAATTTATACCAAACTGAAACTCACTGCAATTTTATCTGTTAAATATTCTTAGGATGTTATGTTTTCCCAGCAAGGTTATTTTATTAAGCCAGCACCATTTTGAGAAACTGTAGTTCAGGGCTTAGAGTTTTTGAAACTTGTATGGAAGCATTTATCATACCACCTATTAACAGTTTTGGCAAATCACAAAGTCTTCTGTAAGGATTTGGTGTAGGGAGACTTGTAACAGCAGCACCAGTAGCATAGAAGGATTCTTTCTGATAAGGTACCAATAACTGAAGAGAGGGTGCAAAGAAGAGGGAGCCAGGCTCTTTTCAGTGGTGCCCAGCAACAGGACCAGAGGCAATGGGCACAACCTGAAACACAGGAGGTTCCCTCTGAGCACTGGGAAATGCTTTTTCACTGTGAGGGTGACCAAGCACTGGCACAGGTTGCCCGGACACATTGTGGATTCTCCCTCCTTGGAGACAGTCAAAAGCTGTCTGGACATGGTCCTGGGCAGCTGGCTCTAGGTGGCCCTGCTTGAGCAGGGGGTTGGACCAGATGACCTCAAGAGGTCCCTTTTAAACTGAACCGTTCTGTAATTCTGTGAACTTGCTCCTGGAGTTATTGCCGTAGATTATCAATGCTGTACAACCACAAGCAGTTGTGTTATATAAATTCCTTACATAAGTTTGTAAAGCTATGTTTTTAAATTCTTTGTCAGATGAATATCATTTGAGTCTTGTTTTCCTCAACTGTTTATAAATCTAATTTGTTGCAGAAATTTTGTTACTTTTACCCTAAGGTATGAATGTGCATTTAGCTTTAATTGCATTTTATCTTGTTCCACACAGGCCAGTTCCTCAGGTCACCAGTTTCTCTGTGTGGTATGCCTTTTATCTTTCTTTGACCATGCCTCTTGATTTTCTATCATCATCAGAAAATTATCTTTTGTATAGACTAGCAGTTTCTTATTAATGGGACATTTCTGGTCACATACACCTGTTCCTTCTTAATATTGGTGTGATTGCAAGTCTTCCATTCTTTGCTGCTTCTCATGCTGCCTCTGTTTTCTGTCAGTCTTCTGAAATTCATCTTTGCTCTCCCTTAAATAGTGGTACTGAGTTATCTTCTCTTTTTTCCGTGGGGTTTGTTCCTCTCTTCTTACCCATTCACCACCCTTGCCTTTGCCTGTTTAAGTAATCTTTAAAAGTTTTGGTGTATGAAGTGGAGCATCCATGTAGGTTGGAATATAACTGTGTTGTGCTGATGCTCGGCTGTGAGATTCTGTTTTTTCTCTGCCAAGGTATGCAGAAAGAAATGCAGGACTGCTTCAACTTCTCTTTCTCACTGTTACCTTTTTGATATTTTATTATTTCAACTTTAGAAAGTTCTTTATTTGTTAAGAAGAATACCTGTCTCTGGACTATCTATGAGGGGGTCCCTGTTTGGGTTTCCATCCTTGCTCTGCCTTTTGCCATTTGACTGTCGCTTACAAAGTCTTTCTTGTTCACAGTTTTGTTGAGTTGTACTCCTTCCCTGCAAACCGTATTCTCCTTGAGGCAGAGCTTTCCTTCTGTGATGGGTTAGCTTTGGAAGGGGTTGAGCACATACGAAATGTAACTGCCCCTTACTTCTACACACCTCATACTTGAAGTGGGATCCATACTGATTAGTGTATGCAGATTGTATATACTTGGCAGATGAGGTCTGTTAGTTTCCTCTTAGTGTCCCTATAAGTGTATATGACATAATGTCTTGGCTGGGGCATTTGTATACTATTATAATCCAAGTAGCAAATCATTTTAGAAGGCTTACCTGTGAAACTGCTACATATCCGTTATCTGTGAGATGACTGAGATCTGCTGTACGTGTAAAGAGATTTTTCATTCCAAGAGCATGAAGCAATTTCTTCATTTTGTATTTTTGCTCTAGTTTGAACTTTGGAAATGAAATATCCACTTTTCTGTTTGAAGGAAAAAAAAAAAGTTCAATGCAAACTTGGAGTATATAGTAGATCACTTGACTGTTGAAGTGCATGCTACTCAGGAATTAAGCTTTACACAGAAAAAGAAGGGGCAAAAAATATAGTCTGCTGGAATTTAGGTTGGCAGAATATCATCTCTGACCTGTTGACTGCCAAAGATGCTAGAAATAATTTCCGTCTCTATAAAATACTTATGATACCCTTATACCAGGGTGACACACTAATTTACTGACCAGTGAAAAGAATTGCCACTTCAGTAATTACATTTCACAGGAATAATTTGGGTTTACATTTTCATGTCCAAATTTATCCATTACTCTGGGTTTCCACTGGTAGGAAAGGTTTAATAAATATACTGCATATCTAGATTTATTGTGCACTTTGCCTGGTAGTGCTAAATTTAAGGAGAGAGAAGGCTTAAGGAAGAATTTGGAAAGACTAGATTGACTATGCCCTCAGAGAGACACATGTCTGAGACGAGCCACAGACTTGTCACCTCAGAGTAGAAGCTTTTACATGCCACTTGGGCTGTGGGTAGGCCATTAAAGGACCTCTACTCTGTAGATACCTAATGCCATGGAAACGCCAGCATGTGAAAAGGGTTAGGAAGACCAGCTAATCTTTGTTGTGCGTTGTTGCTTTGCTGCAATAGACGTAAAAGACATTAAGGTCAATGAGTGTCAAAGCAATACCTAGTTTTCATGTTTCCAAGCCAGGATTCCACAAGTTCTGTAGTCAAATGGTCTTCAAGTGAAATGTAATCTCCTTCCTTTTCTGGGATGGCAATCAGCATGTGGGCTTTCCCTTTGTAAGGCAGCTTTATCACAGTGCATCTTAAGTTCTCATCAAAAGTTGAATTAACTTTATCTGACTTGAACATCATGGGTACCTGTACGCTTCTGTATTTGTTTATGTGGAAAGTCTCTATCTCTGTGAATTTGGAATTAAATGGGTAGACCCACTTGCCTGAAGAAAGAAAGAAATTAAATAATTAAAAAAAATTAGTATATTTTCTATATCTAGTTGAAGTGGATGTCAAATGTGTCTGGGATAAGTGGATGGCAATTACAGTCTATTTAGTGTATGTGCTTTAAGTTTTTTTACAGCAGGAGAAGGAGGTAATCCACAAAATAAACTTCTTCCTTTGCAGAGAAAGAAGGGAATCTTTTTCTAAGGTTGATAAGCTGCCAGTCAAGTTCAGAACTGATATCCTTTTTGTTTATTGAATGCCATATGAGCATCTGTCTTGTATTAACACGTCACCTTCTCTGAAATTCTCTACTAGCTGTTCCAACATCCTGGTTCTGCATTAATGATACAATGTTTTGGATGGGGATTCAGCAGTACACTGGTGCACTGGAATGTGACCTCTTCTATACTAATGATTCTGATCTCTACCATTGCTTTCAAATGTAGCCACAGCCTTTATCTCTTTCCTCTGATTTTCTGCCAGGGAATGCAACCTTGGCATTGGACAAACTGCACTTTTGCAAATACGAAAGAATAAACTTAGTCCGTAGTGGGGCTGTATGGCTGAGGGGGTAATTTTCTTTGTTCTCATGTGTGCATTTATTTCAGTGGGGTTTCCATGGATGGCATCAGCTGAGTGCTTCAAACTGGAATAGTGGCTGCAACTGTGGGTTCTCTGCACAGCATTCCTCTCGTCCCCTTTGTCGCCCTAGCACTTTGTCTTTGCTTTTTACCTAACCGGGTGTCTCCTGGCTTCTGTATGGCTGTTTCAGAAGAAGGGGTGAGCTATGGCTCCCTGTCATTGCTGGGATCTCCCTTTGGAGTCCTTATCTATCTTCTAAGTCAGCGGTGAGAAAGACCCCAACAACAGAAAAAGGAGCATAAGATAGTTGGCAGTAGAGGACCTCTACACAGAGCACTCTCTGCCCATCACAGCTATTTCTTTCCCTCACCCTGTAAGGTAATATAATGGGGTACTTTGGTTTATCTGGGGAAAAAAGTTCTTGACAGAAATAGAGAAATTATTTTTATTTTCATGATTTTGTGTACTGTGTAAAATCAGTCAATGATTTTATGCCCAGTATCCAGCATTCAAAAGACTATAATGATTAAGGCTTTTTCATTTTAATTGTCGAATGAATATTAAACATCTTTTTTTGTCATAAGGAGGGATTGTTCAGAGATGGATTGAGATAGTGTGATGCAGGGCTTTTTGTTCTCTTTGAGACTGTTGTATGGAAGAAAGCATAGAAGAATTGTGGTTCCCGATCATGAAAAATAATTTACTATTAAATAAACCTAATAGAAGAAAGAAAATCTAGATAGAGACATAGAGAAAGCAGGACATCATTGAAAACTTCATTGAAACTTCCCCTAATATAGCTGAAGTTAGAGTCCTGATTCTTGTAAATAATCATTTTGCAAAATAAAAACAACAGTTACCTTTAAAGAATATGTAGTCCACAAGTAGCAGTTTATTATGGCGGTCAAGCTCTTCAAAAAGCTCTGGGATTTTTCCTTTGGTCCTTTTGTTAATGTTTTGATTTATGACAATTTTTGCCTGTGTAAAGTTTTGAAAGTCCACTCTCAGGAATTCCATATCAAAGTACTGCTTAGATAAATTGAGGAAAGACTCCTTGAGTCTGAAGTCCTTTTGGATAAAAGAAAGAGTACCTTGCACAAGGAGAAGTTCTTCATTCATTGTGATGTTATCTTTCAGTTGTTTAAACAAAGCTGGTAAATGATGGCGATCTGTTCTGTCCTTCCAAGCATGGAGGTTTAGACCTTTCACTATTTGTCTGTGTGTTTCCCCTTTGGCTGCCACCATATATGCAGTCATGAGAGCTGATACAGAAAGGGGAGAGATGATGACGTTGTTATCATGTGTCATTGCAATTTTTCTGTAGAGGTTAAATCCAAAATTTGCAGTCTTTTCAGTGAAGTTGTAAAGAGTGAACTCTTCAAGACTTTGGTCTTCAAAAGGCTTAGAGGTATTTTTATGATGATGCCACTCTTCAGAAATACTGACATTTTTATTTCTTTCCAAGAAATTATTCTCTTTTTCCTTCTTTGGAATTTTAGGTTTGATGCCAGCCTGGATGATTTCAACACATATTTCAGTTAAGAGAAGTAGGTAAATTCCTGTTTTCATGTTGACATCTAGTAATGAGCTCTTTTTTTTCCTAGTAAAGAAAATGGAGAAAGAAAAAAAAAAGCAACACAATGACTTTTTAATTTGTTCTGTACACAGTGCAAAAGACATAGATGCAGCAAGGTGGTCTGTCTTCATCTTCAATGTATATACTCTAAACCTAAGATCTGGTTCCAATCTGAAAGGTCAAATTTAGATCAGTGAAAGACTGAAGCAAATCCAGAAGAAACATCATCATCTTCTGGTATTGGTGGTTCACATCAGAACAGATTTTTCCCTTGCTAACTTGTAATTCCTTCACAAAATGAAAGCCAGATTCCAAGTACATTATGCAGCTCAAAGATGAAAAATCAGCTTGTTGGACCTATGTCACAGCTTTCACTCCAGTGAAATTGATGTCATCTATAAGCACAAAAATTTTAGGCAGCATGTGCTGGAAGTGAAATTCTTGCCTGTCGTAATTTCATTTCACTTTTCATCCTTATGCTATAGGTTGTTTATTGCTCCATTCAGATCACTCTTCTGATCATATGCCATAGGATTCCCAGTTCTTTTATACTTCACTGTCCAGAAAATGCTGAGGCAAGTTTGTCAGTGCCATCCCCTCCCTGAAAATACTATGTTTCAATGTCAAATAGCACAAGGATGAAAGGGTTGTTCTGTGCTTAAAAATACAATATTTTACATACGTTGTGATTTCTGAGCAATTAATGCAGGATATCTCATCTGTCCAACAAAGTGTTTGAGAACTGGACAGATCTTACAGAAAGCCTCAGGCAAACTTTAGCAATACACATTGCTTGTGTAAATTTGCACATGTAAATGTACTTTTCAAGCATAAAATGCAAATATGCTTATCATTCATCCTTCCATCAAAGCAATATATGACTTTCTCTCCCATACAGCAGTGTTGAATTGCACCTTGTAGAAAATTCTTGAATGGCCATATTCTTTGGAGACGCATTTTCCCATTGTAAATTAAACAGGATGTTCAAGACCACCAAGCCTGCACAGAATCCTTTTGTATAGCAGTGGCATGCAAATGGATAAATGAGATAAAAAGATGGATTATATGGCCTATCATTAAAGTAGTAAGTGATTCAACAATCTGGAAAACACATGGCAACTATTGACTACTCCTTTTAAGTTAAGGATCTGTAACAGCAAATTACAGTGATCGTATGATTTGTGATTTGGCATATGGGAAAGCTGGTTTTATTTGATTGTCGTTTATTCAGAGTTCAGCTGAATTTCACAGTTGCCTGATTCAGGCTGTGGGAGTTAGTCCTGAAAAGGTATGTTGATGTGAGTACCGAGACGTCTGGGTGCCAAGTCACAGGGTGCTTTTGGCAGTCAGGTGGTGTGCTATTTTCTTTTGAGATAATAGGTCACGTTCTGTACTTGGTGCAACACAGATGGGCTGTAATGATTTAATCGGGAGGCAGTGAAAAATCCCTGAATGTTATGCCTCCTCTCAAGTGCATGGCAGCCAGGAAACAGAGTAAAATATGCAGCATACAGTGGTTGTGAGTTTCTTTCCCATTAACTCTTGCTTTATTTTCGATAAGGTTCCCAGTGTCTGGGTTCTGCAGGACTGGAATAGGGAAGGGGATGACTTGACTTCCGGTGCTGCCTTGCTGGCCAAATGGTGCTCATGACTTCTGCAGGGTTGGGATACTTACCCTCCCCTGACGGAGTGCAAGCAGTGCTGTTCAGAGCTATGGCAGTAACTGCAAGGCATTTCTGCTCCTTATGTAGTGACCCACTTCCGCGGGCAGTAACACAGGCACCGAGGCACTTGTTCCTGCCACAGTGCTATGCCTGCCCTGGCAGCAAAGGAGGAAGTCCTTTCCTTGAGGAGCCATCCCTACTTCAAAGAGGTATCCTCAGAAACTGCAGAGTCAACACTAGCAAAGAGGCAGGAATTGGAAAATTTTGTGTTTGATTGTATTCAGTCACAGAGAAAAGGCTTTCTGTCTGCAACAGCAGCAGTCCCTCTGAAACAGCATCAGGCCTAACTGCTCAGTAGACATTGCAGAGCACCAGCTCTTCCCCATCTTTTCTAAGGATAGTGCAATTCCTGTGCAACATCTGACAGCATTGCGTTTGGCAGATGTCACTGTTGGGTCTCTCTCAGAGAGGTCTGGGACAGTACTTGTCTCGGGAGGGCCAGCATATCCCCCTGGGGAGATGTGAAGGGGCTGAATGGAGGAAGCAGTGAGCTGCCTTCCAAAGGGCTCTGCCTTCCTAACACAAATAGGTTTCAGACTGAAAGGACGGGGCGAATGCAGAAGCCCTTGTATACAGGCACATCTCAGATCATTCAACACTCAGGAAAAAGAGTCCTGCATGCTGAGGCTACACAAAGGCCACTGATTTGGGTGTTATGGACATCACAGGAGTAAGAACCTCAGAACTGCACTAAGCATTCACTGCAAATTTGAAACTGCAAAAATTTAAAGTTAACAGCAGCTTTATCATTCAACTTTAGTAACAGTAAGAAATAAAGCATATTCTCTAGGACTAGGAAAAACAGTTCTGGAAACAATAAAATTACATTTTTGCACATTGTAGACTTGTATTTTTAGACCTGAGTGAAACTCATTGCTAACTTTAGAGAACGCACTTTATGCATAGATGGTTCAGTAATATACATATAAGTGTTAGAGCAAAGTTAACATTTATTCCATTTTAAGAAATTTTTGTTTCTAATAGTCTCAGATATCAGAGAAAGAAGTTTCTTGCTTAAATGCATTTTTCTTCTGAAGACATTAGAACAAGAGAAAAATATATTAGAATGATAGTTAAGACCCATTTAAAACATCACATCTAGAGAATAGCTGATAAATACATAAAATTATGTATGTATATATATAAAAATATTATAATCCTTCCCTTTACAATCTAAATGCTTCATATAAATCTTGTCTTACCTATTAGGTAGCTCCTCTGTTACTTTTCTCAATCAACTACGTTTAAAAATGAGATGAAGATGTCTGTCCCATATACAAGTTTTTCAACAAATATTTGCTCTTCCAAAGAGTGATAATCTGGTTTTGTCTGTTATAAATTAACTGCTTTACAAACACAGAGTATTGTGTTTCCCATAAATGGCATAATGAGGGAGGGTTGTATTCCAGCAAATACGTTGTATCTTTCATGAGAAACAAGAGAACAGTAAACTCTTTGCATCCAGTCCTTCAGCACGCTGGTGGGATTTGGCCCTGCACGTCAAATCACCCATGAGAATTATTTTACTGGCAGGTTCTGATCTACTCAGTGGTGGAAGCAGTATCCAATCACACTTAAAATACCCCTTTCGTAAAAGAACAGGTCACTATTCACCAAGGCAGAGGGGACACAAGGGAGGGAGGGAGAAGGTACAGAGCGTTGGTAGGGGTGTTGTCGACTCCCTTGCCTTGCAATTCAGCCATTCCTTTTAGAGGAGACACCAGGGCTCTGCTCCCCATTTGAAGAGCACGCCAGCCATTCTGGAATGTGTCAGTATGCCAAAATTAACCGACCGATAAACACTGAGTGGTATTTCTCCTATAAAAGACAAAATGGGAGAAGCTGATATTCCTGCTAGAGTTGTACAGAGAGATGGGAAGTAAGAGCAAACTTTTTGAGTTTTCAGTTGGTCTCACTTGGACAGATTACATAGGCTGGTTTTGACTCTTGAGCATTATTAGTTGGGCAAGGCATGTTCTTCAAGACAGATAGTTTACTCAGCAATATCTGTAGTGTGGGCATGATCTAAACTCTTCACTATTTTGATCATTGGCCTAATTCCAAATAAAATATAAACATGGAACTCCCTATTTTCCTCTCAGGCTCCTAAATTACTTTTTTAAATACTCCCAAATGAGACAGAACATTTCATTCTGATTTGGATTGTAAAAGAAAAAGAATTTGGCCTTAAAACTTGAGATGAGGGGACTAGTCTCTACTTTTCAACTGAACTGGGGGGAAAAAAAAAAAAAAGATCATATGCAGTCTAAGTGGAAGCATTGTTGGAGAAAAGGATGAAATTTTAGAAAGCCCATAAATGACTTGGGCATCCAGGACTCAATGCAAAAAGGCTTTTGTTTGTATTACTTCTATAAAAGTGACATCAATGTTTGCTTACAAAGTGCAAGATTTGATTAGGAAGTACTTAAGACCTGAACGTAGCCCCTCCATGGTCTCACCAGGTTTGTATCCACATTGCAAGGACACGTTATTGGAGGGCACTTGTGGGTTTTATGCTCGTAAGAAGTTCAAGAGGAATCATGAAGGGTTGCAGGCTCTAAGTACCTAAATGCTGCCTTGATTTAAATTCTTTAAAAATATTCTTCCTTTTAGAAACAATAGGCCCCAAGTATATGTGTTGAATTAAAGAACACAGGAACGTAAGACAGGGTTACTGAGTGAAGGCTCCGCCCTAACATCACGCCGTCTGTTCCTTAAACATTAAAAGCTCCACTGTGAATGCCTCAGTGACTCCAGAACTTCATCCTCTGTCCAGATGACTGGATTTATTTTTCTTCTACTTCCTAGTCTATATTTATTTGTGGTTAATTCAGTTGGATTGAAATTCAAATGTCTTCTCTTTACATGGAAGAAATTTGCATCTGATATGGTTGAAAGCTGCATTTACTGTGATGTGCTTCTAAATCTATGCATCTTCTCGAGATTGTGGTACTGTGGTTTTGGCCCAAGATGACAATGCAAGGTAGACCTGACACACACAAAACCATATCCAGCTTTTGTGCTCAGCAAAATTAACAATGTTATTTGCAATGACGATAACACAGCAACCCCTGACATGCATGGTCACCATGGGAAGCCCTGCCTGAGTTAAGATGCAAATATTGATATTTAATACGCAAAAGCTGAAGTCTTGTTAATAGATGGTAGTGAAAAGAAGGGTTTGAAGAAATCTAAAAGTCTTTGAATCTCTCAGTTAAATCTTTTCTGGACCACACAACCCACATCAATCCTATTTTATCTGGAAGAAAAAGGAGGCTGCTATGGGATGTATCGGCTGTGTACAGAGATCTGATGGAATTGTCTTTCTCTCTAGTTACTCACAAAGCCCTTGCTAGTTTTTCATGCTGGGTAACACCTTGCTGAGAGTATTCTCCACACACTATTGGGAGTAACGTATTCCTCCCACCAACTACTATTTATATTGTCAGTCGCCCCTTGGATTCAGCAGAGCTTTCTGAGCAGTAAAACACCACACAGCATACGGGTAAAGCTCTGCCAAACTATACAGATTTGCAGAGCGATTTACTGGGAGGGGATTGCTGGTGTGTCACACTGGTAAAATTGCACTTTTCTGCAGTTTAAGACAAAACCGTCCCTGAGACAGGAACAAGCGAGGGCATTACACGTGTATTGCTGCCCAGTTGCATCTGCTGGGAGCTTGTGCCAGCACAGTGCTGAGGCTGGGCGACAGGTAACTGATACGTCAGCAGTTGAGCTGAAGACCGCCTGTTCTCTAATAGACAAGGTTTTTTGGATACATACACAACTCTGCAAAACTTGGCAGTGATTATGTAGTCCTGGTTCTCATCAATCTGTTTGTCAAAGGTCCTGTGACTCTTGAGTACCTGGGGGTACATACTGTGGAGGCAGGCTCAGCTGTTGTTCCAAATATTCAGTGGATGTTTGAAGTTCTTTCATCCTTTTGCAGTTCTCGTGGGGCTGGCAACACCTCTGCTTCAGTGGCTGCTTTTCCTCTTACTTACTTTCCCCAGTCTGGTTTAGGAAACCTTCAGTGACTGTGGAGCAACTGTTCATCTGAATATTTGGTTTGTTTTGGGCTTAGGTTCCTGTGCTAACTATGGTTCCTTCCAATTACAAGCTCCTTGGTACAGCAATAGCGCTTGCTGAGGTAATGCCTGTTTCACAGGCCGTCCCCATTTTAGTGAAGTTTGTAACTCGACCACAGCTGAGCTTCAAAGTGGCCTATGAGATATGATGGGCATGACTGCAGTACCAAGAGATCAGGTTCCAGGAAGGAAACTGGTGGTTTAATTAAATGTATCTGTACCACGTCCCCAGTATGAGATTTTTTTGGAACGGAGTTTCTTGCCTTGCTCAAACAAAGTAGTAGCCAAATGGATACGTTCCACTCAAGGCCTTGCAAATTTCTGTTCCCAGCTAATGGCCACTCATTTGGTTTCACAAGGGCAGACACGGGATGTTTACATCTGTCTTGATGGAGCTAGTTGAGATCAGTCAGAAACACTGTCCAGGCTGGAGTCTGATGAGAAGAATTAAGGCTAAAAGTGTTAATTTAGGAAAATACTTGGGTTGAATGTGATCTAAGCTCTTCCACGTTTCTTAGACTAGACAAAATACCAGTGTACCAGGAGCAGTGCAAAAGATATGCAGAGATGATTTTCAAGGATCTATACTTCTTCCGAAGCCTCACTGTGAAATTACTCATAACACACAAACTAACGTGCTCTCACAGTTAAAAAACAGCTCTTTATACATTCTCTTGAACAGACTTAGTTTGTCAATGAGATGATTCATCAAGGTGGCTGCTGCTTCTCCCCCTCAAAGAGTGCACGTTACAATTGAAATCAGCTGCATGCAAACACCCTGATGTGCCGTATCTCCACTTCCTATAAGCCCGACCCTTTTCACAGAGAGCTAGGCCTGGGCTGTTGTTCATATGGGAGGATTTCATATGTAGCGAAGGCATCACTGAAAGGTACGTATTCCTGCATCTTACCCGAGGTGGGCTGGGTGCATTACTGTACCAGATGGACAAAGTAGTAGAGCTGTAGTATTTTGTAACGTAGGGCTGAAGTATCTTCTTTATCTTTTCAACTTCACAGTCAAGTGCTGTCTAATTGTCCTTGAGCACACAAATAAAATTATAATTATCTGTTAATGGGACATCTTACTATGGAAGCTTTTATAGGGAATGCAAAAATGCTGACACACTGTAATAGCGTGTCCAGAGAAGTACCATCAGTTTTCAGTAACAAGTAAAACAATCGTCCATGAGGTATGATGGAAGTAGTGTGAATCCTGCTTTATTCTGGGGGATGGAATAAATGACCTTTTAAAGTCACTCCCAGACTTGATTCTTGTGATTCTCTGAATCACAGCAAAGGAACGTTTTCATTCTCAATAATTCATTTGACCTGCGTTTTTACATACAAGAGTTCAAGAGCTGCAGCAGTGGGTGGTTGATGTTTGCCTAGTCCCCGTGGAGCCAGCAGGTGTCATCAGAACCTTGATTTCTCTGATGGGAGGAAGGATAATTTTGTGCGCTTGGCCATCTGCCCTTCTCTGTGACTTAACTGAGTTTGTGTCGTGAGGCAGGACTAAAGCAGGCAAGAGACACAAACTTAAAAAAACGGCACTGGAGGATATTTCTGTTCTTCTGGGAGGGCATCTCAAAGTTTCTCCAGTAGATGTGAAACGCAAGTGCATTTCTATTTTAAGTTCATGAAAAAAATCAACTTCATGAAGTGTCTAAGAGATCTGTATATCTAAGGGGAAAAGTGCTTAATATTTTCAAAGTGGCAGAAAATATTTATATCAATGACTTCTGATCACCTGAACTTGGAATATGATGTATTGTCCCACTATTTCTTATCAAAAATCCATGTTTACATGCACTGTGCATGCATCCTCTTGCTGCTGTGATAATCAAGGCGAGTTCCAGTGACTTGCACTCTTTGACTGTCTGGCCTGAAGCAATTACCTGGCGTAATGAAGAAATCTCTGCACTTTGGCCTCTGTAGAAGAGAAGCAGAAGATGCCCTCCTGCACTTGTGAAATGTGCTGAGGTTTATGAAGTACCAAATGAGTGCAAGTCAGTGTTCTCCACATTGCCCAGAGAGGCTGGCAAAGAGCTCTGCATTGTGGGGGTTGAGGTTGTTTTGTTTGTTTTTTCCTTTTAAACATGGATATCACTACAGTAACCTGCTACAGGTCTGATACTGGTTCTCATGGCTTGAGTGTGAGCTTCCTGTCTGATACTGGTTCTCATGGCTTGAGTGTGAGCTTCCTGTCTGATACTGGTTCTCATGGCTTGAGTGTGAGCTTCCTGAAGGCTGCACGTGGTGGGTATTCAAAAGCAACTCTTCTTCCTGGAGAAAGTATGTATCTACCTGGCTGTGGTTTCACGAAGTATTTAAGCAGGGATCAGTTTTCTCTACCTGGTCTTCAGTGAGACAAGTCAGTGCCCGTGTGCTTCTGTTTGTTTCTGTGTGCTGGTCTTGGCGCCAGTCCCTGCTTGAGGTTTTTAAAGACAGTGTCAGAGTTTAGCTGCAAACAATAGAACTAAAGTCGAGGAGCAAGGGCAGATAAAGAAATGTTTAAGATGACATGAACATTTTCTTCAAATACCTTATGAAGCATAGTTCTTGTGAGTTTGAGTTAAAAGGATAATAAATTACACGCTGCTACATACCAGAGACAGCCATAATGATCAGTCTCAAATGTAGGGCCAGAGACATTGGATACTTGTCTCTATCATTCAATCATATATATATAATATTAATTTTCATGAAACAGACGTACTAAAAATCCACTATCAGTTGAAAATTTGTAACTAATATTTCCACTGTTTCTTTCCCATAAGGAAAGATATTTAGACAGTGAAACAGTTAAATGGACAGCAACCCCTGTCTATGAGCTGTGTGAGGACTCAAATAAGGTTTTCTTTATGTTCCATAAGAATATTGCATTTAATATGTGGGCAGTGCCAGATGTGATGTGAGGTGTTAATTACTCATTTCCTTGTTTTAAGTGCTAATGTCTCTTAGCAACCTTACTCATCTTTGAAATGGAACTTTTTAAGGATGTACATATATATTGCTAGTGAGAAGAACATTTATATTACAAAAAATATTTGGGAAATGGAACAAATCCAATCTGACAAAGCAATAAAGGTCTGAAACATACCAAATTCATACAAATTTCATGAAGTTGAAAAACCTGATCTAGGACAGAGACACTTTTACAGCCTGCACTGTGGGAGGAGCTGATGAGCTTGTCTTTGCTAGACATCAGAGAATCCACACCAGAGCAGCTATGGAAACCAGGTTTCACTGAATTTGTAAGCCAGGTAACTATTTTTATATATATATATATATATATATATATATATAAAGTGCATAGGTTTGCTTTTGGGTATTTATTTTTATGCTGGTAAGTTAGGCCCATCAGCGTGTTGGAGGTAAAAGAAACCTTAATATTCCCTTGCTGGATAACAAAGAGTAGTGAGATACGTTCATGCTGAGCAGTTTTTATGTAAGTATCCACACTGAGAGTGTGACAGGATAGCTGGAAGGAGGGGAGAAGAAAAGGAAGGTAGCAGAAAGCTAAGACTTTATTGGACAGTGCTCAGAAATAGTAATCATCCTTGGAGACACTCTAAACCTGGCCCAAGATTTCATCAATCCATGAAGCACGACTGGCCATTCGAGGTCTGTTGCTTGGCTAGTGACAGCATTTTGCCACGTGGTTGGCGCTGGCAACACAGTCTCTTTGGACGCTGACTCACTTGGAGTAGAAAGTTGTGCTCCCACAGGACGTGGACCACAGGCCAGCTTAAAGCACCTTCACTGTCAGGGCCTCTGTGAGGATTCAGCTGTAGGTTAGCCTTGCTTTTTTAGGTATAGCCTTTTGTGCTATAGGCATAAGCACAATATCAGCACTGCTCTATATGCATTTTCTTGGAAAGATTCCTGGTCTCCTACAGTCAGGATTTTGTGCCAAACTGAAGGATTTAAAAGCCTATAATACACTGTATTATATATTCCTTTAAAGAGAGTGGCGTCTCCAGCGTGGGAGCAGTCTTACTTCAGACACTTCCTGGCTCTGTGGCCAGATCAGAATAAGTCACTGAACACATCGAAGACATCCTTCTTACCTCCCAGAAGGTCTCATCTAGCATCTTCAGTTGTTCCTTCTTAGTAATTTTTGATTGAAAGCACCTATTTTGCTCCCTGTATAATGAAACGATTTTTGGATCCCACTGAAGTCACTCCATACTGAATGATAGTAACCTTGGTCAGCAGCTGATTATAGAATGAATGTGAGATTTCTGCATCATATAATTTGCCTTTGATGGGGGTATTCATTTTTCTTTTTGGCATTGTAATGAGCATGGAAGCATTTGCATTGACAGGAGGTTTAAATTACAATTCACCACCCACTCTTCTTCAGTGAGCAGTGGTGTCTTCAAGTTCCAATCATTGTCCTTCTAAAGGACAGCCAGTCCTGTGGTCAGACTTCTTGTCAGCCAACATTTCTGTTTAGTAGAAGATAAACGTAGGGTGAATATGATATTTCAACTAAATTTTATTGAGCAAGTGGCTATATTTAACAAGACTTTGCTCTCTCTGACCAACAGGAAAACAAGTGCTCTTGTGAACACCAGTGCAATAATAGCATGAAATTGAGGACTCTGTGTCAAGAGAGAGCTTGAGAACAGGCTTTAGTTTAGTGTCATGGTTCATACACTTGCCACCCAAACTCCTATCTGCAGCTTGACTTTAGTTGTCTTATAGCTTAGGCACATCATATCCGTAATACACATTGGAAGATCTAAGCTTGGACACAAAGATGTTCTGCAGTCCCTTTCTATGGTCACTGGACCTTCTTTCATACTACCTGTGGTAGGTCAGACCCAGTGATAATCCACCTGGTCTGTATGTACTCTGTACGGGTTGGACTGCGTAGGCAAATGCCTTTTGCTTCTAACGTGCTCCAGACATCAGGTCTCAACTCCTTCTTAGACTTGTATATGAGTGTGTGACAATGTGCTCAGACTCCTGCTACTGTGTACCAGATCAAATTGTTCTTCCCAGGTAATGTGTACCATGATGGGCTACAGAAGAGGGACACATTGGAAGCACTAAAGAGAACATGAAACACAGAGAACTGATGTTTTTCATCTGAAGAAAGAAACCTGTAAGATACAGACCATTACGATAATGAAGAGAGGAAAATCATCAGTCTTTTCAGTGTGGATATATTTTATCATTGTATCAGTAAAATTTAACTGACATAGGGCTGTCTACATGAGGAAATAATGCAGTGGAACAGTGATGGGAAAATGTTACTACCCTAATCCTTGTGTGGACTTTCATTCTAGCATAAGAGTGACTTTTTGTTTGAGCTTAAACTCTTTGCCAGGTGACAAATTTTAAAGGATGTCTTTTACCAGAACAAAAGTTTCTGTACAGAGCATTTTCACTCCAGAACTATATTGCTGTAAACTAATCCTTTAGATCATAGCAAAATCTTATTCTTGTGTACATACAATTTTAATGTGAAGGTGGAATTATTAATCACATATAATTTTTGTTAATCAAGGCAATCGTTTCTGCCTTTTTGATCAAAATTGAACATGTGAAGCCTTGCAAAACTCACAGCTTCCACTGCCAGCTAGCGCCGCAGGAGCAGATGTATTGCCCACCCTGTGTCTGTGTGACTCCCATACTTACTGAAGAACACTTTGACCTGATGTCTGGAGCATGTTGGAAGCAAAGAGATTTGCCTGTATAGTCCAACTTGTACAGAGTACAGACCAGGTGGATTATCACTGGGTCTGACCTACTACATACTGACTTAGAGAGCAGGTCTTACCCTTGGTGTGCCCAGACTGGCCATGGCTTGATGGGTTTTGAGTTCCCACTGAGAGCTGGGCCCTGTAGGAGCAATTGCACTGGTACAGTGGTGCCTACAGTAGTACAACTCGTGCTGCTCAGGGGAAGTGGCACGAACAGTCTCCGTGGGAAGCAGTTGTATAATGACATAACTGTATTACTTCACTGAGCCGGCTGTGGGTTTAACTGTGCTTGCTCAGGCAAGGACCAATTTAGTAATTAATTACGCACATGCTGCAGCTTATGTTGGTAACAGCACATCTAGTTCAAGTAGATGTGATAGATGCAGGTGTTGAGGCCAGTGTGCACCATGATACTGAAAGCCTGCAAGCAAAAAGCTCGTAACGGATGAGGTTGCAAAAGCAAAAGTTGAAGGCAGGCTGGAAATTTGGTCCTAAGCATGCATGAAATGTCAATGCCTCTTCTCTTTTTCAGTTCTGCTGAAAAGAAAAATATGCTGTGCAATGGAGTCTTTGCCCAGAGCTTTATCTCCTAGTTTAAAATCGAGCAATAGGGCATGGGGGTGGGAGAGGTATGCAAAGTCAGCATGCTTGCTGCAATGCAAACCTGAGGGTTATCTTAAATTTACCCTGAGAGACTGAAAAACAAATATATAAGCTAGCAAAGCATTTTGTTATAGAATTTCCACTGTGCATGGAGAGTTTCTTAGCCACAATCTCCTATAGAGTCATTTGGTTTAGTTATAACAACAGCTTGTAACACTTTTGTGACCCCAAAACATACAAGAAAGATGAGTGTGTGTGTGTGCATGTGCAGTTGTGCATGCATGCATCTGTAGGAAAGAAATACAGTGACACCGAACATAGCTAAATGCCAGGACATCAAGCAAACAGGTGCAGGGCTGGGTTTGCTCAGGAATGATGGCAAATTGTCGTCAACCTGAGAGCAGATCTGGGGAAGGAAGCTGAGAAGAAAGCATGCCTTGGTGGAGCACACTCCACCCCAGGGAGGCCCTGCTGCCATGTCAAGCAGCACCAGTGCTGCTCAAGAGTGTGGGAGGAGCAGGCAGGAGGGAGCAGAGTCTTAAAACCCACCGTTCCTTCTGTAATCTCAACAGCAGTGCATTTGAGCTGGGGAGAAATCTCCGTTATAGATTCCTGTCATCACAGTCTCCCAGTGATCTCAAAAATGTCCAGATTTTGTGCTACCTTGTTGTATGGTCTTGGTCAATTCCCCATCTGCATGGGGTGTGAGACTCACCTCTTCTTCAAGCACTTAATGAGCCATTGAGATGTGCCTGGTGTTGGTAAATGTAACCTGCATTGGTTACAATATGGTATTCATGGTAGGCAGAAAAGAGCTGAAGCAAAATGTGCTGGCTGTCTTGAAGCATCCATTTTTGATTCTGCAATGGTATGGTGATCCCTGTTGTCATATCCTAAAAACGCTGGGTTTGCTCCTATCAGGTTAAAGGGGGCATTTGGAAGTTGCTGTTTGTTCTGCGGGGGAGATCACACCTCTCAGTGTGGCAGCAAACACACTTCTACTCCTGAATTCAGACTTCCAGCTTCCTGGAAGCCTCTCCTTTCCCCTGCCATCCCCATCTGTGCTACCTGGGGAAGGACAGCACAGGCAGGGCTTGGGGCAGATGTCACCAGGGCTCTTGCATCATGGCCAGTAGCTCTCCGCTTGGCAGGGAGGCTGGGAGCCGCAACTCTGTGTCTCCTTCCACCCAAGCTCCTGTTTATTCTCAGCCCTCGCCATAGGGATACCCCCGGTTTCTCAACCCAAGTGGCCTTGCACATAGCCAGGCTCGTTCCCAGCACCACCAGTCCTGGTGGCCATGGGCAGATGCAGACCGAGGTAACCTCCCGTGCTGACCAGGGAGGCTGAGCTTTTCTGCAGCTGCCAGATTAAACACACCCTTTGTTTCTTCAACTTTGCATTTGTATTTTACCAAAATTTGGAATCATTAGAGAGTTTTTCTTCAGTGACCAGAGGAAGCTGACTTCATAAAGAAAAGTGCATATGAGATCAACCTGTTTGGGAAGACTGCTGAGTCAGCCCAGCTTCCCTGACCGATGCTGGTGGGCTACGTGGGAAGGCATCACCCTTGCGGCCCGTCCTGACAGGCTGAGCTCATTTCCACTGCAAAGCCACTCCAGAAGTGTATCTTTTCCCTGCTACTGTATGAGGAACTCACGATATATTTTGAGAATATATGAAAAATAAATCTCTCTAGTATATATTGCTAGAGCTTTTGTTAAAATTTTGGATGTTACACAAATATTAAGTCATGCTAGACTTTTACCTGTGGCCAAACATGTTATGATAGTTAAACAGTTATCATCTCCCTCACTTTGAAGCCAGCTATTTCAACACACCAGGTAGCCTGATAATCTCTCAGCTGCATCATTTAGCAGGCAAATAGATTCTCTGTGTAAGAAACCATAGCAAACCCAGGGATATAAAATAACAGATAGAACTAGATCAAGCTGTAACACAAGTACTTCAAATTCACCTATCAGATTGCCTGGAGAGCGATCACAAACACAACCGGATTCTCACTCTGGTCTCCCACAACCAATAACCTGCACAACCATGTTCACACCTGGCCTGCAACAAGCTGTCCTTAAAAATGCTGGCTGTCGTCAGTGCAACACCAACAAAACTGTGTTTCAGCATCAGTTCTGGTTAGAGGCTGGGCACTCTGGGAGCAGTGATTTTGACACACGTGAATGAGCACAAAGGGGTTTTGTCACAGCAACTTCTTTGTGGCTGTTGCGGAAGGACAGTCACAGTCATTTACAGCTGGGAAGATTTGGTTTTTGAATAGTTTTTCCGTGTAACCATGAAGAAAGCAGCCTACTAGAGTTTTTAGCTGTGATTTCACCTCCTCTCAGTGAGCTGCTGTCCCTTGTCAGTGAGCAGAGGCATGCTGATGCCTTCCACTGATCTGTAGCTGGTTGGCTCAGCTGCTGAAGATAAGACAGAATAAATAATGATGAAATCTTATTTCTTATGGCTATCCAGCGAGGGGGGAAGGTGCTTTTGGTCAAATTGCTAAATATCTAGTGACTGAATAACAGAGTATCAGTATTTCAGATAAGATAAGGAGGCAAAGAAAAAGGAGTCACACTGATGCCTGTTGTACTGCCTTCTCTGGTTTCCAGAATACCGAAGCGGTTTGAAATCTTGTCCATGGGACAGGTTTCCTCTGACGACCTCAGAAGAGTGGAAGGGAGCCTGGTAGCCCCAGAGCGGTCACCCAGAAAGTCCCTGGGCTGCAGGTCACAGCATCCCCTTGCACCCAAGGCAGTGGGGCAGTCAGGGTCTCCTCCCTGCGGCCGCCCAGATCTTGCCCGTCCATGACATGGCTGGTCCTATCCCAGCCATCCCCTACTCTCTTGCCACCCAGCTGTGGGAAAGAGCTGGAAGTCCTGTGGTCCGACACGTGGCAAGGGGCTCGATGGGAGGGCAGGCCAGGCAAAGGTACTTGGAGGAGGATGATGACCTGGCTGCCACCCAGGGCTGTCTCCTTGCCTTGGATCCCTCTTCCTCCTCTTGCACCAGCTTTTGCTTTTTGTCCCATATTGGTCCACAAGGTTTTAAGTGCTTGGCAGCTGGCAGAGCTCACTGACTGACTGCCAAGGGGTG
This sequence comes from Balearica regulorum gibbericeps, assembly GCF_011004875.1. Classification (NCBI taxonomy): domain Eukaryota; kingdom Metazoa; phylum Chordata; class Aves; order Gruiformes; family Gruidae; genus Balearica; species Balearica regulorum. The sequence goes on along the minus strand of NC_046188.1, from coordinate 17,129,196 downwards.
ATTTTTGGGGGATGTTTTCTTTCCAAAACATTGGTTCTTTATGTGCTATCACCCAGGCACTGGAAGAAGGGACCTCTTGGACACTGGTATCACTCTGAAGCTGATCTTGTGCCGAAACACTGCCTTTTGGGTAAACCAATCCTGCTCCTGTTCCAAATACCACAAAAGCTGGCATACAGTGCAGCTTTGCCATTCCCTTTCTGGACCCAGCTTGTGGCCACATGTGTCTCTTGCATATCTCATGGGCTCCTGCCCCCCTTCCCTTCCCGGTAACCTCTGGGATCACCCTCCCGTGGTGGGGACACTGCATGGCCATGTTCTCTGCTTCCATTGGTGCCAGGATCCTCTGACTTATTGCTGAAATGAGGATTTTGGTGCTGCAGCCTCGGCACGCCCTGGGGCTGCTCACTCCCTGCCTTCCCCTTTTGCCAAAGAGACAAGTTGGACAGGTCTGTTGTTGCTCATACATCATTGCATGTGGTACGCCAGCCCTTCAGGTGTCCCTTGGCGGAGGGAAGAGAAACTGTAGACAGCCATGGTGTAGTGGGTGCTGGTTTCTCTGTGTTGAACGCTCCCATTTTCCCCAGCCCTGGGGTCTTGCTTGGTGTCTCTGACATCCTGCAGTAGTTATGATGACAGAGAGCAAGTGAGATATTACTCATGTTTGTTCACATCTGTGGCTTGCAACAGCCCCCACGTTGAGTCTCCATCAGGGGACAGCTGTGTTTTCTGGCACCACTGTCTCTTCTCAAAAGGCTGGGGCTCTGGTCATTCTCCTCCTACAGATCCACTCATTTCAGAGATTACCTTGCACTATATGGGGTATTTTCATATTGCATATAGGAAGCAAGAAAGCAATATGGCTCTTCTGTCCTTTGCTCTAGCCAGGTTTGCATTGGTAATTGATATTACCAATTTTTTTGCATCCAAGTAACAGAGTAGAATTGAATTCCCACCAATTTCTTGTACTCACAATGCTGTTGTGGTGGAAAAAAACATGCCTTGTATGCAAAGAGAATTTATCAGTAGTATATTTAAAATCCTAACAGTCTTACCCAAGAATTATTAGTCTGGTTACAATACTAAGACTTACAGTTCAGATTATGTATAGTCAAAATTAATACACACAAACTTTTTTGTATCATCTTCCCCATTCTCTGGTGTTATGCTTACCCTTTCTCTGTCCCACTGGTACCTCAGGTCAATGGCTTCAGCCTCAAGGTAAGGGGATGGCAGGACAGCCACATCCAGCGTCCTTGCCAGGAGGAGCGTGAGGGTGGTGGGTGCAACCTCTGTGCTCTGGGGCCTGCTTGGGGTCATTCTTATACATTCCCTCACATGCTTTACCCCTTGCTCTTCCTTCATTGGCTCACAGCTCCACATTACACCTGAGTTTACTACCTGAGCTGTCTTTTACATACACTAAGTACTTGATCTCTGTTCTCCTAGTTATGCCCCAACCTGGTTTTACCCAGCTCCCAAGGCTGCAATTCTTTGATGACCAGTAACTGAGCACCAGCAAGCTCTTTGTAGCCCTGAGGCCACCAGTGTCAAGTGGCCTGCTATCATCTCACCATGCCTGTACTCCTTCATTTTCCATTCTAGGGCCATAGACACTTCACTCTATACAGAATAACTACTTGTTCTTAGTATCTCCTAGTTACAGAAATACCTATAGGTGTAATGATATGTCAATTTTATACCATACAATCATATAAAGCTAAGGAAAAAATTAAACAAGTTAGGTAATAGCACCTGATTGCTGGATAATTACTGTTACAAACAAAGAAGCTAAAACAAAGCCGGAGGCAGGCCAGGACAAGTCCAAGCAAAGCCTGACAAGTGCAGAGACTCAAGGCCTGCACTGTTGGTTTAACACAAAGCAGGTAGCTGTGTTACAAGCAACAACACTGCTGTATTTGCAAGGCTAACGGCTAAGTTGACCCATGTCTGTCTTCCTGCTGAATGAGAGCTATCAGATTACACCTGCCTGAGGTGAAAATGGGGAGTTTCTTCCTTGACTCGTCATTGTAGGGGGGCTGAGGGACGGGAGTGAGAAATGAGAAGAGTTTTGTTTCCCTTCCTCCAGGTACAGCCTCAGATGATGGTGAGAAAAGAGCAAAACGTGCCCCAAACACCTCCTTCCAGAAACAGTGTGTGAGCTGGGGAGACTGTTGCAGTCTTGGGATGTGGGACTTGGAGCACTTGGAGGCTGCCGGGCTACAGCCGATGGCACAGCCCTGGTGCAGTCTATGAAACGGGGCTTTCTGCCTGGCCAGGGGACAACCAGCTCGCCCAAATTTGGGATCACGACAAGCGCAGCTGTGAGTCCCATCCCCACACTCTGTAGCTGTGTTAGCTGTGTCAATGGCTAATGAATCTGGTCATTAACTGCTCTTGAGATGAACCTCTGGCTCCTTTATACCCACGCATTGCCCATCGCACAGAATGGGAACAGCTGAGTGACCCGAAGCCCTGCCTTTCTGCCCAGCCTTCCCCGCTCTGCCGTGAGTGCCCTCGAGGTGTTCAGCAGGAGGCAGGGAGCACCGTTGCCTCCCACCCTCCATTTCTCGGGAAGGAGGAGAGCAGGACCTGCTGGTGGAGCAGGTGCTACAGCCAAGCCGGCAGCGTCCACCTCCCGCACGAACAAACGGCGCCGGCGGGTGGGAGGGATAAAATGTTAGTCTGCAGGAGGGAGAGTGGGAGGCTGTGAAAAAGATCTGGTGCAGAGAGGAAACGCGAAGAGCGAGCGTAATAGGGAAAATCTGTTTGGTGTTGCTTGCGGCGACGAGAGCAGGATTAGGAGAGTAGGACTTGGTGGATGGGGGGAGGGAGAGATGAGAACGGGCCACATATAACAAATGGCACAGCGCAGCACGGACGTAGGCAGGGAGCAAGCTGTCTGCTGCTCTTTTGTGCTAAGTGTGGTGCCTGCCTCTTCTTCAACACTGTCTCTGGCAAATCCCGCAGTGGAAAATCACAGCACGATGTCAATACACCACGAGCTGCTGCCTGATGAAGCAAGTCTGGCAGACAGCTCCCGGACGCCGATCTTGACATGGGCAGGAAATCCCCTGTGGGAATGGCAGACACCCCTCGTCACCACCGCTCTGTTTTTCCATGGTAAGCACACAGGTACCGCGTCCCTGCAACCTCTCCAAGGCATTTTACAAACACCGAGGGATCAATAGGAGATGCAGTGAGAGGAGAAGCACAAGCTGATGAATGCCAGTTCTGTGTGGCAGCGTGTCTGCCCCTGCATCTCCCTCCTACTGCCCTGTGGGTTCATTTCCCTGGAGTCTGGGAGGAAAACAGAAGTCCCACATTGTGCTTCTGAAGGGGGCATGTGTCTGTGAGAGCACTGAGATGCTGAGGGTAGGAAAGAAAGGAGTCTTCTTCCCAAAATACGGATTAACATCCTGCAAAAGCTGATTTAGCTGATGTGAGGGATTCTCTTGATGTTCAAATCTTTCCCAGAACCACATGGGGACAACCTTCCTCCTACTATGCTGCATTTCTATGTATATGTCTCCATCCACTCCAAAATGTTTACAAGGGAGCATGCAATACTTAGTCTTGCAGCTGCCACAGGTAACTGTGCATCTGGGACCTCTCTTTCTTCATTTCTTGATGTAAACTGAGGATCACTCTACTAAAATCAATTATGTCAGTTTTTCAACTGGTGCAAATTGGTGTGACTCAGGAGTTCAATACATAACTAAGGATCTCACCTCTCTGACCTCTCATCCCTAAAGGTTTTACTGTTGCTTTGCTGAATGTCCGTTCTTTAACAGCAGTTAACAGCTGGAGTGATAATGGCTAAGACTGACCCTATTGATGCTGCGCTGTGCAGTCGTATTTCAGGAAGACAAGAAACCTGCAGTGTCAGATGGCGTGCCTTATGAATTATTGCTGTGTGAACGTCAGGCCACAGAGCCACCCAAAGAGGTGGAAGTGAGTGCAGGAAGGACCCAGGAAGATGATGCAGTGCACACGTATCACTTTCACTCAGAGTCCTGCCACTGATGCTTGTGAGCTGTTCATACACTTGTCTATACAGAGACTGTGTCTATTTAGTCAAAAAACATCGTCAAGCACCATGTATGAGAGTTAACAGGAGCTTTTTACTAAGAACCCAGCAGAAAGGGGGCTTTCCTTTTGACTGTCAAAGGGGAGACAGTGCTTTGCACTAGAGTGATAAAATCATACTTGCTCTTATTTTCACAGAGGGCACACAAGACCTTGCTGAGGCTGTGTTAGCTTCCCAAGCCATTTGATTGCTCCCAGCGTGATTCCTGATGCTGTGACACCATTTCATCTCCTTCCAAAAACCACAACTGTAGGGAAGAAAGAGACAGCTGTGCTCTTTCTGGTACCTATTGCCAAGGCAGGTCTGTTGAAAGTGGTTACCAGCCAGCCCTCAAGCTGCACTATGTCCTACCTGGGTGCCTGCCACTGCCCACTGGGCCAGGCAATCTGCTCTTGGGTGCTCCCTACCTACTTTTTTGGCAGTAAAAGGACAGCACTTGAAAACAGCTTTCTAGACCCTGATTATACATTTTCTACAAATCTCAGCTGACGGTATGCTTGTGTAATTCCTAGCCAGATACCTGCCCACCCAGCTACATCCTCCTTCTGACCACTGATGGCTACATGTGTGAGAGGTCAGCTACTTGCAGGGGCTATCTAAGTCTCTTGAATTGGTAATACGTGATTGAAAGTCTTCAGGGTCAAGAGCAGATTTGATTCTCCTGCTCTGTTTTGAGTAGCAAAAGAAACTCAGGAGGATTTGCTGCTAGATTAATACCAAAAATGATAAAAGGTTTCTGGTGAAGAATACAGATTTCTTTCTCTGTTGAAGACAGCTTTTCACATTGCCAGTGCTGTCTCCATTAGAAGCTTCAGTTTCCTGTGACCCTGCATTGTTGATCCAACTCTTCCCATCTCTTGTTTACTTACTTATGGTAAATTACAACCACTTCTGCTTTGTTTCCAAGAGTGTTAATCATTTTATCTGCTACTCTGGCTGACAACCACATATTAAGCAGGAGTCTTCCATTCTAATACAAATGTCTCTCTGAATACTGGCAAATCTTAGGTCTGTCTTTGGCTTTCAGTCAAGTAAAAAAGGCATTCTTTGCTAGCTGAATTTAAAACATTTTCCTTGCTTCCTCTTGAGCAAGTGTCATGGTCAATATCAATAGTTTTTGAAAATAACATGGAATGAAAACACTTGCTGAAAAAGAACCTTATACTAAGCTGGTACAAATGGAAATAAATCACATCATGCAGTTTCACATCTTCTTTAATCAGTAATAGCAAACAGAATTCATATGCCACATCAGATAGTGATAGTCGGGTTAACTATTTTTCCTACAAAGAGTGTACTGTTTGTATCTCTATCAAAAATCAGCATGAGGAAGGGACGGTTGAATTCAATGGTTGGAGGAAGAGACACTGTCATTATTTCAGCAGCAGTTGCTGCTGCTGCCTCAGTACCTCTCTCATCAACATCCAGAGCAGCCTTATGAACAACCTAGGAAGAAAGAAAACAGACAGTCATTCTGGGCAGACAACAGCCACCTGAGAGATGAGTCAGACCCCTTTTAAAGCAGTCCTGTTTTGGAGCCTCCATTGAGAAGTGAGTAGAGGCAGCAGAGATGTGAGCTGTGTTGTAATCGTGGCTGCTTTAAATGAGGACCAGGACTGAGCTACAGAAATCTCCTCCAAAAGAAAAAAAAGTTCCTGACTATTTTTCCTGTCCCAAATACTGGTTAAAGGATGGTGGCTCCACTTGTAAGAGCTTGGCTACACCTCTGAAACTGAGTCTCCAGGGTGGGAGGACAGGCGGTGGTGGGCCCAGGAGTGTTAGCAACAACCCTCGAGGAGCCAGGGGTTGATGTTCCTGTAATATTCCAGAAACTGCCCAAGAAATCTTGGCTGATACCAGTCTTGGAAAAAACAGATGTGCAGAAAACTAATCTAATCTCCACTGTCACCAAGGGCCAACTTCCCTTGTAAGCTCGCAGGCTGAGTCCAGGGTGAGCCCAGCTGCAGGCAAGCTGGGAAGCTGGCAGCTGTATTTTGCTGGTGTTTCTGGATGTTGCCATAGAGGTGTTTTCCTTCATGTTCATGAAAGAAAGGAGAGGGCCAACAGCCACGGACTTACTTTAGAAACCTTCAGCTCTGGGGTGCCAGTGATGCCAGAGAGATCTGCCTGGTCGGTGAACACATCCACAATTCCCATCTTGCTAAGGGCGTTAGTTATTTCATAGCTCCCGGAAATAGAAAATTTGGGGAAGTAGAGGCTCACCAGGCTGGTAGGTAGAAGAGAAACACAGAAGGTGGTGAGAACGATTTTCCACCAAGGTAAATGATGGTGAGAAAGCTCTGTAATTCCCATGAGTGACACTCCAGGGGTTTGGAGCCTGAGTGCACAATGAGCACTAATTCAATTGCTGAAGTGTCTCTTGGTGATACAGGCACTATCATTCATACTAATGATAATATTATAATAATAATAGTAATATCCATCTGTTGTTTTGCTTTAGCAAATCTGAGAGCACTCTGCAAAAGAGGACAGTAATGAGACCCCCTCTTTACAGCCAGGGAAGACGAACCGTGGAGGCGACATCCTGTGTCACTCGAGAAGGTGGAGACCTGAAGCGGGGCATAGGCAGAGTCTGCTTGGGGAGAAGTGTGGCAAACCCCAGCATTTCAAAGCAATGCAGTGTGTTTGGCATAACTGTGGCATTTGGCATGGCTCCAGGGAAGGTCTGTGCCCTGCTGCCTGCACCTTTGGACACCCTATCCTCTAATTGTCTTCCTCCCGTGGGCTGGCCACGACTGAGTTTGCCTTTGACTGTGAGCTATCTGTAAGCTTTTTGTGCTGTTGGATTTCTCTTCATGCACTGTCTAGGGAAACTCGGAGCCTCCAAGTCACCTGCTGCCCTTTAGGTAGCTCAAGTCTGCTGTCTCACCCAGAGGCAGGTTGGGCTGAGTAGCAAAACAGACGGGATCTAAAGCCCACTGCTGTGGCCTTTATGTGATACTGCCCAGTGAAGATGATGGGACCAAATGTATTAGCACTGGAATCAACATAACATAATAGTAGAACTGAAATCGCCATTTATTTCTGACAGCCTCTCCCATGGAGAACTTATTCCTATGTTGATCTTGGAGGAAATTGCACCAATGATTTTCCAGATTTTGCAGCTGAGAATTATACATTTTTATTTTTCATATCTGAGGTATCAGATTATTAGCTTATATCCAATATTCTACCCATTATGTTTTTATTAACTGTGCTGGCATTTCTATAAGGATGCACCAAGAATCATGGGTGTGAACTGCACAGCCTTATTAGTTGTGAATCAGGGCAGAGCTTGGTAAATTAGGCACGTATTAATTTGGTATTACTCATCTACTGGTGCTAAGATCTCTTCCCTCCCAGACAAACAAGGTTGTAAAACGTGTTAGCTGATGTTAGTGTCAATGGTAGGAGCTAACAGAACCTCATTAGATTTTTATAGTTTCAAAAACAAAATGCCAGAAAATCAGGACACCCATAATTAATCACTAGCCTGTTCTAACAACTACTGTGTGCTGCAATGGTTCTTGTAAGGAAGATATTTGTGTAGGATATATTACGTATGTATGCATTACTACAAACCGTTTAAGTTATGGTTTATTTAAGGTTTAGACATATGTCTGAGTCATAGTGTGTCAGTGACATATGAGAGGTAAAACACATTAGCTGAAATTTCAGTATAGGAGATTTGCCTTAGAATTGCCACCTTCCCACTCAGTCAATGGACTGGTTTAGAAATGCCAATCTAGGCTTGTTATTCGTGACTCCTGGGAGCCCATCAGGATGGTCTCTGCTCTGGTGGGAGGAGCAGCAAGTCACTCAGGCAACAAAAAAATAGTTAAATACCAAGCAGCTGCAAGATTTTTACAGCCAAAAATAGCCCACTCAGTTCCCAGAATCAGCAAGTACATAGTGTTTGCATTCCCAAAAAAGAAAAAGGACTATAAATATAGGTGCTGCTGCAGCTGACTGGCAGATGATTACCTCTGGAAGAGATGGTCTGACCATTCCTGGATGGTTTCCTTGACCAGAGTTTGCTCTAACAGCTTCATTTTCCCTTTTGCTGGCAGAACCAGAAATGCAGTAGCACTCCCATTATAATGAAGCCGTACCACGGTGCATGACAGCTCCTCATCAAAATAGAAGTCAAATCTGCCCGTCTGGTGCATCATAGGCACTTTCACAGTAGTTTCAGCATCCACAAAGAACTGCCTTTCTTCGGTATGTTCTGGTTTAAAAGGCATTTCCCAGTTGCCTGATACAGAGAAGGAGAATGCAACTGAATATCTCATGTCCCATCCCATCATAAATTGAATTTGATATAACTAGTAATAATATTCACCTATTCCTCCATTTGTTAAATTCAGAATTTTCAAAATTAATGTATTAAATGGATATCACAGTAAGGCAAGAATCTTTTACCTGGTCAAAAGGGTGCATTAGATTCCAATTACACTTTGTTTTTCAGATGCCAGTAATGAACTAATTAGGCATTTTCTTTGTACCTACCACTACTTTTCTGTTCAGGTAATCTAAGTGCCCTCTCTGTAAGTTGTCATTTAAGGGCTTACCTGACATCATCTCTGTACTTATATACTGTATGCATTTCATTTCTATTTACTTTAATCATAAGCCTGAATTTGTAGATACAACTAATGTAGGAGCTTATATCTGAGTGCTGTTAAGTCAGGCTTAAGAGCACATTATCTAACCCACATCAGAAATGCAGTTTCTACTTTGTTCCTTAAAATGTCCTCCCCTGTTCATCATTAGCTTCTTCCATATACAAATATGTTAGTGCATATACATAAAAGACTCTGATAGGAAAGAAAAAAGGAGTATGCAGTAAATTAGGCCATTGAATCATGCATACTTTTAAAGAGAGGCATTAAAAAGATTAGATCATGCACGCATCTCAGCACCTTCACTGAAAATCAGAAGAACATGGGGCAATCAGCGTTATGGCTAAACCCAGCTCAGGCTGCACAGGGGGCTGCAGCTTGAAGCAGAGCTCCTGCAGCTGCCACAAAGAGAACCAAGCCTGCATGGCCCCCGACTGCCTCCCCATGCCGAGCGGGGTCCTGCCACCTCTCACCACCTCCAGTATGCCATTAAGTGATCTTCTGGCCCAGCAAAGAGCATTTGAAATTTCCTCCAGAACAATTTCCAAATGAGGTAGCTGACATTAGGTCTGTCGATAAGAATGAATAAAGTGAATGCAAATCCTAGAGAACTTACCTTTAAAGAAAACAAAGCTAGCCAGAAGCATTACAGTCTGTGGATCCATGTCCTTGACCAAATCAGTAATTTTCCCATGTGTTTTCTTCTCTATATAATCATTGATCTGCTTCTCAGCCTCCATGGGATTGTTAAAGTCAGTGGTAAAAGCCTCCAGTTGATACAGAGCTTTGGCATCATCTATAAACTTTTTTAGAGGTTTCATCTTCTCTGTTAGAAAGATGGCATTCCCCATGTTGAGCTGGACCCCGTTCTCGGGATGGCTCAGCATGTGGATAAGGTTGTTGAAGCCTTCATGTATTTCTTTCTCCTGAATCTCTGTGAGGTTGAAGGCGAGTCCTTCCAGGATCTGAGTCTGAGTGGTTGATCTAGCCCCTAAGGCCAGCATTGCAAATGCAGTGGAGATGCTTACAGGAGAGAAGAAAATGTTCTTATTAGGTGCCTCCAGTGTAACCTCTTTAAAAAATTGAAATGCAAAGTCAGCATTGCTTGGCACTAGTTTGAGGCAAGCGATCGCTTCACCTCTGCGATGCATGTGGTGTTTAGGTTCATTTGGATCACGTCCATTGTGGTGGCTGGGTGGGAGCTGACCATGGGCAATAGCATGAAGCCCAGCCAGTAGCAAACTTATGTAGAATGTGGTCTTCATCTTCTTATATTAAAATCCTATGGAAAAAGGAGAAGCTATTACTAAGGTAAGTAAATTAATTAAGTAAAAATAGTTATTCTGTCATTCACGCTGCATAAGAAATCTCTCTTTCTTTTGTCCTCAGTTTCATGTTCTCCAACTCTTGTCATATATCTTTTAATTTTCCCAGGCCTCCTGGCAAGTCTTCGCCAACTCTTTCTGCCACCCTCACCCTAAATATCTGCAAAGGCAAAATTCGGCATGAATTAGCTGAATACACAGCACCCTCAGCAGGCCAGAGAATGGAGCATATCCCATCAGAAAACACACCATGGCTAATCACTGGAGAGCTGTGATACCACGGTGCTGTTGACACTAATGTTCTAAGATAATTCCTGGAAAGTGCATCATGGAAGAAATCTGGATTTTTTGTGAGTAAAGGGAGAAAGAGGAAATTGATGCAAGTGGGCAGCAATCAGTAGCTACATACAAACAGAATTTGAGCAAACAGGCATGAAGGAGATCTTTAAATAACCTTTTGGTCAGATTGATAAGGCACCCTATTTCAAGAGAGGACAACTGATGGCAGCTGTTTTTCAGTAGCAAACAATGTAAAGCCCTATGTCTCTAAGGAATAGATGCTCTTTCCTTCTCAATAAAAATGATGCAACGCTTTAAATAAAAACCTGAAGTAATATGTTGTCTCTTAATAGACAAACCAAACCATTGGAATGGGTTCATTTTCAGCACAGCAGAAGCAGTCAGTGTCATTAACAAAAACAAGGCCTTATTTTTATCAGATGCTCTACTGGTCAAAGGGCGATACATTTATCAACCTGTTACGCTTGGCTGTGGTAGCTACATTCCTTTGCAAAACTGACACTCTGCACTGTATAAGGTCTTACAAAGGGACCTTGGAAATGTGGTATGAATGTCCCAGTGGGCCTCATTTCTGAGGAAGAATCTAGGGCAAAGAAAGGGTGAGAGAGTTGCAAAGGATTTGGGGAGATAATGAGCCAGATTTGCTAAAACTTGTGTAAGGAGAGCCTTATTTAACCAATTGCGCCTTTCTGCTCTGGCATGATTCAACTTGAGAGACTGTTGTCAGAAAGTGTTACGCTCACGGTCCTGCTTTCTCCATAACGTCGGAGGCAACAATTTGTATTTGTAGTTGAATATCCAGTTACAGTTAGACCTGCATAAGAACAACAAAACATTTTTGAGCTACAATCAAATATTCAAACATTTACATGTTTGCTAGAAGTACTTCTAAAAAACAGGCCCATTTGCAATAACACCTACTGTGATACTGACAAATAGAAGAACCATAAGGGTTCTTGGTAACTACATTTTCAATTACTGTGCACAGTAGGTTTAAATTATAGTTTGGCCTCCTCTGATTTTGACATTGAAATGATACTTCTCAATATATCTAGCTACTTGTAACTCAACACAAGAGCTCCAGTTCTGAGTATTTAAAAGCGCTATCAGTGAGCCAATGTATTAGTCAGACTTTGAAAAGAAATCAACTCCCAAACAAAAGCATCAGAGCTAAGCCTGATCTATTTCTACGTATCCAGCAGGCCTATTCAGAAGCTGCCTCTGGATAAATTATTCACTGTGAACTATTTACTCAGCTGCAGTCATAATTTATTAAGAATAACATGAATATGAAAGAATGAAAAATTTCATTTTAAACATAAGTCACCACCTGTTCCCTATCTCATTACATTTAGTATTTATTACAAAACACAGCAGATGATAGATGGACTTTTCTATATACACATTGAACTGCTAATTTCTATTTATTTGGAATGCAAAGCAGACATGGAATTTAACTGACCTGGCCTCAAAATTATGGCTACTGGATATAGCATGGTTTGGCTGTAACGGTTCTGTAAAATATTGGTTACAGTTTTCTGAAGGTTATGTTCCTATCTTGATATTTTTGCTCTATGTAGTTAAGTTATGTACTTTCATGGAATTAATTTCATTTTATTACAGCTCTGAATTCACAGCTAATTAAATGCAATCTGAATCTGAATCATCCATCTGTTACTCAGTACTGGCCAGTCACAAATAGTCAAGACTCATGAGTCAGCCCTCACAAAAATCTTGATAATGGTTGATTTTAAAATCATAAGATTATAAAAGACTCAGCAGCTGCAGTTTGTAGAGGTTTTTCTTGTTGTTTAAGCCATGAAGATAGGCCAATCCTATTAGGCCCTTCTTTGAAATGTAAAGGTACTCTTATAGTAGAATTTGCATCCTGTAAGCTTTTAGAATATGATTGCGGGTTGTTACTTCATACTTGATATTTACTAATCCATTTGATATTATTGTGGCTTCTACGTTAGCAAGTGATCAGCCAGTGATAAATTGACAACAAAGACCCTTTCAGTATGAAGCAGAAGATGCAGGTTCTCATATGGTCTAATGATTAAGGGATTTTCCTACCAAGCATACTTGGCAACAATTTATTAAAAAGCAAAGAGCTGAGAACCTGTGCTAAAAAGCCCTTAGGGAATTCCCTTTCTTAAGGGGCTAATTTTGCAGGAAGCTTCCTATCTTAAGACCTTTACTCATATAATCACCAGAAAAACACTTTGTCTATAAACTTGGGAGTAGATGTGAATAGCTCTTCAATTCGAATTCCAAATCTACAGTAACTTGTTGAATAGCCTGGAAGGAAACCTGTTCACCTCTCTGCCTCTTCTCTTTGTCTATGTTACACAATGACAATATATTTGTGGTATTCAAGAAAAGGTTGCTTTCATGAAGAGCTTTCAATCAAACCAGACAATGGCCAAGAGCATGCCAACACCTGGAGGACAGTGTTCCTTTAAGCAATTTATCTGTAATAGACTTGGTGATAAGACTCGTTGAATATATTACCTCTTCCCTGTCTCACAATCTTCCCTACTGTGCAACCCATAATGGCAGTACTTATTTTGGACAGTATGTCCTAGAAAGAAAATGGAGAAAACTGGGATTAGCTGAAATGATCCTAGAATAATTTCACCAGAAGACATGGAAGTGATCTGGACTAAGTTTTCTGACTGACAGAACTTGCTTCTTTGTGGATATAGCTAATTTATCCACTTTAGGATTGATTTTTATCTCTATGATTTGGAGAGACAATTCTGAAGACAATGTTCTGCTTTTAGAGCCCCATGTGATAGTCCAAGAGATGAATATTTATCCCGTGCTAGTCCCATAAGGGGTCCTCACCAATAACCTCGTTTCAGACAACATGAAAATTTGCACTGCTCAAAAACATATGCAGGCACAAAATAGAAAAGCTCTTTGCTCACCAGATGGTGCTGCTTCCCTCCTGATTGCTAAATGAGGAAATCTGAGAAATCTGTTTCCTGAAAGCTGCACTGTGAGGGCACCAGGCACATCAAGACATGGCCCCACTGCCACCAGTGGTGTCTGCTGAACTAATCTCAGCTACTCAGGGCCATAGCCAAAAAAACATCACCCAAGCACACAAAAAGTCACAAAAGAAAGACTCTACTATTCACATCCATGTGTGAGAAAATGATCTCAGAAGCCTACTGTCCAGGACCACCTACTCACAGGAGCACCACAAACTCACATGTGCTTTCCTGGCTGGCCAGAAAGCTCTCCGCGTATCTCATTGTCTGTGCCTGGACATGCTCAGGGACTTTTCCAGCCTGATCAGCTAGACAATTACTTCTCTTGTGATTCAGAGTTTTGATGCTGCTGTGCCTGAGGCCCCTGAGAAGATTGCAAGTACAAACCGAGGCCATTGGATTCTGCAGAGAATGCAACCACTGTGCCTGTTTCATTAACAGTAATTAATTTTGCAGCATAAACATGGAAGCCAAGTTTCCACTATCTTTCAGAAATGTATGTGACTTCACAGAGCTGTTCCCAGTGTTATCTATCTTCTGTAAGATAGCTTAGCATTGGAGAGATCACCAGGAAGCACACCCTCCAAGAGTGGCATCACCCACTTCTAGGCCTCCTTTTACCTGGAAAGAGGGGAACATGAGCTCTCACTCTTCTACCAGGCCACCATCAGTATTTGCTGTTGAACCTGAGTCACTGCACATACTCAGGGATGAAGCATCACTGAGGCCAGAGGATAAAAAAAAGAAGATAAAAAAAGAACCAGTACAATGGTTAGGGCAGTCAGCAGCAAAGCAGCAACAGTCCCAAGAACAGATCAGACCAGGTTCCCAGTTTCTACTTTCCAATGTGCACCTGACCACTGCTTGGTCTCTGCCTCCATGAACATGTTGGCCTCACTGTGGTCTCAGCTCCCCTAGGCATGTGGAGACCATAATTTTCTCTCCTTCCCTCTCAATGATCCTGTGATCTGGTGATTAAAGCAATAAAGAGATGTCTCATCTAAAAGGGAAGCAAACCTTAGATATTGCATTCCCTAAGCAAAGATATTTCTTGTAGACCTTGAATATAAAAATCAGCAGAATTACTTAAAAAGAATCACCATTATAAAAAAAGCTCTAAGCACCCATCCTCAGGCTTTTAATGGAGCAGAGCCTATTTCCTCTAGCAGGAGGTACATCTGGGAAAGACCCACTTTTAGGCGCTTAGGATTTGCTGGTTCCAGAGATCAGTCTGCTTCCCTGAAAGGCATCTAGACACCTCACTCTGGCTTTTAGATTCTTACTCCTCCTGCCAGCCACCGGACGATGTGCAGGCAACTCCATGCCTATATTGTGATACTTATTGTGTCCTTTATATCCAGCTGACCCAATAAAAGCCTCTTCATCACTGGAACAATTGCTAAGACAGATTTTAATATAAGATACAACCCTAAGAAAGACTTAAAATCAATTGCAGGCAACAAGAGGCTACACTTTGGAAGTCTTTATAGGAAACAAAAAAATCACAACTTACAGCAGCTTCCAAGGATCCTGCTGTCTTCACTAGGACTACCCTGCACCTCCCTCTCTTATTTATACTGTTAAATAGCATTATGAAAGCAAAGCGTCCTCTAGAAAACATTAACCAGCGCAGACAAGTGTTATTACTTTAGGAATGGTGCAGAGTAAACAGTGAAGACAATTTTTTTGGGGGAGGCACCTGATTTTTGCTGCATATGCATGGCTGAACCCTGCCTTTTCTTACAACAGTCATAAGAGTCCTTCTGCATTTCTGCAGATCCTCCTGCTAGGAATCCAGACCCTCACTCTAGCAAATACTTCACATGCATCATAAGCTTCTGTAACCTGCATGAATTCATACAGTACAAGTACTGAAATGAGTAAAATTAAACACATACATAATATTAGACAAGAGCCTAAAGAAAAGACAGCTGGATGCATGCTGCAGCCAGATCTCATCTTAGTATTTTGCCCAGAGATATTTTGCTTCCTCTACACCAGACTTTTAATAGCTTTTATTTGGCATATTTTTTTTTAATGTTCCATTAATAAGGGCCGATTTCTGGGGACATCACTAGTAAAATTAAAGCAGTAGTACTGATGTTTGTAGTGGCTGAAGGTTGCTGTAGGGATGGAGACATGATGGCAGAGATGGGCACTCAGGAGCACATGGTACCCAGCACACCCCAGCCAGATTGGTGTCACCCGGTGCCTCACGCAGCAACAGATTGAAGGACAAACTTTTGCCCTGTGCTCTGCGAGTGTGGGCTGGCACAAGGTGCAGGCATTGCTGAAATTCAGGAAAGAAAGTGTCAGGCTGGTACACTAGAGCATGGTTTCACACAGAGGTGGACCCATGTGGTTGGGCCACCTGTGTTTTATATGATCCCCCCTTAAAGCCAAACTCCATGCAGGAGGCTGTGCTCCTGTAGCACCCATGGAGGGGCAACCACAGGGACTGTGCTAATGTGGGTATAACCGAAGGACTGGAAAAAGCTCACAGGTCAGTGCTCAGCTGAACACCTTCCACCCAGGAGCAGCATCCCCTTGGGAGGTAGGGACTTGCAGGAGAAAAGGTGCTCTACTTCATAGAATCATTTAGGTTGGAAAAGACCTTCAAGATCATCAAGTCCAACCGTTAACCTGGCACTGCCAAGTCCACCACTGAACCATGTCCCTAAGTGCCACATCAAAATACCTCCAGGGATGGTAACTCAACCACTTCCCTGGGCAGCCTGTTCCAATGCTTGGTAACCCTTTTGGTGAAGAAATTTTTCATAATATCCAATCTAAACCTCCCCCAGCACAATTTGAGGCCATTTCCTCTTGTCCTATCACTTGGGAGAAGAGACAGCCAGCCACCTGGCTGCAACCTCCTTTCAAGTAGTTGTAGAGAGTGATGAGGTCTCCCCTCAGCCTCCTTTTCTCCAGACTAAACAACCCCAGTTCCCTCAGCCGCTCCTCATAAGACTTGTGCTCTAGACCCTTCACCAGCTTCGTTGCTCTTCTTTGGACATGGTCCAGCACCTCAATGTCATTCTTGTAGTGTACTTTAAGGGAAGAATCTTCTAGAAAGAAAAGCTTTACAAGAATGGGATAACTGTTTCAGTGGGCTTTTCCTCAGGGCCATTCCTCAGGGGTTAGGAGCAAATGGATTTATTTTCTAGCATGTATGCTTGCACATGTGATACTACCAGTAGGTGCAGCATGGAGGGTTCCATGCATGCAGGGCTGTTGGAGCTGCTGCAAATCCTTTTTTTCCTGGCTTCTCCTCTCTTTTTCCTCTGCGGGTGCCTTTCACCCATGCAAAGGTAAGCAGAGCAGTACAGTATGAGTTTTGATCCAGACTGCTAGAACATGGGTTTGAATTGTTTACCAGCTGGTAAAATAGCAGCTGGGCACATGCAGCTTGTTTGTCTTTAAAGTAACAAATGAAAACACCCTCTGAAGTTATAGAGCCCTACCTAGAACATGTACAGACTGAAGATGAATAATATGTGCACCAAGAGACAAATGAGAACACAATTAAAGAAACAAAGTGCAGCTATGAGTAAAGTTACCAAGAGAAGTGAGGAAAAAACCAACTGACTTGGTTGAGACAATTAGCAGTTTATTCTTGCAGTTGAAAGTGCCCTTTACCTGCTGACATTTCTATGGGAGTGCAAGAGGGAAAATGAATGAAATAAAATCTAATCCATATCAATCTCCAATGTTATATGCAATGTGATACCCAATTTCTTTTCCCTCACGTATACAACAGTTTCATCCAATCATATAAATTATCCTGAAATTTGCAGAGACTCTGTTTCAATATTTGATAGCAGAATATGTTGCATATGAACTTGCAGGCAGCAGGCTTATGTATTATGCCTTTTTTTGTGCAGGCAGCAGGCTTATGTAGCCACTTCTCTGATAGTTTGAAAGACAGCTCGTTAGCAACAATGCTGCTAGGAATCCTTCCATTTGCTCCTCTTGGTCTGGAACATTAAGCATCTTATTACTTTGAACCCCAAGTTACTTTGGACTTTTAAAAATTATTATTATTAATATTATTGCAAGATCTTAATAATACGATTTCAGTTTCAGTAAATTGGCAACATTAACAAGAGTCATCCAGCATGAATTCCCTTGGAAACAGGCTGGCTGTAGTCCAAAAAGAATTAATTATTTAAATTAGAAGAACCGTACGCTTGCTTCTCTGGCAGAGAAACACTTTCATCTTCTTAAAATATTTAACTAATTACCCTGAAAGCCATTTTAAAACACGATGGGTTGTTGTTATGATGATGCCCGCTGGAGTACGGAGAGCACACGAGTCCCTCCTATGATAATGAGATTGAATGTCAGCATGGAGCTGGTGAAGGTTGTATTTTTCTCTCCGCTGCCAGGCTATGTTTAATTTGTGGAGATCTGTTTCCCACTGTGTTTCAAGGGGAAATGCACTGGTGGTTACATAAACAGTTCAGTGGTGACCTGCTGGAACCAGTTACCCACAGCGCCAATACAGATCAGCTACAACTGTGTCAAGCGTCTGCTCCAGTTCTTCCAAGCGAAGATAGAGCAGACCTTCACCTTTAAGTTGCTTCTTCCTTGATTTCTTCCTGTACAGTGATCTTGCCCCTGCCAGCCTCACACAGTAGGTCCGGCCTCACTCCAAGGGGGAGTGTCTTGCTTAGATGTTAATTATCAGATGTGAATTATCAGATCCCCTGATAAGGGAACACACATGTAGCACTGTCCCCTGAGCCACTGCAGTGAGTCCCTACCCTTGCTTTCACTCTAGCATCAGGGGTTTTTTTCTGCAATGCAGTAAAGATCCTCCGGGTCTCAAGGACATTCTTTCCATCACTTCCAAAATTTCACTTTGAGTCCGCTTCCTCCTCTTCTGAGGCTATGGATTCACAATTGCTTTAACTTGACCAAAATGCAGGATGCTGCTGCCAGAGGTGTCTTATCTTCCTGCATCCCTGCCATCTCTCTGGGATGGTCAGGGGGCTGGAGCCCAGGACAAGTGGGGAGAGGCTGGGACACCTGGGCTTGTTCAGCCTGGAGAAGGTGAAGGCGAAGGCTGTAACTGCTGTCCTTCCCTTCATACTGGGCTACATTAGAGAGCAGATGGAGCCAGAGGTGCACAGGGCTATTGTACAAGGCAGGGGATGCAAGCTGCAGCAAGGTAAATGCTAATAAGATATAAGGAAAGCAATGTTCACAGGGAGGTGAAACACAAGGGCAGGTCACTGTGTGAGACCGTAAAATTGCTGTCCTTGGAGGCATTCAAAACCTGGCTGGACATGGCTCTGAGCAACCTGAGCTAGATTCCAGGCTGATGCTGCTGTGAGCAGGTGGTGGGATTGGATGACCTCCAGAGGTGCCTTCCAACCTAAATTATTTTACTTTTCTAATAAAAATGACTGTGAAACCATGCTCTCAGGAGACCCAGTCTCCACTCATGCTGCAGGTTTGCACCTCACCCTGCAGAGAAACCTCCCTCTGCTTCTCACCGCATGACTCCAGAGGCTTTTTGCTGAAACAGCCGCCTAGAAAGGTGTCATCTCCCTCATCCTCTGACATGCCCCAGCAGAGCCAGCACAAGGCAAGCAGACAGCCTCCCTCCTGGCTGCCCAGACGCAAGCTCTGCCAGAGCGCAGCACACAATATGCACACTGGGAACAAACAAATCTGGTGGACCATCTGCTGTGCTCCCAGCATACCACAGCCGCGGCAAGCAGCACGCACCCCTCCGTGATGCTGCCTGGGCTCAGGCTTGCAGCACTGCACAGGGCTGTGCTTTTCTCCTCGGAGACTTTGAAAGTTTCCAGCACTGATTATGACCTCAGTAGGGATCCATGTAGCTGCCTTGATTTCTCTAGAGCTGCCTGTAATTAAGACCTGCTAATGATACACTTTTTAAAAGCCTCTATGGGAGGGGAGAAGGAAAATGGTAAGCCTTGGATCAGACAAACTTGAATGGGCTACTTCAAAATTAGAAGTAAGTTTCTGCCAAAGAAACACTTGCTACTGTCATTTTCCTTCACGTATCTCCATTAAGATGGTAATTTCTCAGATTGTCCTTAGTGGGGCGTTCAGGCAGGTGAGATTTAACTCCATTTGCTTCCTTAGAAGCATGACTGCGGGTGTCTCAAGAAGTCTGATTCTTTGCTGTCTAGCCTCAAGACAAGACAAAGCATCTCCAAACATGAACTTGTGTGATTGGAGTGGGGTAGGCTGTCTCTGATTATTGACACAATCTTTTAGCACAAAAGAACAGAGTCTGGAAAATGTTCAAATGTGTGCTAATTTGTTTTGTTCATTTACATTTTTTTATTATCTGAGTAGACTTATGTTTACTTTCTTATGCCATGAATAAACAATATATGTGAGTGGGTCTGAGAACAAATGTTGACAGTTCTCTACCTTTTATCTGGGCAAATTTCATTCCTCTCTGTTTCTGTTTGCAATTGTTTCCTCTGGAGAATGGTAGGGAAGAGGAAGATTCAGTGAACCTGTTGCTTCTATGCTCCAAAATTATGTGGTCTGAACATACTCAATGTTAGATCTTTATTTTGATAATGGTTGGTTCTTTCACCAAAGAAAAGCCCTAGGTTTCTGCAGGTTTAAAACGTCTGCATGCCTCTTGCACTGTGCTGTGAGACAGATGATCCATAAGAGATTTATACCCTGGAAGCTGTCAGGGGGTGCCAACTTCTGCACGTGCTCTGTGGCAACACTTTCTTCTTTCTAATCCCTCCTTAAGAAGCGCCAAAGATGCCTTTGGATCTCCCTGAAATGGCTGGGAAATTGGAGACTGACCACTTATGGAAACACCTGTCCCAGGAGACTGAAAACTACTTTATTCTTTGGCTTGATTTTACACCCCATAAGTCTACCATCACCTGCGTGTTAGGCTGATTGCTCCAGCATTTGCATTGTCTTCTCTTCCCCTAGAATCTCATTTTTTTGTTCCATCCACTGTCTGTAGTGACTATCATGTACTTAGACAGCCTAGACCCAGGCAGTACTGGTACTGCAGGTGACAGAATCTGGGACTCTTGGACAGGCTGTCACATGCCAGGCGCCTCGGCGGGACACAGTAGCTGGAAATTCCTGCACTTAGGAGATGCCAGGACGAAGGTGGCTGTGCTGTGCTTTTTGGCCAGAAGTAGAACTGCTGGAGTCCTGCTCACCTGACACTGATTTGACGTTACATTTCTCCAGAGGCAAAACTGGAGCCCGCCCTGTTCCTGTACCCAGCTGCCGCATCCTGCAGCCCCTGGCCTGCACTCTTCCTCCCCTTCCTTTCACACCTGGTGTCTTTATACCGGCCATAATGAAAATACTGAAGCATGCTACACCCAGAGCACACCCCTGGGAAAGCCTGATTTCTCCTTAATGCTGGATCACTAAAACCTTTGAAAGCGGTTTCAAATCTTGCATCAATCTTGTAGTGTATATTTCTGTACCTTATGTAAGAATATGTCATGTAAGACAATAACGCCATACTAAACCTAAATATAACCTAGCTGTTTCTTAGCTAAGCTATACTTTAGCTCAAATATTTCCTAATGACAAGGCTTGTTACTCTGCCATTGGAGGGGTTTAGGTTGGTCTGATGTGGTTTGTTTTTGACAAAACCATTTTCATTTTGTCATCTTGATTTTTTCTTGCTGTTTATCATCTTGTTATTCTCTAGATGCTTTACTAATATTTCCAGCATTTTTCCAAGAACTGGAGTTGGGCTGAGTGGCCTATAATTCCCTAACTCTTTTTCTCTTTTTTTTTTTTTTAAAGAAAGCTACTTTTTATCCTTTTCCAATGTTTTTAAAATTTATTGCTCTTTTCTTTTTTTAATGTTGGCTTGTTTTCACTTAGAAGCACATTGTCTCCTCTGCCTCTTTGCAGGGGCTGGGAAGGACCTGGGAAGCTCAGAAGGGCTATGAAGTGTCCGTAACTGGGGTGGGGAGCTGGGGAAAGCTGTAAATGGAGGGAGATGTGTGAGGGTGACCCCCACATACACACTTTTTCTCTCCACTTCCCCAAACTACTGCTTGACTAGGAATTACACACAAGGGTAAAGATAAAGTTGTGTCTGTTTATGTAGAGCTCATTATAATCAATGCTGGCAGTGTTAACCACTCCAGCTGAAGGTTTTTAATTAGTAACAGATTAACCACCATGGAAATACACCTTAATAGCCACCTTCTGTTGTTGATGCGAACACACTTTACTGACCCACCGTAATCAATCAATCAAAGGTAAACAGTGTGTATTGTATTGCCAAGTATAGAGTTTTCCAAAGGATTTACTGTTTACCCCAGACGAGAGTGCTGCTGGTTGGCCTATCAACAGACGGAGAGGCAGAGAATGATGGGCTGTACCGAAGCGGGAACCGATCCTGCTCCTGCAGCAATCGTTCTCTCTCCAACATGGAGCACAGCCTTAGGAACAGCTTGCAGTGAAATAATGAGAAGTAATCCTCACCTTCTGAATATGAGATATGGGTTTATGAAGAAGTACTTGTAGATATGAACAGTTCATAAGAGCATTGTCCCCTGACCAGACAAATCATGGACACTTTTCACTGAGCAAACAGAACTCTTCTTACGCTCTTGGCACAGGAAAACGTCTTATTTTTGCCTGTGTCTGGGCTGATGAAATGCCTTGTAGGTAGGCAGACCCTTCCTAAAGTGTGCATGGGACGTACCCAGAGGTATGTCCAGGTATTGCTCACCAGCTTGGAACAGCCCAGTTTCACTTCCCAGTAATTCTCAACAAGCACTGGCTGCTTTGATGAATACTTTGGTTCCATTCATTTTCCTGAGCAGGTCCATTAGCTCATGCCAATTAGACAATCTTGGGCTACACAAACCTTTGCCTCTGCTCAGAAAAAGAAAGATTAAAGCATTTAAGTGACTATATTGTTTAAAATATTATGGAATACTTTGCATGCATGTAGACAAGTCTATTCATGACCACTAAAAATTTCTGTTTGTATTGACAGGGAGACTGGTGGCAATATCTGGCGCTTGTACACATAATTAGGGTAACCGAGTGAAGATTTTGGCACAAGTTTAGTTTCGCTTCCTTGTATTTATGACATGCTTAAACCAGTATCAGCTTACACACACTACATAATTGCCCGTCTGCTCTAGAAATGCTGTGCAGTTAAAGTTATTAGTTCCCTACCCTCAACTTCAAGCTTAAAATATACTGTGGTGATCTGTTAAACCCACAGAACAGTATGGAAGCACACATGGGAGTCAATGGAGAGAAAAATAGCAAGGTTCAGTCTGAAAGACATGTGCGAAGAGTTTCAGTGAAATTTAGTATGGAAAAGATTCAGTATGAACATTTACTGAAAACATAAGTAACAATGACTGATGACTGGATATTAGTATCTATTACATTTCCCCGTGGTGCATGAGACTTTTCCCAGTACATAAGTGGTAAATAAAAAAGAGAAATCTCTCTGGGGAGGGGGTGAACTTGATGATCTATAGCATTCAACAAGAGGAAACACAGATTTTCAAAACTGTTTTAGTCTTATTTCATCTTTTTTCTTTAGTAAGCACAGCATTAATATAGAGCTGTTTTACAGCTGGGCAGCAAACCACTTGGTGCTGAGGACCCACTGTCTCCACTAGACTTGTTTCAGGTGACTTTCCCTTTGGACCAGGTGTCTCCCAGCAGTGAGCAGACATGATGGGAGGTCCTGGAAGGCATTGCCCTCTCCAGCTTCAGCCAGAGGGGAGTCAGCTTCCGCCCCAGGGCTCTGGTGTCCACAGAGCCTGTTATTCCTGCCCTAAAGGCATCGCACATTTCTGACTGGTTTTGTTCTCTTTATTGCTTAGTCCTCCAGTCAAGGAAAAAGTAATCTATTGTGCATAATTCAGTGCTTTATTCCCATCTAAATATTGACGAAGAAAGGAGCATCTGAAGGGTTACTTGTGAAATTGTTTGTCCCCATGGCTCAGAATTTCTGCTGGCAGATTATCTTCTGTCTCCATTCTTCATTTGTGCTTCAGGTGGGGTGAAAAACCTGCTGGAATTTCCCAGGGAAGATAACCACAGAGGAAGGCCCAGCAGTTCACCCAGACTATTCATAATATATTGTCCTCCTGGAGATAATGTGCTTGTTTCGTGATCTGCAGGAAAGTCCTCTTCCTCAGGGAGTTCAGCAAAGCTTTTCTCCAGTTGCCTTCTAGCAATTGAAGATAGAAGCTTATGTTTTCAGTGTTTAGATGTTTATCTTAATCTCCAAAGATAACAAAATGTCAGATTTTCACACTTTCTCTCTAGAATGTAAACTGAAAGAAGAGTCAGGAAATGTATATTTTGTTTCAGCAGTGTGTACTGAAAAAAGCCATTTAATGTTTCCCAGAATAGGAAACTGAGTTTTGCTTTGCACAAACCAAACAAGTCTTCATTTCAGCGTGAGCTGTTCATGGCTCCCTGAAGGGCCATTACTCCCCATCCATGTTTTGGCTAGTCTGCGGTGCATCCTGATGCCCAGAGGTAAACCAGCCTCAGGAAGGGCCAAGGGAAGCTGCTCTGCCCTGGCAGTGGGGTGTATGGGGAAGAATGAACTTGTCTGGGTACCACAGCTCACAGGATGCACTGCACTTGGTCAAATTGATATAGAAACATGCTGCCAGCTGATACCAGAGAAAATGTTTTGATTTTCCTGAGTGAAGTCTTTGCCAGCTTATACCCGTAGCCTTTAAAAATAGATATTTTGATGCAATTATATTGGTTTTGCTGAAAAGAATGGTTCAACTTAAGTCTTTTTCACTTGTCCCCTGCTGTTTTTATCAGCATCTGGACTACATTTGGAGATTGCACTGTTGTATTTGGGAGGATTACACAAGGCTGAATTCTGTTTTTCTACTGGGGTTTCTCCATTGCAGCATGTTTTCTGCAGCATCAGAAATACTGGGGCATTCTGAAAAAAAAAAAAAAAAAAAAAAGAAGCAGCTACAGTTTATAATGATCTTCTTTATCATCTTTAACTAATATTTTGCCATTAGTTTTGTATTTGTTCTACCTTTTTCCTTCTGACCAGAAGTACTAACTGGAACATTTGTAGTTATTTGTAGAATCATAGAATGGTTTGGGTTGGAAGCGACCTTTAAAGGTCAGATAGTCCAACCCCCCCTGTCCCCCAGGGACATCTACAACTAGATCAGGTTCCTCAAAACCCCATCCAACCTGACCTTGAATGTTTCCACAGATATGGCATCTACCACCTCTCTGGGCTACCTGTTCCAGTGTCTCAGAACCCTCATTGCAAAAAATTTCTTCCTTGTATCGACTCTGAATATACTTTCTTTTAGCTTAAAACCATTAGCCCTTGTCCTATCACTAAAAAGTCCTCCTAAAAATTCTGTCCCCGTCTTTCTTATAAGCCCCCTTTAAGTATTGAAAGGCCACAATTAGATCTCCCCGGAGCCTTCTGTTCTCCAGGCTAAACAACTCCAACTCTCTCAGCTTTTCCTCACAGGACAGGTACTCCAGCCCTCTGATCATTTTTGTGGCTCTCCTCTAGACCTGCTCCAACAGGTCCATGTCCTTCTTGTACTGAGGACCCCAGAGCTGAATGCAGTACTCCAGGTGGGGTCCCATGAGAGTAGAGGAGAGGGTCAGAATCTGCTCCCTAGAGCTGCTGGCCATACTTCTTTTTATGCAGCCCAGGATACTGTTGGCTTTCTGGGCTGCAAGCACACGTTGTCAGCTCATGTCCAGTTTTTCATCCACCAGTATCACCAAGTCCTTCTCCACACAACTGGTCTCAATCCCTTCATCCCCCAGCTGATATTAATATGGGGATTGCCCTGACCCAGGTGCAGGACCTTGCATCTCATAAGCTTCACATGGGTCCACTTCTCAAGCTTGTCCCTCAGAATGGCATCTGTCCCTCAGGTGTGTCGACCACACCACTCATCTTGGTGTCATCTGCAAATGTGCTGAAGGTGCACTCAATCCCACCGTATGTCACTGATGAAGATATGTACAACAATACTGGTCCCAAAACAGGCACCTGAGGAGCACCACTCATCACCGATCTCTATCTGGACATTGAGCTATGTACTCTACTCTCCTGGTGTGACTGTCCAGCCAATTCCTCATCCACCAAATAGTCCATACATCACATATCTCTCCAATTTAGAGAGAAGGATGTTTGTGGGGAGCCATGTTAAAGGTCTTACAGAAGTCCAGATAGATGACATCCCTTGTCCACTGATGCAGTCACTCCATCATAGAAGGCCACTAGGTTGGTCAGGCAAGACTTCTCCTTGGTGAATCCATGCTGGCTGTCTCAAATCACCTCCCTGTCCTCCATGTGCCTTAGCATAGCTTCTAGGAGGATCTGTTCCATGATCTTCCGAGGCACAGAGGTGAGGCTGACAGGTCAGTAGTTCCCAGAGTCTTCCTTTCTACCCTTTTTAAAAATGAGTGCAATTCACCTCACTTTTCCAATATCACAGAGAGTGGCCTGGAAACTACATCAGCCTGGAAACTACATCAGCCAATTCTCTCAAGACTCTGGGATACATCCTGTTAGGTCCCTGTCCTGGTTCTGGCTAGGATAGAGTTCATTTTCACAAGGAGCCAGGACAGGTGAGCCAAGCTGGCCGGGGGGCTATTCCATACCATGTGATGTCATGCTTACTATAAAAGGGGGCTAGTCAGGGAGGGGTGGGTTCGGTGTGGCTCCGGGATGGGCTGAACGTCCGGTCGGTCATCAGATCGGTAAACTGCTTTCTGTTGTCACCTATTGTGAACATTCTGTTATCAGTGCTGTTGTTGTTGTTTCTCTCTCCCTTGCTGTCCCAGTAAACTGTCCTTACCCCAACCCACGAAGCTTTGCCTTTGTCTTTCCCATTCTCCTCCCCATCTCGCTGGGGGAGGCGTGAGCCAGCAGCCGCCTGGTGCTCAGCTGCCAGCTGGGGCTAAACCATGTCAGTTCCATAGATTTATGTATGTTCAGGTTCCTCAGGTGGTCTCAAACTTGATCTTCCCTTACAGTAGGAGGGACTGTGCTTCCCCAGTCCTTGCCTTGAGGTCCATCCACTTAAGAGATGTGGGAAGAGAAATTGCCAGCGAAGACTGAAGAGGTTGTTGAGTATCTCTGCCTTTTCCTCTTCTGTTGATACCAGTTTGCCAGTTGCGTTCATTGGGGGGGGTACAGTTTCTTTGACCTTCCTTTTCTGACTGATATACCTATAGAAGCCCTTACTATTCTTTGCATCTTTTGCCAAGTTCAGATCCAGCTGTGCCTTGGCCTTTCTTACCCTATACAATCGGGCAGGATTCCTGCCCCTGCTTCCCAGGATACCTGTCCCTGTTTCCACTCCCTGTGCAATTCCTTCTTGCCCTTTCATTTGAACAGCAGGTCTGTATATAACTCTATTTATGTATATATACAAGTACTGTATACAACTATATGTGTAGTATATAACAATACAATTCTAATTCTATCAGATGGACACAATATAGCTCTAAAATCTTCATGGTGACCATACATTATGAATTTTCTTGGGAAGGCCCCGGTGATAATCACCTGTTAGGTCTTGCTGTTGTGCAAGTGTCTGACAGCGAAATACCCATGCCCTCTTTCTTCAATGAATTTCTCAACATTTTTGAAACAGCATAATTATATCTTTACAAGCTACTTACAACACTGTTTGCACTAAATTGCTTTTAAACGGGTAATCAGCCACTAGAACTTCAGATACTCTTCCGTGGGAAAAACTTTCCTGCTTCAAGCATCTTTAGGCAAATGTGAAAACTTTTAGAGTTGAGACCACAGGTTGCATTAGAAATTTGACACTCTTCAGGCTTTTCCAAAGATTTTAGGTGGATTACTGGCATTTCTAGCGTCAACTGAGCTCAGAACCATATAACCATTTAATTTATACTTGTATATTTGCAAATTAAGATCTTTCAGAAGTACCCTTAACACTATTGTTGCTGCAAATGATAAAACAAAATTGGCCAAGATATCTAATTTCTATATGCTTTCCTACAAATGTGCTGTAGATCCACGCTTGTCAGAGAAAGAGTTACTGCACTTGTGTTCATAAATGCTCATCAGCATTCACTCCATTGCAGCTAAAAACTGTATGCTCCCTTTCTCTGAAAAGCCTAAGGCTGATATCTCTGGAGTTTATATCGCATCAAACTTCCTGATTTACAGAGCTCTCAGCATTTTTCTGGTCTACATAAGAAGCTCCAAGTGGTGGGTCAGGCAGGGCCACAAGCTCCCAGAAGAAGGTGTCCTTGAGCTGGAGTCCCTGCTCACAGCACATGCTCCTGAGTGGGGGCAGCATCACACAGTGCCCCCAGGACCTCCCTGGCACCCCAGAGGTGGCTGGGCACAAGCCTGGGAGAGCTGGGTAACATCAGTGAATGAGACCTGGCAGGAGTGCACCTACTATTTTTGCATTGTGCTTCCTACAGTTGAGAAAAATGTTGTTGACAAGAATTATTACCTTGCTGCAGGATCAAAACCTTTGGTTTCACCAGTGATTTTCTCATGTTTTCTGTTTTTTATCGTTACTAATCTGCTACTCAGTTTTGGTGAAGTGCTGAAGGTCACTAGAGAAAGCATCTGCTTCATAAACATCTTTCACATCTGTAGCAGCTGCAGCCACTTATCTGTGAACATGACATTTCCCATATTTAATTTTATGAGGACATTTTATGAATAATTTAGCATCTTAATGAGATGACACGAGCTTGTGCCTATCTCCTTTTCCTCAGCTCTCTGGCAAATTAAAGAAAAAGCCTTTTGGTGTTCAGCTTAGCGTGGCAGATCTCTTTCTTACCGAATGCTAACATGGCAAAAGCAGTGGAATTCTGATGGGGAGAAGAAAATTTTTCAGAAATGATTGTTGTTTGACTTACACAGAGTGCATCATCAGGCTGGTCTGTATCTTTGTGATGATCATCCGCACCCGAGCTGCTGAGCAGGAGCGATGGTAGCAGTGAAGGATCCCATGAAGCCAAAGAGCATTACAGATACACCGGAGTTTCTGACCTCACACTTTGCTGCAGGTCAGGGAGGCCAGGAGGGGGAGTGGGTTTGCTACCGACATGATATTGCTTTCCTGTATTTGTTCTGGTCCTGTTGTGGGACAGAAGGAATTCACCCCCCCTCTAGTAAAGGGGTTGCTTTCAGCTAGGTGCCTTCCTAGGCCTGAGAAAAAAATGCTTCTTAGGTTTCTGTTCAGCTTGTCTGCCATCTGTATATTCCTCTGCCATGTTATCAGCTGCTTGAGCAACCCATGATTTTTGTTTTTCCAGCATGACTCTAAGTTGTGACTCTAAGTTATGCATACAGGCTGGAACAAAACCCCACTCTGAGAACTCAGTCTCACTTTCAACCACAGGTATTCATATACTTGAGATAAGCAGTATCCAGCATTTTTTTTTTTTTTTTTTCAAAATAAAAATGAGGTGCCTCCCCAAAAGCAAATGAAAGGATAGTGACGCAGAATATCTGCACAGGGGGTCTTGAGACATGTTTGTCAGTGCTACACTAACTTCTGTATTTCATAATGCCTAAACAGATAGTTGTGCAAATTCAGCATTGATTTAGTTCTGGTTTTAGCTGACATTGATTGTATTTTGTTCGCTGCTATTTACAAGATGATGATCACAGACATGTAGCAAACAGACCCAGCTGGTCTTGACCATCACCACAAGTAACCTGGGCATACACAGATACATCCAGCACAATCTGGCCAAAGGGTGCCCAGTGTGCACTGATATTAGCAGGTAAGAGTTACCCTATGTCTTCTGGTGAAGAGGAATGGCCTGAAATATTCAGTAAAAATGCATTTTCATGCCCACTTTAATAGTTAACATTGTTTTCTTTATATTGAGAAGACCTGTGTGGTTTATTCAGCCTCTTAGCTTTATACTTTCTACCTTTATTTGTGGCAGCTCAGAAACTCACCCAGCTGTTGGAGGATGGTGGCCATGGAGGTGACTGGAGAAGGCAAGCTAAAAGGAACAGTACCGGTGGTCCCTTTGGACCCCTCATGTTTTCAGTTTGTGGAAGATCTGGTGCTCAGTAGCTTTTTCTAAATCTGGCCATTTGTTGCAGACATTTATTCCTGCTGTAGTCAATTATTTGCAATGCACAGGGAGAAGGTCAGAGCTTTGAGTCTGTCCTGTTCTTCATATTCCTTCCAATGTAGAACACTGTTATAAAACCAGATTATATCATAAATATTAACCAGACCAAAGACAGATAATAATTCCTGAGGAACAGCAAATAATGTAGATATTGCCTGTGTTTCTTTTTTTCACAAATGCTGAGGGACTTTCCACTTAGAGGGAGGTCAGCTGTATGGTAAACAGAGAAGAGCCTCTGACAGAGAGAAATCCTCCTGTTAAAACTTGTGTTAGGTTGCCCAGAGCAACTCCTGAAGCTTTTGCTGAACCTCCTGAATAGTTTCTCCCCAAATAGTTTTTAGATGAAAATTTAAAGCATTTAGTTTTGACAGTTTCTGAACTGGAATAGCATTTTTAAAAGCTTCTTTCAAATTTTGTCTGACTCTTATAATACCTTCCCCAGTTCAGTAATGTGCAGCTTTTCAGCTGAGGTCAAACAAAACATGCTGATTGCTTGGAGAACCTTTCGGCTCATTTACTGAGAAAATAAAAGTGGTTTTTTGACAATATTTTTCATTCAAAGGGCAGATTTGAAACTGGTTGTTAGCACTGCTCCGGAATGGTGTTTGATTCACTTGGGACAGATCTGGGGATGAGGCAGGTGGGGATTAGGGAAGGGTGTGGGGGACTATGAACAGGCACCAACCTGTCTCCGAGAGGAAAGGCTCCCATCCCACGTACGCTCACTTCAGCAGCAGCTGAGTCCTGCTTCTGGTGACTGAAAATCTTGAATGCCACAAAAGCACAAAGAATAGATGACAGAAATGATGCATGGAAAATCCCAGTAATAATCAATTACTATAAGGTATTATTAATAGCATTGCTCTTAAGAAACCTGTTTGAGTTTTGGTTTTTTTCTACTTTCTTCAGGTGTGTGTGAGGAGAACAATGTTGATGGGTGTGAGAGAGCAGCAGGTCCCAGGTCTGAGATGGAAATCAATCACCTAAGTCAGTCAGAGGATTCCCTGTATCTTTTGGACTCAGGTAGTATAAGCAGAGAAGGGTGATCTCGCAGGGTGAAATTTGCAGTTATTTGCTCAATAAATTGAATTCACATTTGCAAAAACAGTGCAGGAAGAAAGCTGTGGTTCTGATCAAGATCAAGAAGGGAAATATCCATTAAAACAGAAGTGAAAGAAAACCAACAAGAAACCACAGGTAGCCCATGAGATGATGAACAGCAACGTGGAATCTGCCGGTTTCTAAAGCACGTCATTTATAGCCTGTTTTGTCCTTAGATTTGAAACATAATGCTTTGTTAAAGATCCCATTCCTCCACGGTAATGACCAGCCAATAGTGTTCCTGCAGTTGGTGAGCTGTGAGCAATAGATAGAGGGAAGAACCAGT